>NW_028263379.1:2067500-2375000 GCF_051168715.1 Poecilia mexicana | reverse complement strand
GGGGTTTGGTTCAGGTGGAGGGTTGCTGCTTGACCGACCCCCTCTTTTACCAACACCATAATTGTTTTTATGGTGGAATTTCGGCAACTCCAGCTGCCGGTGTTCTACCATAAAATCTACGTTCTTTTTTTTTTTCTTTTTTTTTACATTGTGGGGTTGCCATAATTCCACCGTAAAACCAAATTACAGGTAAAATGTTTTTTTTTTTTTTGTTTTACAGTAAAACGCCGGCAGCTGGGGTTGCCAGAATTCCACCGTAAAAACAATTATGGGTAAAAAACGTTTTTTTGTTTTGCGGTAAAACACCGGCAGCTTTGGTCGCCGAAATTCCAATGTAAAAACAATTCTAGGTAAAAATGTTTTTTGTTTTACGGCGAAACGCTGGCAGCTGGGGTTGCCGAAATTCCACTGTGAAAACAATGACGGGTAAAAAATGTTTTCTGTTTTACGGTAAAATACCGGCAGCTGCTGTTGCCAGAATTCCACTGTAAAATGACGGTAAAATACTGGCTGTTAGTATTTCACCATATTTTCTAAAATACAGTAAAGTTCTGTCGACCAAAACTTTCAGTATTTTACAGTATTTTCTAAAATACAGTAAATGTCTGTCAACCACAGCTGCGGTTTTCCCTTAGTACAATTGGCCATATCCTTTTAGATAACACTAGAATTGT
Organism: Poecilia mexicana; assembly: GCF_051168715.1. Taxonomy (NCBI): domain Eukaryota; kingdom Metazoa; phylum Chordata; class Actinopteri; order Cyprinodontiformes; family Poeciliidae; genus Poecilia; species Poecilia mexicana. Next base: position 2,374,326 of record NW_028263379.1, on the reverse strand, counting down.
TCTTTATTGAAGTTTCACAAATCAGATAAAAGTTTCACAAATCCCACACTTGGTTTTAAATATTCTGCTATTAGTTGAGAATAATCTAATCCAGGTTTGAAGAATCTAGGTGATGTAGTTTCTTTTTTAGCTAGAGTAAATTAAAGATGCTGACGGTAGTGAAAAATTAGGTGGATCGCCATTTACCCAACTTCAGCTTCGTCCAAGTAACAGTACCTAACATACAGTTCTCTAAATGTATGACAAATCTATGGGCGACATAAAATTAAATAATCCCAAATACATCATTTAATCAAACTCTCATAAATGATGGTGACATCGGCTGTAGGAGTTTGTCCTGCAATTGGTGGATTGCCAGTTTGATACCTGGTCTATATTTTAGATTTAAGTTTGATATATCAAAGTCATTATAAATGTAATTATTAAGAGACCAAAGTGTCACACCAGCATTCTAATCTTTTGCAGTCTGGTTTATGGTTTTACATCATAGATATAAACATCAGCAAAATTTGTAATTTTGGCTGAGTAATTCAGTTAATTTTACGGTAATTAACTGCAGGCAATATTACAATATTTTCCTATGAATTTTACAATTACTTAGATTTTTACAATAGATTTCTGTGTTTTCTACATTTCAAAATCACTTGCAATATATGTTTATGGAGTTATTGTAATTCCATGTATTTTCTATGGTAGTGAAGTGCTTTTTATATTACAGTCATTAACCGTAACTATTTTTACAATTTTTTTACTGTAAATTTACGGACTTATTTTGCAGTCTCGACTTATGTTAATTCCATGTATTTTCTATGGTAATAAAATGTTTTGGATATTACGGTCAGAAACTGTTGGTATTTTACCATTTTTTACAGTGAAATTTACAGACTTTTTTTGCAGTGTACATGGTAAACTGCAATTTTTCCAAGTAAAGTGCTCCTAAAATGAACCATAATTCAACTTTAACAGCACTCTGTATCACGCATGTTATTTCAGTTCCACAGCTAAAGAGAAGGAAACTGAGAATTAAGTCTCAACACTTTTTTTCTTGATCACCTGCACTTAGTTAACTCTAGGCTCATGCAGTTCCAGGTCTGCCTTAACACAGGAGCTGATGTGTGTCATTACGTGTGTGTTATTATGTGAGTGTTTTATTTAGTGTAAGAATGTGAACGATGCAATCAACCAACAAAGATACGAACATGATCTCTCTGAAAGTAAGATGCTGGTGTAGCTGAGAGACGGTTGACGTGTTTCTTGTAGCCGGTTCTAAGTGAACATCTGAGTCAGATTAAGATCCAGGTTTTAACTCTGAAAAATCATAACGTGTTATCGATACATGTCAAAGATGGTTTCTTTAGTTTGTGTTAAGTTTTATTGCTTGATTCTTCAGTGCACTGAGAATTGATATTGATATTCATCTAAAACATGCCAGAGAAACACACAGAGTTTCATTGAGCGTCTCATGACTGTACAAATATTCACGAAGCAATGAACATTCCAAACACAACATACTAAAAAACTAAGCTGTACATTCAAGAGCAAGCTCCTGTCTTATGTTGGGAGGTGTGAAAATACAGGACACTGAAGTTTTAATGTTGCTCTTGCTTCAATAAAGTAATTGCATCTGTAATTCTGCATAGGCTAAAAACTACTTTACTCACACTTAAAGAAGTGGAGGAGTGTGTCTAGTAGTTTACGACCTACATTATGCTGTAAATCTGAAGCAGAGTACTGGTGGTGTGGAGCTCCTGAACATGAGACACGTCACCCTCAACATGCAGTTAGTCATAAAAGCTGAAATGCTTGCTGCAGTTTTACTACACCGTGAGGGAAATCCCCCCATAATTTACTGGGATATAAAAAGACAGTGAAGAAAAGGCAGCTATCTCTCCTCATCACCTCACAATGTTTAAAGTCCTTCCGCTTAACGACTCCAGATAGAGATGGAAGATGGATAACCGAATGAGTAAAGACACATTAAATAGAAAGGGACATTCAGATTACTATCTATTCTCAATGCTGCCATACAGTTCTATAAAAAAGTGTTTGAAAATCTGTTTTTGTTCAAGTTCAGAATTGTCAAGCAATTTGTGATTTTAGATGAAGATGAACTGAGAAAAAAGAGAAGTCTTCCTTTATGGAGGGGAAAAAAGCTATTCAAACCAGCCTGGTCTTATATATAACACCAGAGCATATATATATATATATATATATATATATATATATATATATATATATATATATATACACTCACTAGTCCTCCTAGGCAGAGGACTAGTGAGTGTGAGAGCCACTGTCCTGGACGAAACATCCAAGATCAATAAATACATCAAGGACAAAGCCTCAACAGACAATGTGCTCAGCGAATGTCTCAGACAATGGGAACAGAAATTGAGGTGCTGGAGGTACCATCATGGGAGGACAAACCCCTACATGGGATGTACCACCGACAAATAACTGAAGTGGCTGATATCAGGAAATCCTACCAATGGCTGGAGAAAGCTGAACTCAAGGACAGCACAGAGGCCCTCATCCTGGCTGCACACGAACAGGCCCTAAACACCAGAGCAATAGAGGCTCAGATCTACCACACCAGACAAGACCCAAGGTGTAGGTTGTGCAAGGAGGCCTCTGAGACAGTCCAGCACATAACAGCAGGGTGCAAGATGCTGGCAGGGAAAGCGTACATGGAATGACATAACCAAGTGGCGGGCATAGTGTACAGAAACATCTGTGCAGAATATGGACTGGAAGCCCCGAGGTCAAAGTGGGGAACACCCCCAAAGGTGGTGGAGAATGACCGAGCTAAGATCCTGTGGGACTTCCAGATCCAGACAGACAAGATGGTAATGGCGAACCAACCGGACATTGTGGTGGTGGATAAACAACAGAGGAAAGCAGTCGTGGTGGATATAGCAATACCAAGTGACTACAACATCAGGAAAAAGGAGCATGATAAACTGGAGACATACCAGGGCCTCAGAGAGGAACTGGAAAAGGCCTGGAAGGTGAAGACCACAGTGGTGCCTGTGGTCATTGGGGCCCTCGGAGCAGTCACCCCCAAACTGGAGCAGTGGCTAAAACAGATCCCAGGAACAACATCAGACATCTCAGTCCAGAAATGTGCAGTACTAGGTACAGCCAAGATACTGCGCAGAACCCTCAAGCTCCCAGGCCTCTGGTAGAGGACCCGAGCTCAGAGGATGAAAGAGACCACCCGCGGAGGGTAAGAAGGGATTTTTTATATACACACACACACACACACACACACATATATATATATATAAATCCATGAAGTCATGAATTCAACAATGACTGATCAACAACAGAACCTTAGTTTAATAATTTCACTGGTCAAAACAGGAGTGATCGCTGTCAGACATGTACTGTATGTAAAACTTAAAGAAACTACTTAAATAAAACTGTAATGGATAGATGTTCATAGTTTATCTGCTAAGTATTCTTAACTAAGATCCACATGCTGGTGGAGCTCAGAGGGCAGATGGGGCTGGTATGGCAGCCTCGCTCCTGTCAGATTGCCCCAGGGCAGCTGTGGCTACAATCCAGTAGCTTATCCTCATCAGTGTGGGAATGTGTGTGTGAATGGGAATGACTGATTTCATTGTGAAACCTCTTTGAGTGTCCTAATAAAGCATAAATTCATTTCATAAGTAGGTCATGATCATCATTCACCAATTAACATTGGTGATTATTTCCCAGCATGTGTAACCTGCCTCCCATCTATTATGTTCTCTCTTTTGCTCAAATAAGCTGTATTTTAAAATGGCCAAATCACACCAAACAGCTGCTTTTTCAGACACGTCAGCATATTTGTCATGACAACATGAAATAGGTCTGAGGTTTAGACTGAAGAGTGGTCCATTTAGGTTGTGTTTGTAACTTTGTTAATTTTACAACACTGGAAGGTTGGTGTTAATAAAATCCTGATTCTCATTAAGCAAATTAACTAGTAAAGTCTGAAAACATGTAAATTGTGGTGTTCCAGACACAGAAAAGAATGAACCTCTAGATTTAAGATTGCTATTGTCAGGTGTGGTGGTTGAGAGGTGGTGAGGAGAGACGCAGAGACCCAGGTTGAAGAAGAAAATGATTAATTTAATGGAGATGCTCAAAAACAGTCCAGATCAGGCAGCACGGCAGAAAGCTAAATACCGGTAGCAACTGAAAACCTGAAGACTGAAAACAAGAGCTACACCAACACAGGACTTAACAGTTCAACTGTGAAGGTAAGCAGACAAACGATGAATGATGTAAACACGACAAGAATCCGACAACAAACAAAGACAACAGGTGGGACTAAATACACAGGGAGGGTAATCAAGAAACTAGACACAGCTGGGATCAATCAACAGGGAGGACAGGACAGAGACTCACAGGGAAACAGGACTAAACACAGAAAATCTCAAAATAACTACACAGAGAAACACAGATCACAACAGTCATACACTTTTGGTATGATTATGCTCCTATGTGTTGGAGGCTGTTTGGTTGTAAATCTGAAGATAAAGGAAATATAACAAATCGCCATTGGTGGCGCTCTTGCTGTGTACAAGAGAGGTGAGCTGAACCTGTAAAGAAGTGAGTTCCCTGTTCAAAATTAAATGTTGCTATGTGCTACCTCCAGTTATCTGCTTGAATATTATTTTATTTAACCTAGTGTATCATACACAACATAAATAAAGTGGAAAATATGTGGTAATATTTTAGTTGCTTACAGGTGTGATGGTCTGAGAGAAAATGTAGAAAGGCAAAGCGGCTAGGGGTTCAGTTCGTTTTTGCTGTATGTCACTCAAAAACAAAATGGTATCCAGGTGATGTGCAGTAACCAAGAAGCTCACATTTACTACAACACCATGTAAATCCTGAATTCAATACTTTGAGAACTAACAAAAGTGATTGTTTTTGAAAGTGTTTTACTAACAGCTTCTCAGAAAAAGCTCACAAACCTACCTGAGTTAACAGTGGTACAGTGATGGTCTAGGGCTGCATTGCTGTTTCAGAACCCTGACAACGTTTTCTAATTGATAGAATCATGAACTCTGTTCTCTGCTCTTTTTAGTGTGACTTCAGGAAGGCATAAACTGCCTTCCTGAAGTCAGATGTTCCATGACTTGGATTTTTGTTTACTTCGTGCCTCACATGGGTAAATAGGATATGATTAAAAAACATGCGGGTTGCTGGGATTTATCACCAATACGTTCAAATTGTTGTGGCTCAGGGTGAGTGTGTGTGTGTGTGGGGGGGGGGGCTTAGCTTTAGGGAGGATGTCTGGTCTTCTTTTCTCGGCGGCGACTCTTCTCGGTTTCATGTGCCCCGGTTTTCTTTTTTTTTTACTGCGGTTGGCGGTCCAGAACCGCACAGGGGAAAGGGTGGTGGTGGGTGGGGGTTAGAGGGTATGTTGGGGGCATCGTTTGGGGATGGCTGCTCTTTCGTTCATGTGTGTTTTTTTCTCGATATTGTTTATGCCAACGTACAATGTAAGTTATCTGTTTTTCATGTCAGAAAACCGCCGGTTTTTCAATTACTTTCCATAAATCCATGGAGGTATACTGTAGTTATTATAACGCTCTCTCACAGATTATCAAACTATCGTCAACTTTACTATGAGTGATCTCAAAATAGTCTCCCTTAATGTTAAGGGAATAAATAATGTGATAAAAAGACAAAAGATCCTGACATTCTTGAAAAAGGAAAACACAAAAATAGCATTATTGTCAGAAACCCACTTAACTGACAATGAGCACCTTAAACTGAGGAGGAATTGGGTGGGCCAGGTGTTTTACTCATCACATAACTAAGAGTAGAGGAGCTGCCATACTAATTCATTGGAGTCTTCCCTTTACTTTGGAGAAAACTATGAGCGACAATGATGGTCGATATGTTCTTATCTCCGGTTATCTTTATGGAGAACACATCTTAATAGGTTGCATATATGGTCCAAATATATACGAGGATACTTTCTTCCCCAAACTTCTGTCGGACATTGCTTCGGTACACACACCGTATATAGTAGTGGGGGGGATTTTAATTGTATTCACGACCCAGACGTTGACCAGTCTCCTCCTAGATCTACTACAACTTCAAGAAAAAGTCTGAGTTTATGAGAGTTTTGCCAAGTCTTAGAACTATATGACACCTGGAGAGTCACTAACCCTAGAGAGAGAGATTATACTTTTTTTTCTCAACCCCATCAAACGTTTTCTCGGATTGATTTATTCTTATCTTCAAGAATGGTATTGGATCGAGTTAGAAACTGTTCGATTAGCACATGTACAATTTCCGATCACTCTCCTGTTATTTTATGCATTAGCCCCCTTTATGCTGATCCTGCTTCTCGCCACTGGAGGATGAATCCCTCTTTACTGAGCTACCCATCTTTTGTTACAGATCAGTGGAATTTCTTTATGGATACTAATAAGACCCCAGATGTCAACCCTTCGTTACTCTGGGAGACAGCAAAAGCTTTTATTAGGGGATGTCATTTCATATACGACAGCTCAGAAAAAAGCTGCCATCAAAGAACATTTACACTTAGAAGGAATAGTACAACAAACAGAGTTGCAATTTAAAAATACACCCTCTAGAGCACTGTCTAAAAAATTAGAAGCAGCTCGCTCAGCTTTAAATCAATTACTAACAAAACAAGCAGAATCAACCATTTTCTTTGCTAAACAAATGATATCAGGGGAACAAACCGGGACGGCTACTAGCAAGGCTAACAACAGGCAGAATGGAAGCAAACACAATTTCATCATTACAAGACGACAACCGGGACAGACATCATAAAACGACAGATATCAATATGGTTATGAGGGAATTCTATCAAAAACTGTATTCATCTGAATGCAATTCATCCGATGTTAAAATAACGGAATTCTTAAGTGGTGTGACTCTCCCTCGCCTGACAGAGGAACAACAAGAAGTCTTAGGTGCTCCAATCTCTCAGATAGAAGTCAGAGAGGCCATTGCCTCCCTTAAGGGTGGAAAAGCTCCTGGACCTGATGGTTTCTGTCCAGAATTCTATAAGAAACTAAGCCACCTGGTGGTAGGACCACTTACTGAAATGTTTGTGCACTCGTTTGGGCATGGAGGTTTGCCACCAACTCTTAACCTGGCGAACATCAAAAAAGATAAACCACCAGACATCTGTGGCTCATATAGACCTATTAGTCTTATCGGGGTAGATAGTAAGCTGCTCTCTAAGTTGCTTGCAACAAGATTGGAGAAGCTGCTGACTTTCTTAATAAACCCAGATCAGACTGGGTTCATACAAAATCGTTTCTCCTTCACAAATCTGAGGAGATTACTTAACGTAATTCAGTACTCAAGCCAAACGAACTGCAGAGCCTTTGCTGTATTTTTAGATGCTGAAAAGGCATTTGACAGGATTGAGTGGAAGTACTTATTTAATGTTTTGGAGAGATTCGGGATAGGGGGTGACTTTCTGAAATGGATTAAGATACCTTACAGTTCCCCATCAGCCTGTGTCATGACTAATGGTGTTCAATCTCCATCTTTTACAATACATAGGGGAACCCGACAGGGTTGCCCTCTATCCCCACTTCTGTTCGCTCTTGCTCTGGAGTCCCTATAGCAGCGGTTATTAGATCACAACAAAATGTGCATGGTGTGATGATTGGCGGTAAAATCCATAAAACAGCATTATACGCAGACGATATTCTGTTATTTGTAACAAAACCTGACATCTCAATACCAGCTATCTTATCCACTATTCATGAGTTTGGTTCCTTTTCAGGTTATAAAATCAATTTTGATAAATCAGAAACAATGCCATTAGGTATTGCTACTGTCCAGGACCTACCCTCTAGCTGTTCCCTGAGATGTTCCCAATATGGCTTCACTTATCTGGGAATTACAGTGTCCCCTAACCTGTCAGATCTATGGAAGCTTAATTTCTCTCCAACAATTAGTAAAATAACTTTCTTCCTTTATCATTTATGGGGCGTGTAAGTTTAATTAAAATGAACATTTTTCCACAGCTTTTATATCCCCACCAAATGTTGCCTCTTTGGCTATCTAAAAAAGTCACTACGAATATTGAGAGAGCATTATCCAGATTCATCTGGCATGGCAAGAGACCACGACAGAAAATCAAAGCTTTACAGCTTCCTGTTGACAGAGGTGGCTTGGCTTTGCCAAACATCTACTATTACAATTGGGCTTGCCATGCTTGTTATTTGTGGGAGTGGTTACAGGCTCATCTTAACTCGAACTCTTGCCTTGATTTGTGGGCCTCTCAGCCTGCTTCTTTGTGGAGCCTCACCACCGCAGATAGAAAGAAGCTATCAAGAGATATTAAACATAATCCAATTATTTATGTCACAATTAGAGTGTGGCAGAGAATTTGGAACCACGCAGAAGGTGGGCCTTGCTCCTCACTCCTGACACCTCTCATAAGAAACCAGGATTTTGTCCCAGGCCTTAACCCCAACATTTTTGACCTGTGGCATAGCAGAGGAGTGAGAGTGATTGGAGATCTGTTTACAGAGAATGTACTCATGACATTTCAACAATTGCAGTTAAAATTTGGTATTCCTAAAGAACACTTTTTTGGTTTTCTTCAAATTCGCCATTTCATTGGTTCTATGAGGCTCTCTCATTCGGCTTGGTCACACACAATGAGATTGAGAAATTCCTTGTCGACCAGAAAAAACTTAGGCATTTTATTTCTGCCTTCTATGCAGTGCTCTACTCTCTCACCCCAGGTGGTGCTGGGGACATTGCGCGGAAATGGGAGGGAGACCTTGACACAGTATACATTGAGGATGACTGGCAAGAAGCCATCAATGTAGTTAATTCAAGAGAGACACAGTATAAAATACTACATCGTCTGCATAGAACACCTTTTATACTGAATAAGATGGATCACCAGCTTTCTCGCTTATGCAACAAAAGTGGAAGAGAGGTTGGAACGTACTATCATTATTTCTGGCAATGCAAATTGATTAAAAGATTCTGGGGTGCAATTTCTAAAGAGCTGAGTGATGTGTTTCATGTAAAGATCAGATATGACCCAGGTCTGTTCCTTCTTGGCCTCCCTTCAAAATCAGTCACTTTGACACAATCACACTTCAAACTTTGTGACAAATTATTGCTTTTGGGTAGAAGATGCATCTTAATTGGATTAAGGATAAGCCACCAACTGTCACACAATGGTACAGAGAAATATTTAGGGTCCTCCCTCATGAAAGGATTAGTACAGTTCTTAAGGGTAATGAAAAACATTTCCTTGATATGTGGTCTCCTGTGTTTAGCTATCTACCTAAAGAGTTGACGCAACTTGTGATGAGAGGTCAGAATCCTATGAAGTGGAAGGTCTCACCTGGTCTTAACTAAAGAATACCCTCCTTTTGTATCACTATGCATCTTTCTTTTCCTTTCTCTTATCACCCGGCTAGATATGTTTGTGTTATCAGGCTTTTTACATGTCTATAAATATATGCTGACCATTGGATTCATGATTGACATAAATGTGACACTGTACGGCGGCTTCCCTTTTTTTTGTTCTGTTTCTCTTCTTTACATACTCATGTAAGGTTATAAGCAGTATATTGTATGATCTATTTTTGTTGGGATCAGAGTTTTGTTTTTTTTTGTAGTCTTGGGTTTGGGTTTTGTTTTGTTGCCTGCTGTTTCCTCACCATCCACCAGAGGTCCTCGATGGGCTGAGCCCCTGGAACATGCGGTGGCAGACCCTGTTGATGCACCTGTGGCTAATTTGAAGAGGGCTGAAGTGGAGTATTTATGCTGCGGCTGACGAACACTCCGGTACCTGAGTGTTAACCTAGAATGGTTTTCTGCCGTCTCCCAGCGTGTAGCCTGTGGATTCAAGTCTCCTGGAACCTTCAGCGAGTTTTTCCTCGTCGTCTCAAGTTCGATCTGTCGGAAGCCAAGTCTCCGAGTGATCTCCGCTCCGGTCAGCCTCCCGAGGAACCGTTACCCCCTCTGACGCCTCAGGTATTACCTGTTGGAAGCCAGTACCCTCGCCCTTGGATGTATCGAGCTCTCCGTTTGCCAGCCGTCCGCTACAGCCGCTCTTACCTGCCCGTCCTCCAACGTGCACCGCTCGCTGGATTAGCGAGCTCTGGACCTCCGTCTTCCGTCGCAACCTCGGGCAACAATCAAACCCATTTCACCCCCTTACCCAAGTAAGATTCACCGACTATCTCTGCATGATCTTTCTGCTACCGACTGTTATTCACATCTGTCCTCTCATTTAACAGTTGATGACCTTGCAGTTCCAACCCCGTATCCAGAACTCCCCACCACTTCTCTTTATTTAATAAACTTTATTATTGTGATTCGCTCTACTGGTTGTGTTCTTACATGTGGGTACGTTCACTAGGACCCATTATGACAATTTTCTCTACTTGTGAAAACATAAAACTAATAAAAATGTTTATAAAAAAAACTTGTCTAATTCCTTCAAGTGACTTCTGTTCAGGCAGACAAAAACTTGATTTTATTATGGCTGCATTTAATTTCATTTTCCATGGACTCAAGATTTATTTGATCAGCATGAGTTAATTCACATCATCTAATTCTTATCTGAAGCTACTGCAGGTGAAGTCTTTACAAATTCAAAATATCAATTTACTTTGAACACATGCAGGGGCAGATCTAGAAAAATATTTATGGGGTGGCAAGAGGGGGGCAGGGATTTTTTCAGGGGTGGCAGTGTATATATATATATATATACACACGAAATATTGTTTTTAACTTGCATTGTTTCAAAATGAGCTTCATGTAGCACTGAGGCTTAAATTGATATGTTACTGGACTGGACAGCGCCTATTGGTCGCTATGTGATTCATTGTGTCCAGAAAACCATTTTATCCCAATACAGGACAAGGAGAAATATGTCACGAAAATATTAGTAGTGCCATCATTTGTTATTAGATATATCTATTAAATACGACTTAAAATGAAGATTAGAAAACTGATGTTTGATAAATTCTCCATGATACAAATCTATAAACAGTTTAGTTTCTGTTAGTTCTGTCAAGATGAAAGAAGGGGTGAATTTCTATTTATATTGGTCAATCGTTTTATTTTAAATATGCTGTAGGAGCTGTAGTTTAACGATTGTTATAAATATCACCACGTTTTGCGAACACAAGGGATTAGCTCAGTTTTTGTCGCTTGTTTGTAGGAATTGCAGTGGCTGCATTGCGCCACAATAAAGGTACAATAAAGCTGATAAATAGGTGAAGGACCAAACTAGACAGAACCACTTCTGATTGTTTGCCAAGCCAAACAACCAATGAAAGTTTTACCAAGCCACTACTGAGGTTCTGGGGTCAAGTTTCTCGACACGGGCAAAACAAGGTTCAATGTCCAAACTTATTGAGTTCATTTGTTCTCATGCAACCTTTCTTGCTCTAGTAAAAACGATCAGCCCCAAATGCCTGCTGGTCCTTCACCAGGCCCCTACACTTATAGAAAGTGGACTGACCCACATTATTTCCTGTCTAAATTTAGAAAATAAATAAGAAAAATAATGAAACAAAAAATAAATAAAATCAACAATTATCAACCTACAAATAAACTCTGTAAATAATACAAAAAATAGAAATTTAAGAATAAAGTAACAAAATTCAAATGGATAAAGAAAAAATAGCTCCAACAACTTCTATTCCGCGTTTTCTCGCTCTGTATGTCGGTATTACGCACGGCCCGTTGCCATGGCAACCGACAAACAGCTCAACGAGCAGATAGAGCAGAGATTACCGATCAGGGGAATCAACACCAAAAAGCAAACATTTCCCACACAAAAAAGTAGCAAAAACACTAAAACAGAACATCCAGTCTGTTACATTATGTTGTCAGGCTTAATGTCTATATTATGATTATTAATAAGTTTTCGCCTGAACACCGCGGTGGTTGATTAGCTGATTTAAACAGCTGCACTACTGATGACTTGGTGGGCTGGTTGTTTAATGCTAATGGAACCAAAACACACCGAACTGCGCAGCACATCAGGTTATCAAAGTCAATACCAGGCCAGCAGCTGTTAGGCTAGTATAACTGACCCACTGCTGACTTGTTCAATCTTTTCTTTAAATTAAAACGTTGTCCTCACCTGTGAAATCTGAAGCCCTTATTACCATTATCTATGGTTTAATTAACTGCTAAACATTGCGTCCGTTGTTCTGATTCTTTGCGTGATTGTAGTATTTTCCTGACCACCGATATTCCTGACTCAATGGACAGCAATGGCGCATGTGTGACTTACGATAAATCACGTAATGTCCAGTCCAGTTTTTTATTGCTGCTGGCGCTCTGTCCTTCTCTAGCACTTCCCGTTACTTAGCAGTGGGTGTCAGGTTACATTGTGTTGCATTCAATGTTGTCGGAAAAAAGAGTTGCATGCGCTTAATGTCCGATTTGCCATAACTATTTATTGAATTCATTGTCGCTAGCTGGGGTGGCAACAGGGGTGGCAAGGCTCTCGTTTGGGGTGGCAACTGCCACCCCATGCCACCCCAGTAGATCCGCCCCTGAACACATGCCTTTTTTATTTGATGATAGTAACAAACCAAATGAATCTGCTGTGAATTCTACATTTTACTGTGTCTGATAATTTATGATCGACTTTTGTTGCCCTTATGCAGATAGTGATGTCGCTGTCATGCATTTGCACTCTGACCTCTAGCCTTCTCGTTTTCTCAGTTTGTCTGTTTTTCTCCTGTGGGATGGGATGATGTCATGTCTCAGTGCCCTCCCCCTCCCATGAGACCACAACCAATCAGCCAGAGTGCTGTCCTCTCACTGAACCTCTTAACTCTTTATCCCACCCTTCAGACTCCTGACCTGTCACCTCACCATTATCTCCCTGGGGACATCTATATGGAGGCATGGAGCTAATTTACATACAGGAAGCCACAGTGTCTTTGTCTCTTTGTGCTCTAGTTATCAGTCTGTGTTTCAGGATGCTAACAGTGATGCCGGTGAGCACAAATTCAGCAATGCAATAGATTTCTGCAGTCACATGTAGAGGTTAATGGTCACACTCTAGACACTTCATACAGCTGTTACGGTTACAGCGTGACAGGAACGGACACACAGGTTCAGTTTCACCAACCCAGAGTGAATTCATTTCACCACTTTTAAAAGCCTATTAATCATATTACTAGTAGGCATACCCACCAAACACATAAATATAATAAATATGAGCTTGTTGTTGAGTGTGTTAAAAGCATTAAAAGGTAATGATACTGACGGACAAAGCTTCTCGATAAATGACACCTGCTCACACATTTAACAACAGGCCCTGTAAAAATGGAAGGAGCAGAAATCTACTGGGAGAACAGGAAGCTACGGTGACTGAACTAGTCTAATTATAACATAAAACCAGATGACAACCTTATTGTTGTCATCTGAAAATCATGAACACCAGTAACGCAAGGCATTATTATGTGTAAGGAACCATTAAAGCTAGTTCAAAATACTTTACCGGATTCTACATGGAGCCCACAAAGACATGAAATATCTCTTTATTTTATGATAATAAATACAATGAGGTAACAGACCAAAAGCACAATAATAATCAGAAAACACATGGTGTTTATTATAAGAATAAATATATGCAAAAAAAGAAAAAAGAAAGCTAAATAATACTTCTTTTTACAGTGTGACATTCTACTCACATTTTTTCATGGAAATTTAACAGCTATGAACTAAATTCCTGAAGAAATTTAACCCGGGCCTGCCAAAGTGTGCCCGTCGGTTTGGACCCAGCGTTCTGATGCTAAAAATTAGCACTAATGCTAAACAAAGCTGCAATGTAGTTTATAACCTGTGGAGAGTCAGAAGCATGTTGACTAAGCTGTACTTGTACCATTTAGTATGTTAAAATTAATGCAACAGCTAAAATTTGCCAAAATGCAAATGTTAGCATGAATGCCATCAGTAGCATGTGGGGCATTAGAAGCCTGTTGTCTGTCATTGACTTACTCCATTCAGCATACTAAACATGGCTAATAAGTAAGAAAATTAGCAAAAAGCTTATTATAGGTGAAATGCTAATGCTAATGCACTGGCTTGCGCAAACCAGTGCCATAACCTGAGAGAAAATGCTAATAAAGGCTAATATTCTTGCTCCGCCTACGGCGGTGCACTAACTCGAGCGAAAAAGATAATAAAAGGTAATGTCATTGCACAGCCTATGGCGGTGCACTTACCTGAGAGGATTTCAAATATTGAGGCTTTTATTTTGAAATTTTCAGTAAGGCTCATTTGAAATGGCAACACTAATCCCATGTGTAACAGTGGTTTGGTTAAACCAGTTACCTAATGCCCAAAAGAGCAATTACATGATGTAGAAATTGTCAAGGCTTTTATTTTTGAAATTTTCAGGAAGCTTCATTTGAAATGGCCACACTAATCCCATGTGTAATAGTGATTGGGTTAAATCAGTTATATAATGCTCAAAACACAAGTAGTTCTGAATACCAGCTAAATCCTCCTCTGTAGTAACTGGCAGTTCCGCCATGTTGTAGTTGGGGCATGCCATAGCAATGCATAGGGAGAGCAGTGACTGACTTGCGAAGCATGGCAGGCACCTATTCTTCTACACCTAATAGAATGTCTCTTTAATATTCCATATTTTTCTTCCGTCACCGTTATTGCGGCTCGTACCGCTGCGAGAAACCCACAAAAGTGGTATCAAAACGTGCAACTAACTGACCCTCCACCCCAGTGTTTTACATACATACATTTCTGAAAAATTTCTGAGTTCAGCGAACACCATATTTCTCTCATCACTGCAATTACTGTGATTGAGTTACAGATATGAATCGCGGTACTATTGGAGACGACAAATAGCCCTTTCATATGCTTCAAGCGGTTTTTGGATCGGCCTAACGGTTCCTGAAAGGGAAGCAGTTGTTCGGACTGCTTTTTTCATCAAAACTGACTGGGTGTCTCATAAAGATAGAAATCCTTCTCCAGCTTTCTGCCTTAGACACACAGCAGTTGGCTGAGGACCCATCGCTATAGCAACAGAATACAGAGAAAGGCAGAGCTGCTGGTTTGGACTACAAAGACTCTAGCTGTGTCCGAATTGAGGGTCTGCATCCTTCGAAGGACTGGTCTACGCAAGATGGGTCCTTCGAAGGCAGGGAATAAACTAAGACCGGAAGAAAAATATGTGTGGATTCGGACAGGTCTAGCCTTCACCAACTGTCCCTGCCCCCACCTCAGCGTAACTCATGTTGCCAAGCAACCGTGACAGCGCGAAGCAGAGAGCGGAGAAGAAGAAGAAAAAAAAAACAACGGAGCCGAAGTTTGTTTTTCAGTCGTATTACTGATTTCTGTATTATTCTTCACCTTTTATAGTAAAGGATGTTCCATAGTAAAAAGGAAATCTCTTAGTTTGATTCTAAAATGTTCAAATGTGTACTGCACTTTTCTACAAGGAATACAAATTATTCATTTACAAATATAATACTCTCCACATCACAGATAGGACATTACGGTTAAATAAACCTATTATGTTTGAAGGCTTAACTTTAATTAATCAATCAAACCGATGTGCTCTGCTTTGAAATACTTTATAAACCAAACATTTTTCAACCAGACCTGTCTGAATAATATCGGTGTTTAACTCCCACTCATTGGGGAAAGCTAGCGGGAGTTTTTATAACAATGTGCCAGGAGTTAGGCGTTTTCTCTCGGTGTAACGAACCTGGAGCACCCGGCCAGCTGACAGCTGGAGGGGAACTGGCTGTTAACGCAGCGGTAGCAGACAGGTCCGAAAATGTCAGAGCAATATTGAAATTAGATGATGTATTGATGAACCGAGCAGATATTTGAGATTTACACACTTACATTCTCACCTAAAAACGCTGTACCAAATCACGTTATGTCATTTAAAGTATTATAAAGCTAAATAATTTGTTGCTATTCACCGCCATTGATGTTCTGCCTGAACGCACAGTTGGAACCCGCAATGAATTATGGGATATCGTGGGCCGTGAAGGATACACCGGACCCATCCTTCAAATCTGGGGAAAAGAAGGACGCATTTGAAGGATGCATTTGAAGGAGTCTTTGAATTCGGACAGGCCTTGTCGCCACGCTATGACGTAATCGGCCTACAAATCCGTCCTTCGAAGGATGCAGACCCTGAATTCGGACACACCCTCTGTAGTTCTAAACATGGCGGTGTTCTGCCAGATAGCCATATGCAATAGACATAATATAAGAGTAGACCCCGCATTGGCCGCTCCGGCGCAGGAATTACGACGGCCATCTTGGAGCGGTATACCCTCCTACTTTGCTCAATCAAAACAGCAGAAGATGCCTCAGCACTGAGGGATATTGTTCGGATCTATGGATTATTGATGTGAGGGCTCCACAGACAACATTTCACAAGTAAGATGGACATATTATTGTGTATATATTGTGATTAGAATATTACTTTACTGTATTTATGTCCACCGGCGAGATACCAGCTAATATTAGCTACAGTGCTTGGTGTAATACGGGTTCAGCCCCGCTATGAAGGCTAACTGAGATTCTGTAAATCTAAAAAAATTAATTATTCTCTAACATTGACTCTGACACAAGGGACTATATTAGAAATGAAATAATATAACACATATTATAAAACTTATATTATGTGTTATAACATTCACCGGCAAAGTTTACACAGGTGGTAAAGACTATTATTTATATTCTTTCACTCTGTCAAAAGTAAGATACATCCTAAATCTTCCGTTTTTGTTTTGAAAGTTTCCTAAAGACAAGATGTGAGGAAGAAGAGGGAGAAATCTATAAAGAGAGACGGATTCACTGCAGCACGGATGAATCTCGCATCAGATTTTGGACTCAATCTCAGCTGCTGAATCACTCTGAAGCTAGAACTCATCAGCTGAAAAACATATACATATCTATATATATTTATGTACACACATACATACATATAAACATATATTCATTATATATTATTCAGTATTAATCATTATTTATTTGTGCCATTATTAATCTTTATTTATTAGTGTTTGTATAGTTATATAAATATGTATTGATATTACTAAATAATTTATTAAATAAATTATGAACGGCTGTGTGCTTTGTAATATGCTCTTCATACATCGATATCAGAATATCCCATTCCTATTCTATTGTTATAGCCACTAAGCATATTTAAATATGATGAACTATGTATTAAAAACATACTTAAAAAATATAATTGTTTATAAATGTTGCTTTGATAGATGTTTGAATATGGTTTACAGTAACAAAAAAGTGTGTTATAATCGATTAAATCCGCTGATATGTCATTGTGCCTGCTAAACACATAACGCTGAGTGGAGTGGTGTACCGCTCCAAGATGGCCGCCCTAAATCTCGTCAGCTACAATAGGCGAGAGCGGTGCATGAGGCGTCTACTCTTATATTATGTCTATGCCATACACCGTCAGAATATCATACATGCAGTCAGTATGCATGCCTGCGCATGCGCATTAAGAAGTCAGACCATCTGCAGAGTCGTCAGTTCAGCATACGCAACAAGTTATGACAAAAATAAGACATTAAATTGTTTATAATATGATAACTATATAGATATACATGCGTTGTCGTGGTTTCAAAATGTATTTAAAGCAGGTCTGGCTGCAGCTGCAGTCAACTACAACAAACGCCTGTGTAAAACTCATTAATCTACTTAACCGCTAAGTCAGGATGCCATACAGCTGTTAATAACAAAGTGTATTAACACTTATATAACACAACATAGAATATTAACATGATTCTATGTTGATGATTAAATAAAATCATATGGTAATGACAGCATATACATGTCTGAGCTAAGCATATGACTATCTGACAACGTATGCTGATCTGACAGAACAGCGGAACACTTTAATACAGAGGGCAGAGCAGAAGGTCAGAACTACAACATGGTGGAACACTCAATTATTACAGAGGAGGCCTCAGCTGGCATTTAGAACTACTTGCTGTTTTGGCCATTATATAGCTGGATTAACCAAACCACTGTTACACATTGAATTGGTGTGGTCATTATAATGAAGCTTACTGAACGTTTCTAAATAAAAGCCTGCATCTTCCTCTCATGTTAGTGCACCGCTACGCTTTTATCTTTTTCCCTCCAGTAAGTGCACTGCCATAGGCGTTGCAATGTTAGCCTTTGACAGTTATGTCACTGGCTTGAGCAAGCGAATGCATTAGCATTAGCATTTCACCTAAATTAAGCTTTTAGCCAATTTTCTTACTTATTAGGCATGTTTAGTAAACTGAATGGACTGAGTCAATGACAGACAACATGCTAGTGATGCCCCACATGCTACTGGCAGCAATCACGCTAACATTAGCATTTTGGCTAATTTCACCTTATGCATTAATTTTAACGAAATGAATGGTACAGGTAGAGCTTAGTCAACATGTTTCTGACTCTACACAGGTTACTGACTACATTGCAGCTTTCTTTAGCATTAATGCTAATTTTTTGCATCAGAACGCTTGATTAAAAGCCGACGGGCACACTTTGGCAGGCCCCATTTCAATTTCTTCAGGAATTTTCTAGTTCTGACATGCTGGTCAGAAATCCACTCTCTCCCACAGCGGCAATTACACTCTAACTTTACAAAAGATCGAAAACTTTGGGTCACCAAGTTGTGGACAAACCATAATTCGTATCGACGTACCGTCTTCACTTTAGAAGAGATCACGGATGTATCTACAAACTGAAATTTGAATGGCATTTCTACGTCAATTTATGACGACACAGAAATTCCTCAATTCCTCCATTGACTTGAATGGGGTTTTTGGGGGTCATTTTTTGCAATTTATGTTGCCATGGTAACTCCGAATCCCACCAGAAGTAATAGCTCCACTCCCATGATCGAGCCGCATTTTTTGATACCACATTTGTGGGGGTGCATGCAGCGGTACGAGCCGCATTAACGGTGACGTAAGAAAAATAAATAAATAAAGACCGCTTATTGGTTGTAGAACATTAGGTGCCTGCCATGCAATGCATAGGGAGAGAAGTGACTGTCTTGCAAAGCAAGACAGTCACTTCATTGCTATGGGCATTGCTATGCATTGCTATGGGCAGGTCCCAATAAAAGTAGTGGTGGGACTAGAATCAAATATTTAATCAAGTTTATTACAAGGTCTGTAATTAATTAACCACATTTCAACCTAGGGAGACTCATACAAAGAAAAAACTGCGATTAAGAGTTTTATTTGACATGAATAAAATAAATGGTGCTTGCATGAGCAGCTTACGATTAGAGACGTCTTCCCCCTGGGGAGGACACTGGAGGAGAAGTGGAGACCAGACAGGAGGGAAGGCTGGAGGACGAGGGTGGAGATGAAGGGGATCCATGGATGGAGGGTCATATCAAGGAGGGCTGCTGGTGATTAGCTGTGATGATGTGTGATCTGATGCTGATAGGCTGTGGTGGAAGCAGATGACAGCGATTGGATGACGGAAGTGAGTCTGAGGAGTCTTCTGTTTTGAATTTACTCACATTGAATCACATTTTAACCCTCCCAACCCCACTAAGGACAAGAGTGTACAGAAAATGGATGGATGAATCATATTTTCATTAAACTATACATCAACAAAATAAGCAACATTTTAATTAAAAAAAACCCATTCATTGCTACATTATTGAATAAAAATACATATGAGATCAACAGCAAATATATTTATCGTTTTTAATCTGTTATTTAGGTTCCATATTGGTACATTTTTAGTACTGAGATTGTATTTTAGACTTGAATATTTTCTCTGATAGACTAGCTCCTTTTAGCACAATTTGAACACAACAGACTTTTCCAACATCCAATAAAATCACTTTTTGAAGCAAAAATTAACCCCCAGTGCACCAAGATTAGTGGCTTTGTCACCTATCACTGTTGTTTCAGATGTTGCTTGTGTACCAGAAATGTACCAGGAGTGACTGACATAATGCTGCCATCAACTTATCGTTCTTCCCCTCCTGCTATTAATGTTTTCTTTCATGAACACTGAAAATAATCCTACATCAGACCTTCTGTTTCTTCTTGTGTCTCTGTTGTCTTCTCTAACCTCCAGTCGGTCATCACAGATCAGTGTTTCCCATCCCTGGTCCTCAAGGCACACGGTCCTACATATTTTAGAGGTTTTCCTGCTTTGATGTGCCTGATTCAGCTGATTGCAGTTCAACAAAGGCCTGTTAATCAGTCATTGATTGAAATCAGCTGGGCTGAAGGAAGGAAATACCTAAAATATGCAGGGCAGTGTGCCTTGAGGACCAGGGTTGGGAAACATCGTCACAGATGATTGCTTATACTGAGCCAGGTTCTGGTTTTGCTGGAGAGGAAAGGGAGATTTTCCTCTCCACTATCGCTACATCCATGCTTGGTATCAGGGATTGGTGTAAAGTCAAGCGCTGCTGGTCCAGGAAGAGTGAATGCTGCAACTGAATGCAATCTGCTGGGTTTCCATAAACTGAAACTTTTTTATCTACTTTGAATACTTAATTGAGCATACTGTACAGTTTGATAACTGTACAGTTTGATTCAGTACAAAACAACTGGAATGTTTTGTACTGAATTAAAATAATTTGTAAAGTGCCTTGAAATAAGATTTGTTGTGAATGAACCATATGAACAAACTGAGTGGAATTGGCTTAAGTAAAAGTAAAACAATATTTTTAGTTGCTTCCCTCCATTAATCACCTTTATTCTGTAGCAAAATGCAGCATTCTTATCATATTCATAGAAAAACACTTGCTCTTGTTGAGAAAATAAATTTAAAATAAGCTAGTTTTAAAACTTAACATGTCTTGATTCAAATGGCCTAAATTGTGGTTTTAAATCAGTAACTTATTCTGGCCTATTGACCTTTATTTTACTTGTAGTTACAGCAGATGGTTTGCTAGGATCGTTTAAACTGCCTTTTGTCTGTGTCGCAAAACAATACAGTGAAAGTTCTGGCTTTTCACACGCATCTGTGAGAGGCCGTAAACACTGCAGGGGTTTAGGCTTCAGAGAGAGGGTCAGAGATAGCTCCAGGTTGGAGGAGCAAAGGTACGCCTTATTTGAATAAATTAAAGATAGGAATACGCCTTTTACTATAAAACTTTCTACACAGAAGTAACACATTAGATTTGCTCTTGCAACTCTCCAAAGATGTCTTTGCACGTCTTTGCTTTCTTTCCTTCTTTCCCAAGTCTGTGAGGTAAATGAATGTATGTCTCCGTTATTCTGCAGTTTCTGGTGTAAGTTTGTGCATTGTCTTACTTCTAAGTTTATGCATTGTCTTATATTGGATTAAATTCTGTAATTCTGTGACGTCAACACGCATTGTTGTTTTCCTTGTGGCTACACGTGGCCCGCCGAGAGGACCTGGGATCCAGAGGAAGAGAGAGCCAACTTTTTTCCAAAGTTAACCAATTCAGATAATATTCTTCCTTAACACTCTTTTTGTGAAAACACTTGTAACTCTTTGAGAATCTAAGGCTGTATGGGGTATTATAGTTTCTCCTCCGACAGCCTGGTATCCAGGTGAAATAACAGACCTCCATGAAAGAAGACCACAGGTATTCCTCTTCAGGTGACTGTGTGCATTAAAATCCACTTCTACAGCTAACTGCTTAGAGCTTAAGACTCATCTAAAAATAAAGCGTATTATCTATCAGCACAGCATACTCTAAGAAGCTAAAATGAAGCCAGCTATATTTTCTCTGTGAGGCTGTAATATTAAGGGCCATTCTGCTTGTGAAAGCTACTGATATGTAAGTCATCACTTTTTGTCTGAGAGAGGGTTTATTTGTGAGAGTGGGTAGTGATAGAATATCAGCCACAAACCACAGCGGCGAGGTTAGCAGCTGAATGTGCTGGAAGAAAGACTTATACTGTAGATAATGTGAATAGCAAATTGCTTCTCTGATCCAAGCTTTCCTATCTGCCATCTGTCTTCTTTCCATTCACATAAGAAAGGCTATGATGTTGCTGAAACTCTCAGCCAATGTTCCCCTCTCTCTTTCAATTTTGTTGCTGTCATCTCTCCAGGATACTTGGTGTGTTCCATGTTTTTTTTTAGCCTGACTGAAGCACAATTCAAACCCTGCTGTCTTAAAATGACGTTGCTTTAAAGGCTATACATTTAACTGGTGGCTTTTCTAAAGTTCTGGTGCTGATGTACAGAAACAGGTACAATCTGTATTTTTTATTCTCTACACGAGAATATGTATTTGTATGTATGCCATATACTGTCATGTTAGTGAGACAGTGTAAACAAAGGCCCTGTTTACACGACAATGATCCAACGAAAATGGAATCTTTGTTTCGTTTCTATTAACATGTTTACATGAAGACGTTCTAATTACAATCTTTGTTTACACTGAAACGGCATAAATCGAAAAGGTGTAATGCCCCTGCCACATCACTAGTTGGAACTAGGTTTGGACAAATGAAAGTTCTCCGTCCATTCTTCATCATCAACTGTATTGTTTACAAAGTTATCCCACCACTGGCTTGTTCTCCCAGGTTGCATCCAGTAGCGCCTCTTCGATGTGTTTCTTTGTCGCGTACATCCGCTAATTAACGGAGTGGAGCTGTATGAGATCCGTCTTTGATGATTTAAGTAAAGAGATGTAAAATGAGCACTGTGTTGGAGAGCTGTAGTTAGATTTATAAGAGTCAGAAGCTCAAATAATACTCTGGTATCTGGCATTTTCTGTAGTTTCTTCTTCTGTGGATTGTAGGGAGCCGATATGAAATGTGTCATACTACGCATGAGCTGGGGATTCTCTGGAAGAAAAGATCCGTTTATGCTGTTTACAAAACAACAGACACCAGTATGTTTTAGAAACATCGCACTCTGGAACCCATTCTCAAACTGTGCCGTTGTCAGAGAAAACATTCGCCATTTTCGTGTAAATGTACAGTGCAAACGCAACGAAACTCTTCCATTTTCACTCGAAATTGTTGTCATGTAAACGGGGCTAAAATTCACAAAACAGTGTCAGTTAGAATTTGTTTTGAGCATGCAGCAGTACGAGTGAAAACGGTGATCATTGGTGAAAGGAAGTGGCAGCTATTTTGAGGTGAAGAGTAATAAGTACCTTCCATGCATTGCTATGGCAGGCACCAGTAATAAAACACAAAAGGATAGGCTACAGTTCTCATCTACTTTGACACCTGCTGTCTTAAAGTAGCATCACTAAAAATCCTCTCTATACTTTTTGTGGGCAGACCCATTTTCCTGCTGCACACCTTCAGCCATCAATAAGCTTTTCCTGAGATCTGTGGTAATTTACTATTAGAAGCTCAGATGATAAACATTTTGTTCACACCCTCTCCGAAGACAAACAAAACCACCAACTTGCTAATTAATGTTACACTTGTGCTGTGATTAATTCCCGTCATTTACTTCTATATAATGCAGCAGCTTTAAACAACTTCCAGGCCCGTATGTTTGGTATCGGTTCTCCTATAGCTCACCGCAGAAATATGTAAGAGAGGTTGAGGGAAAAACAAACAACACTCAGATGAAAACAACTTCAAACTGATTTTCTCTCCCAAAAATAGGATGAAATAGCAACATTTACACTCCTTCTGCCTTAACCATTAAGTTTGTCTTCTGTATGGCTGGAGAAACAAACTGACTGCAGCAACACGATCCAATGTCCTGATCCTCTGAACTGTGTATTAATTTGCTTAGTTACTTTTAAATTGATCTACCTTTAGGTAAGATTTTATTCTTTAAATGACAACTCTGAATCGCAAGATATTTTTCACAATATCATCATACAAATCCAGCTAGAAGCTCAGAGGAAGAGTTCCTACAACCCTGAACACTGCCCTGGAACCAAAGTTTGGTAGTCAATCAGGTAAGAGTAGCACTACTTCCATATAGTTTTACTCAAATAAAAGTAGCTGTTCAAGAAATGACTTATGTAAGAGTAAAACAGTATTGGGGGAAAATAGACAAAATATAAAATTATGTGCTGGTTCTTGTACTTTGAATAATGAAATAATAATAGTAATTATAAACAGTTACGCACATAATCAAAAAACAAATTGGGGTAGAAGAAGGTAAGATCATGATAATATTTATAGTATATGACACAATAGGCTCAGGAAAATGAAGTTTGTTTAAAAAGTAGAACATCTCACCACACACACGTGTGTGTGTTAAACATGTTTGTTCTTAATTTGCTTAAGTTATGGGTAGAGTGGTCAGAGATTGCACTAAACGAAGAGTAGCAGTATGACTATTTGATCATAGTAAACCAATGATCAAATGGTTTACTATAATTTTTACACTAATTTTCTTGCTTCAGCCTCAAAATAATGTCTGACAGAAGCAGACATGCTTCATTTATGTTTCAGGATGAACTCAGAATTGCAGACAGCTGAGGGAAACATTTCAGCTCTCTGCTTAAGAATTAATGGTGCTTGTTCTTGTAGCTTAAAGTCACATCAAACATCAATTCTGTTTTCTCTCTCTCCCTGTTGCTGTTGGCTGTAGGTGCTCAGTGGAAATTTTTAATGAATGAACCTGGCAGGGTGATGGCCTTGGACAGGACCGTTATTCTGGACTTCTCCAGAAGGGACAGTTTGCTTGTTCGCCCCTTTTTAAAATACATTCTCAGAACCTGTTTTGTCTCTTTTGCTTAATACTCTGGATTTTGTGCCAATGTGTTTTTGTTCCTTGTACTAGTTGTATGGAATTTAATAGTTTGCATTGATAATCTACGTTCAGCTTCAGTTTAGCAGGGATTTGACCTCCTTCATGGAACTTGGTAGGCAACAGAAACATTCTTTAATGGTCTCTGAGGTCTGGTGTGGACAAATTAAATTATGTGTTTTCCCAGCACATAGTTTCATTTTATAGCCCAATCAAGTGATTATGTTACCGTGAGTTAAAGAAGTTAATAGAAATTTAACTTTGGATCATATTACACCTTTAAAATAGTCTCTTCCAGCCAATTAACTGTCTCTTTAAGAACCTCCTTCTGCATCCCCTCCCCCATCATGTCATCACATCAGTGCTCCCCCATGTGGTCCACTGATGCCATTTAGAACCACTTTCAGGAGTATTCACATGATGTTCTCAGCAAACTTACAATTCCACCAATGGCTAATTGTTGCTGCTGTTAGTCTGGAGGAGCTGAGTGGGGGAGGCTTGGCTGGGGAAAGCAGCTCTAATGAGGAGCTTTGGGTAAATAGGCGGCTCTTTGTGAAAGCATGCCTGAATGGTGTCGAGAAAAATCGAGCTCATCCCACTTCCCCATGCTGGAGATTTTAGTTTAATAATAACAATAAATAAAGTTATCTTTAAAACTGATTATACAGGTGACATCAAGACCCAACAGTAGAGTCAGATGGTAATAAAATTAATCTGGTTGTGTGTGTTGTTATTGTGTCCTGCTTTAATTCTACTTTTTTCTATTTAATCATAAAAAATCATAGTCAGACAGAAGGAGAGTTATGCAACAGGAAAAGCAGGTTTCCTGGAGAAAGAGGAAGTTTCCAGCCTGCAGTGAATAAAAATAGTTCAAACTGCTCATTTTGGGCATTAAAGGTTTAAGGAATAAATTCTAGACGTTTTGAGAAATTGAATAAAACCCAGAGTAAAATACTTAAATTAATAATGATAACTTATGATTAAGCCGATAATTAATATTGGTTTAACCGGTGGTTGATGTTGGTTTGATTATAAGAATATTTACACTTACTCTTATACTTATTGAAATACTTACAGGTGAAAGAAGTAACTGTAACATGGTGTCAAATGATTAGAATAATGAATTATTATTGGTTTCTTTTCAGAAATGTCTGTAAGAACTCACATTATGATTATAAGAGTAACTAATAAGTAATGGTTATTATAATATTATAAGTGAATGCTAAATCAGAGAAACTAAAAGGTTATAAATGTGATTTTGACATTGAACTGGAAATGGTGTAAAATGTGTAACTGTAACTAAAGGTCACTGATGTTGTGTTAGAGGTAGATGGTAGGTGAAGGGTCAGGTGGAAAGAGGAACTGATGGGAGAGCAGAGGTGTCCAACGCCTTATTGCTAAACTTCAACTTTCCTAAGAGAAGGTTAGACACAAGAGGGCTGTTGAGCAACCCTGGGACATTAGAACAGACATCAGGTCATGTCCAAAGATGGTGATGAATATGAGATTATCGGTCCAAGCAGTCAGCCAATGAGACAAAGCTAGCCAATGCAAATGCACCAAAAGGGTGGGTATATCCTATATAAGGTGAGTGCAAAGAGGAGTCTTTGGTTGGATCCTTCAGGCAGCTTCGAGCCAAGATCGAGATGGACAAAGAACTCTGCAGCTGAAGAAGAGCCGGAGCCACAGAGCCGAAGACTGTTCTGCACATGGGGACCAACCCGTTAGCCCCGCAACATGTGGCTTCAAATTGCACTTCTCTCACCAGCTGGGTTTGGGACCCCAAAGACAAAGACCAAGGCAAAGATGAAGATAAAGACAAAGACAAAGAACAAAGGCAAAGAGGAAGAACTGGTGTGTTCCTTCCATGAGACCAGCCCTTCTACATCTCGAGAGACCAGAAAGATCGTGAGACGAGGAGAAAGGAGCTACAGAGCTGCAAGACAAGAAAGAGAGGACCGCTACGGACAAGAGGAAGTCACCCTGAGGCCCGAGACCTGCCGCTCTGACTCAGTACTCTTCCTGTACTGGGAGCCTCCTGCTGCTGCAACACCTTTTTCATCATCAGGCCAGTTCTGGGGTTCAAAATGCCAAACACCGTCCGTCTCTCTCAAAATTTCTCTTTTTTAGTTCACAGTGTCAGCATTAGGGAAAGATAGGCTAGATTATTGATTTTACTTATTTGATTATTTCTGCTACTGATTTAAGCTGTACTGACCCTTGCAAAATTGCCTTACTAATAAAATAATTAGCATTAAGAAAATCTAAAAGATGTTGTGGACATTCAGTTAATGAGTCACCTTAAAGTTCTTTGATGGTTGTAAAATAGCTATGAAGTTTGATTCTGGGAGGAGAAAGTGGAAAATGTTTTATAGGTTGCTTTTGGCCAAAACTAAAACAACACCCTTGGGACTCGCCCGAGTCACTAAAACCAACCTGGTTCAATAACAAGTGCAAGTTGTAATAAGAGAAAGAGCGACCGTTAACAGGTGTGCTCTGTGAAACTAGCTGATTCCGGGCTGCTTTATCTGGCTAATTCACAGAGTGAAAAAGGGTGGGACATCTGGATGAAGGTCGTTAGAAACCAGGCTAGTCTTTCTCGCACCCAGCTTAAACAGAGTTTACTTCAGTTCTGGGTAGGGTAAATCTCGGCAGATTTAGGAAACTCAATTCACCCGTTAGACGGAGAGCTGGGAGCAACATCTCCCTCCTCTCAGAAGAGGAAGTAGAGAGAGAGAAGGGGGGGGGGGGGGTGTTGTGCAACAACAATGGTTACTGTTATGGCCCAAACAGGACACAACATAAGAAGTCCAGACCAATTTACATATAATGGAGAGGTTTTATTAAACCCAAGTCTGGACACAAATTGACCGGGAGTCGAGGCAAAATAAACAAAAGAGTGGGAAAAGTCACAGCCAGCAGTTGGCCGTCGGATTCGGGTCGCTCCCCTGATCCTGCCTCAGAATCTCTTACCCTACAACCAAAAAACAGAAAACCCAGCTTAGACTATAATTCCTAGACCAACAATTTAACAAACAGGTGGTTTAAGAACAGAAAGTGGCATAGATTAAAACAGGAGTGGGAGCGAGGCTCAGAGTGACATGAACACGCAGGTGCTTATCCAAACTCCCTCGCTCGCCTGGTGGGTGAGGCTTGATCCTTTTTAACCTCTTCCAGCCAATCAGCTGTAAGGAGAAAGCACAACAATTAATCAGGGACTCATTCACAAAAGTGACACCATGGGAGATTCTAGTGTGGTAAACCAGCCACCATATTTACCACTGGTCTCCAGTGTTCTAGCACTTACATAAACATAACAGACTACTGTTATCACACATGGCTATTACTGCAATATTGTAATATTACAATATGTACAATATTACAACAGAAGTTCATTCATACTAAATAGAATAAATCTGAGTTTTGGTTCGGACTATTCCTTGCTTAACATACAGGCTTGTCTGTTGTCTGTTATCCTTCCACATGTTTTATGCCTTGTGCTGTAAATCTACATCCAATCAGGATGATGTAGAAGCCTAACACTGGGAGTGGGTGTTAAAATCAGAGTGTCTGCTCAGTGGGGATATGGATGACAGCAGAACAGACCCCTGTCCAACAGGGAGTAACAATATTTAACACTGTTTTTCCAGACAACTAATTGATTCCATAAATCTTTATGTTGATTTAGTGTTTTTGGCTCACAACTTAAATACCAATTAGTGTCAGTTACAGTCTTGTTTCACCCAGTGTACTGTAAGATGTACTTATCTGGTAAGTCACCTGCAACAAGGGAATCAATGACTATGAATCTTTATTAAAAAAAATAGCGCATCAGAACTAGGTTCAACTCAGGAGAAGCAAAGGAAACACTGTGTTGAACAAAACACATATTTATTACACATTCTGACAATAACAAAAACAGAACAAAATAGTCAATGCTTTCTTTTAGTAGTCCTAAGTCAAGTCAGTCAAGTTCAAGAGTCTTTTTCCTTTTGATTTGTTTTCAGTTCAGTTCAGTTTTCAGATGTGAATGTTATATGGTAGCTACTCGGGTAGTGTTAATTAATATGTGCAATCCTACCGATCAAGTGGAACAGAAGATTCTTCTTTGGCATCATAGTGGACACAATGTGAATCCGCTCTTTTGGATCCTGGCTCGCTGTTCTTCATGCGTTGTCTCTCAACACACACAAAAAAAAAAAACAACCTGCATATAGCAGAAAAATCTTTTACTATAGTGTGATATACAATTCTAAGTCACTTAAGTGAAAGTTCAGCTCACTCCATGTAGATAAAAATTCTCTCCAGCTGTGATAAATAATTTTGTCTTTTAGCTCAACAAAACTTCACAACATAATATTCACTGAATTGACATCAATATCTTTTTTCATCATTCTTAAATTCTGTACAGTGGAATAAATAAATCAGTGTCACTAGATACTTCATCAGTATCAGTATTTCAAAGAAAAAAGGTGCAATATTAGCAAAATAGCCTTTTTGAGTTAGCCGTAAGCATTGCTAATTAACATACAAAACATCATGTAGAGAACATGCATTCTTAACCAATAAACAAGTATCTCTGATTATTCTTTTATTTTTAACATTGAAACTATAAAATTAAATTACAATATAACTTTTAATACATAACAGAAAAATATTAGCTTGTGGCTAATCGATAGCCAACAAAGCTAATTATAGCACAGAACTCACTGGAGATTCGCAGCAAGAAAAAAATAAGAAATTTAATATCAAAGACAAAGTTCTTCCGGGTCCAGGTACACAGGAATCAAAATCAACCATTGATGAAAACTAATTCTTGAAAAATATTGAAAATAAAACTGAGTTTTGTCAATAAAATTATCACAAAAACGTTTTTTTCTTCTTCTGTTTGTTCTAGCCCATATTCTATAGCATATCACTGGAGCTTTAGACTACTTTGAAACCATTTACTGACCTATCGGCAATGTGGTGTATTACAGGCTATAATTCATATTCGTTAATTAAATGCCAATTAGTGTCAGTTACAGTCTTGTTTGGCCCACTGTACACAGTCCAGTGCGTCACTTTCATACCTCTTGATGATAATGGCAACCCAAATGGCATCTGGGGACTCCTGATCCCCAGGTGCCATTTGGCTTTCTTCACAGCAAGCAGTTTGGGCCGGGTTGCGTTCAGAGCATCCAGAGGACAACGGGATTTGGGGCTGTTTGCCAGAAGCGGGGGCATCCTCTCTGGGTGGGGTTTGACACCGGGGGGCAGCGGCATGCCTTCTTCTATGAAGGAGCCCTGCGGAGGATTGGAGGCCAGGTAGAACTCGCTGGCCTGGGTCATGATGTGTCGGTTATCTATGATGAGGTGATAAGCTACTGCTAACTGATCCTACAAAACACAGAGGTGGAATATTTTGAGGAATGCATGAGACACTTAATTGCAGTGCAACTCCAATTATTTCTCTGCTACATTAATTTGCTTTGTTTAAGCAGCTCAAGCAGACTGAGGTTTGTCATGAAGCCGATTATCAAAGATGGACAAATGAAGAAACTGCTCTGCTTGTGCACATTCACTTTGACCGTTGCCACTATCTAACTGTGAACATCTGTCTGCACAGTGGCATGCTTAATTGCAATTATCACATCAGCCACATTTATTGCACAGCTAAAAAAAGAGAGCACACACACTGAAGCATGATATAATGTGTTGTTTGATCACTAAATATTCACTATAACGCAGTCATGTACCGCAGTCTTAGCTTAGATGTTGTTCTTCCAGGCTGTTGCACATTAGATCGCAGAAGTAGAACAAAGAACACCAGTGGAGTGTCAGCATGTAGAGAAAACACCAACACTAGTTACTAGTTTAATGTGAGTTCTGTAAAGATTATTGGTCCTAGTTCTCTTAGCTGCAGTGGAAGGATGTCAGATCACCATGGTTGTTTGGTCACCCCACAAAAAGCCCCCAATGCCCAGCTTCAGCCCTGCATTGATGGATGGATGGAAGGATGAACAAAATTTGGGCTTACTAACTAATAAATGTTTGGCTAGCAGGAAGAAACAGTAACTGATAATGCAAATTGGTTCATTAGTCAAGTCCAATTTATTTGTACAGCACCTTCCAGAAACAAGGCAGTTCAAAGTGCTTTACATCATGAAAAATAAAAACATCATAAACACATTATGTAGTCAACAATTGTGAAAACAGCAAGACATTAATTTTTGTTGAGTGTCATCATCAAAAACATCAATACACATCAAATTATGTTGATGAATGTTTTATTTATTAAGGTTCAAGCAGCTCTAACCAGCTGGGTTTTCAGTCTAGATTTAAAGGAAGTCAGTGTTTCGGCTGTTTTTCAGTTTTCTGGAAGTTTGTTCCAGATTTGTGGTGCATAGAATCTGAATGCTGCTTCTCCATATTTGGTTCTGGATGCAGAGCAGAACAAGAAGACCAAAGGGGTCTGGAAGGTTGATACAACATCAGCAGATCTTTAATGTATTGTGGTGCTAAGCCGTTTAGTGATTTATAAACTAAAAATGCCAACACAGTATTTTGTTTTTTTATAATTTTGAAATATTTTCATGTATAATTTATTCTATTTTCTAAAACAATGAACAAATTAAATTTTATTTGCAGTTCGGCATGTTAATCTGCCTGCATTTATAGTGCTTTCCTGAGGTGGGGATGGGAGCGGTAATGGCAAAGCGGAACCTTTGTTTGGGGGGCGTTGCTTCCAGGTTGGTTTTGGGATGGACTTTCGGTTTGCCTCAAACGCAATCTGGATGCCAAAAGCAGCGCTTGGTCGTCATTACTGACTTTTGTTCATTTACTCTTCAGATTGTGTCATCACTGTTACAGCAGTCCTGACACCCGGGACCTGTAACACTAACATCAGTATTTTTTAAAGTCTATTCTCTCAGTGAAGTACTGTAGAACTGGGCGATGTTCTCTGTCTTCCTGGTTTTAGTCAGAACACCAGCAGCAGCGTTCTGGATCAGCTGCAGCTGGAGGATTGATGTTTTAGTCAGAACCTGTGAAGACGCTGCTGCAGTAATAAGTACAACTAAAGATAAACACATGGAGGAGTTTCTCTAATGCTGGGACATAAGGCCTCTAATCCTGGAAATGTTCTTCAGGTGATAGAAGGGTGATAGAAGGTCGACTTTGTAACTATCTTTATGTGGCTCTGAAGGTTCAGGTCAGAGGTCATAACTGCTCCCAGATTTCAGCCTGATCTCTAGTTTCCAGCTGTAATAAGTGAAGCTGTGCGTTGACCCTAGATCATTCCTTGTTAGGGCCAAAGACAATAACTTCAGATTTTAGTGGATTCCACCTAAACTTTATCCTAATAAATATGAGAAGCTGTGGAGCAGGAGTAGGTAAAGAAATCACAAAGAACTGTCAGGATCCCATGCTGTTTAGGTTCTTTTGTGTTTGCTTTCTCTTTTTCTTGTTTTTTGTGTTCAGCCTTATTTTCTGTCTTTTCTTTTGACCAGTCCTTTCTTAGTGTGTATTCCCTGACACATTTGGTCTGCAGAGTTTGTTTCCCCCATTGGTCCGGACTGTTTCTAGAAGTAACTGGACCCAGACTCAGTTTTTGAGGTGGTCTCGGCCCACTTCCCAACAAACTCTGATGTGGTTTGGATCTGGTGTGAATACAGACCGGCCTCAATTCAAACCAACTACAGGAAATATACTTACAAGAAGAGATGTGCCAATCAGGTTTTTTCCTGCCGATTCCGATTCCGATCACCCATGAGGGCCGATCACTGATACCGATCACCTAATTATTATTTTTTTAATCATAAGCACCTACCGGTTACATTATGTGTAAATACTGTGCAAATTGTACTGCTATCGGTAATACTATCTTTAACAGACTGAAAACATATGAAGGCTTTGAAGAGGCTAAATAATGCAAAAAGTCAAAATGAAACCTCTCAACATTGCCAAAAAATTCAAGTATAAAACTTAACATTCAAAGGCAAATACAGGTTCCATTACAATAAACAATCCTGAGTTACTGAATGAAAACTTCCTGTTAGCATGGCGGCTAGCTGATTACTGCTAGTTCTGATTGGCTGTTTCTGACTGAGCGGAGTAATTATGCAGAACAGGGAGGAGATCGATTATTTTTTCAGAGATTATCTGTCTCATGTTAGGACAGCAAAAGTTTTAATACATATGTAAAATTTATTTTTTTAGGTTAGATGCTGCAGCTTTAAGCAGAGATTCGGTGTGAGAGTCACTACCAGGTGGAGCAGAAGCGGCGCTCCGTCTGTGAACCGTGTAGCGGCGGTTCAACAGCGAGAGCAGAACCAGCGTCTTACATCGCAGCTCGAAGACTTAAATTATTTTGCGGGTTATTTGTTTAGCTTTCTGACCGTCATGCTAATCTGGGTGAGTGTTTGTAGCTGTGCGCTGCTTTACCTGCTGTCTGATCCTCCGTATGTCTTTTTTACTGCAGTGAGCCTCGATGTAGCCAAACTCCGTCAAGTATGACATTGTTTTTATGTCATATTAGATTCGTCGTGTTGATGCATTTTGACGTGCTTCAATTTTCCGCCGCAACATGCAAACTTCCCCATTCACTCAGTGCGTCATAGTTCCACATCGCTTAGGATTTGTTGCTGCGCGTTTGCGCAGTGTGAAGGAAAGAGGAGACCAGCTGCACAGGCAGCTGGTGACACCTCTGGACACTTAGGATGAAAATAGTTACAAGAGTACAAGAATATTCAGCTGAAAAAATTTGCTTTGGAAAACGAACAGTAAGAGACTGTGTATTTGTCTGCTGCAATAAATGTTTTGTGTGGTGGTGAATGTCTTTCGGGAGGGGAAGAACTAATCTGTTCTAAATAGGCCATTGTCAGCACGACTCAGCATTAACAGGAGGAACATGTGTAAGTAACAGCATTACATACGGTTCTGTTTTGTTTAAGTGTCTCAGTTAGCCACAGCAATAAGGCATCAGC
Organism: Poecilia mexicana; assembly: GCF_051168715.1. Classification (NCBI taxonomy): domain Eukaryota; kingdom Metazoa; phylum Chordata; class Actinopteri; order Cyprinodontiformes; family Poeciliidae; genus Poecilia; species Poecilia mexicana. The sequence continues at coordinate 2,340,664 of NW_028263379.1, read as the reverse complement.
TCTAATGAATGTGACTCAGTGGAATGCTGTCAGTATCAGTTCTACTCATCAGATTTTGCCGTTCTGTGAAAGAAGCAAATTGGAAAAAAAAAAGAGAAACTGAATATCAAGATGACAATGATTCTGTGAAGACCAGAGGTAGGCAAAGTAGTAAAATATTGCACTCAAGTGATAATAACACTACTTCATTTTCACTCAAGTACAAAGTGAAACATAGCCATCCAAGGACTTTCTTGAGAATAAGAGAAGTATTTCTTAAAAGGTACTAATTTTTTCATCATAACCAATACGTCCAGCAGTTAAAGTATATTTGTTAAAACAGAGTCAAGAATTTAGTCACACTATGTACCGCTTGCTGTATATTCATTTGACCTCCAAATGCCACAACAGACTCTGAAGATAGAAAATAACTTTACAATGATGAAGCAGTCTCACTAAGAAAAGTGCTTGGTGCATGTTAGAGTGTGTAGAACATGTTCTATCAGTGAAGTTACGCACAGACTATAGAGTGGTGAGAAACTGTACTCAAGTTACAGTAGCAATGCCTTAAGTAATAACACTCAAGAAAAAGTAAAAAAAAAAAAAAAAGCAGTAAAAGTCTCCATGAAAGTACTATTTCTTTCAAAAACTTAAGTAAATGTAAGTGAGTAAAGGTATCCCACCTCTGGTGATGACCCTTCACAGTTTCATATCTCCATGAATATTCCCACATTTTGCCACCTTAAAAATATGAATGTCTATATTTTATTGGAACTTTATGCTATAGACTAACAGTAGTAGTTTTCAGTTATGGAGTGGAAGGAAAATGATACAAGATTTTACATTTGAAAACTTGTGAACTTGTGCCATAGCTTGTTAAAAACCATCTTTACGCAGGTCTTTCCCAATTCAAATTTGCAAAACAGCTCAGGCTTCTTGTTGACACCAATTTTTGAAGTTTTGACAGAGATTCTCAGTTAGATTTTAGACTTTGACTCAGTCATTCAAACACATAAATGTTTGACATGTTCCATTGCAGCTCTAGCTGAAAGTGTAGGGTAGCATGTTCTCATTTTTATATCCATTCTTTATGTCTAAAAGAATGTCTAAAAGAGGCGTGACGTTTCCAGCTGCTGGTCTGGTTTCATGGTCAGCCCCACTGACGATGTAGGAAGGTTAATACTTTAGTTGTCCACTTTTATTTTATCATCAGCAAACTATACACATTATGATAGGTGAAGCAAGAATCTGCTCAGTGTGTGTGTGTGTGTGTAGCATGTGTGCGTGTGTGTGAGAGAGAGAGTACAAAGTTTGTGAGAAACCCCAGTTATGAGTCACTCTGGGAATTTATGGCTCATACAGATTTCAACAAGCTGTCTTTCTCTCCCTTAGTAATAATACTCATCTTTGTATCGCTCCTTCTATTGCTCTGCGTCCTTTTCATTTGTAGCTAAATTCCTCTTACTAAATCTGTGTGTGTGTCTCACTAAGTTTCTCTTTGCCTCCATTTCTCGATGGTCCCTGCTGGTTCTGAGTTCTAACAGGGGGGACCAACAGAATAATTAGGTTAATGTAGATTAGCATGCCTCCCTTCCCTCTATTTCTCATTGGACATACACATACACACACACACACACACACACACACACACACACACACACACACACACACACACACACCCACACACACACACACACACACACACACACGCACACATGGGCTGTGTCTCCTGGGACTAAAGATAGCACCCATTACTGTCAGGCTCATCTCCCTCTAATTGGCTGTGATCGGACCCCGTCGCCCCTGCAGGGCGGGGCCTCAGATTCAATTAAGCTGTATAATTGGTCCTTTTAAATATTTAATGTCCAAGACTACTAAAAACAGCCCATGCAACACTTCCTGGAATCAAACTCAAACGAGGGTTTTCCACTGCATGCTGTGTATCCACAGAGGACTGTGTGTGTGTGCATGTGTATAGCTTCTATAAACATTTACATTCACACTGTATGTCTTTGCAGAGAAGTGCACACCTTACAGTGAGTGTGATAATTTAATCCATGTGCTCTAAAATACAGTGTAACAATCCTCCTGTGTGAGTGTTGTCCTATCTAATTTTATGCCAATTTGTTCAGTGTGTGTGTGGGAGTAAATGTGTGACTGTACACATGGGCAGTTGGTAGCAAAATTTTGCTGTGCATATACATGCTTTAAGACTGTTTGTGTACATTTACATAGTGTGTGTGTGTGTGTGTGTGTGTGTGTGTGTGTGTGTGTGTGTGTGTGTGTGTGTGTGTGTGCGCATGTGTCCCAGTTAATCTGGCAGGCTCAGGGGAGAGTGACTGGAGCAGTCAGAGGCTTTTTTCCACTTCCAGCCAGCGCCAGAAACACACTCACTACACACACATCCATACACAGTCATGGTCCACCAACAAACAGCCAGGCAAGCAAAAAAAAACAAGAAAGAGGCTTGACTCTCAATGACACTTTACAAAACATCACAAGCATGTAAAAAACAAAAGGAAAAAAATCCTCCATCCCATCCAGAGAGGGAGATATTTACAATTACTCATAAAGAAAGGATGGATGCTAGAGCTGCAGAGCAGAAATATAGGCAGCCTAAACAAAGCGCTTTATTTTGAAATCCTGGCCAGCCTCACCTGATAGGATGATGTGCAGATTATAGGAAGGCTGGCAAAACACATAAGAGGAAGAGAGTGTGGGCAGCAGCGAGATAGACTAACTATCTTAAGGAGGGAGTGGGAGGAAAGACAAAAAAAGAGGAAGATGAAGGAAGAGTAGGTGGAAATGATACAAACACAAAGTCCTATCAGGACAAACAGAACAGAATAGCTGAGAGGATAAAAAAACCAGCAGAGTTGAAGGCAGGTGGATGAGTAGACATACCTGCTGGACCATCATGAATTTCCAGGAGTGTCTGAGCTGATCCTCACTCATGATGACCTGTTAGGGAAAACGTCTTTCTGCTGTCCTGTCATGGGTTGTTTGGTGGGAAACCAAGATGAGTCAGTTAGCGTTCAGCCAGCCTGGAACAGTTCCCAAAGTTTGCACTCAGCTTTCCTTTCAGGGTCGTGGTTCAGTTTTATAACACTCCACAATCCACTGGCAGATAATTTATCATTTCTAGATTTCAAAATGTTAGGTTTTACTAAAAGACATCTCCTTTTAATCATTTACAATTGAAAGAATGATGGAATTTAGCAATCCGAGGTTAATACCAATCGACAAGAAAATTGTTTTCTGCTTCTCCAGCTCTGCAAGAAATAATGAAGGACAATATGGAGTAAAATCAACCTGCTCAGATTCCTTAGTGTGCGTTCCCTACAGTCCTGTTTAGTCAGCTTTAATGGAACGCTGGTTCGTTTGGAGAGGTGTGAATTTGCAATTCACACACCAAAGTGAACTCTGGTCCGCCTACAAACTTCAATCTGGGTTCGGTTGAAGTGAACTCTGGTTCGGTTTGAATGTGTAGGTGAACACCAAGCAGACCTGAGACCGATCTAACAGCTGGACACAAATTAAAGCGCAGGGCATTCTGGGTAAATACAACCATAACATGCACTAGAGGAAGAAATAGCTGATGGTATTTAACCAAAGACAAAAGAGAAACTGGTAAAATCTGTCACTCCAATTGTGCTTACATGTTGTGAAGAATGAAGGTTTTCATTGTCTTCTTCAGTAGTTTTCATATTGTTTTCCTTCAGTGGCTCATGTTGCAGCGCCCCCACAGGCGAGGAGAGGAACAGGTTGTTCAAACAGTTTGGTTCATTTGACTCAGAGCAGAAAGAGAACCACATCCGATGAAAATGGAATAAATGTTGCAGTTTTGATCCCCAACTGAACTGAGTCTACTGGATTATAAGATGTGAAAACACCTTCAGACAGAACACTTTTGAAGCTAGTATGAATACTAAACTGAGCTTAATGTACTGTTTAATAACTAGGATCAATTATAAAGTATGTGTGATTAAATTGAAATTATTTTTTGTAAAATGCCTTGAGATGACATTTGTTGTGACTTGGTGCTATATAAATAACCTGAAGTGAATTGAATTGGAGTCATTTGGTTTTTCCTGCTTTGAAACTCTTGCAGGTTGTGAACAGACTTTTTCTTCTCTGGCATCAAAGAAATATTCTGCACTGCAGTTTTTTGTGAAGTATGGATTTGAATAATTATTATTTATATATTTTAGAAACATTTCAGGGTTTCTTGGAGTTGTCACTGCTTATGGAATCACCTTCTCCAGCTGAGTTCAGGTGAGTCCAGGTGTCCTCTGTGCTGCTGGACTCTGTCCCTGTCCGGTGCCCCTGCAGTCGGACGCTGCTCATGTCTGCTCTCCTCCCTAGTTCTCTCAGTGTTCTCTGTTGTAGCTGGTTCGCTGCTGCTCCTCCCACATCGACTCTCCTCCAGATGCTTCCCTCTCTGCCAGACCTACAGCCTTCCTGCTGGCCATTGCCATTCCACTCCAGATGTGTAATCATTTCTCAAAGTAATAAGAAAAAAGTCTGTAAGTGATTTTCTCCCTGGCATGTGTTGGGATTTCTATGTGCTAAAGCACATAGAAATATTTTTGGTAATGACATAAAAAAGAAATTAAGAGAGTGAGAAAAAAAACAGGTGATCTGAGTATTTCTTTTCAAATGTGTGTTTTTGTGATTTATATTTCTTAAAATAAAGTCCCTTAAAATTACCAGCTGCACATTATCTAGCAATGTATTGGCAGCATGTTCAGCAGTAAAAGGAAATCATTCTCCTCCATGGGTGGTGAGTTCAAACTTGGGTTTGAAATAAAGAGACAAACAGTTTCTAATGTTCTATCAGTCCTGCTGACATGATCAAAATATTAGATGTAATGGCTGCAGCTGTCTGTCACTGGATGTCTACTCTGTCTGTCTGCGGGGAAGTACTTAACAGCACTCCATCCTGTCATGGTAACGCAGCAGTGTGGAGTCTACAACGAGACAGAAAGAGAGGGTTAATGAGAGAGAGAAAAAGAGAGAGTGAATGTCTATGTGTGTATGTGTGTGTATGTGGGTGTGTGTTGGTGCCCAGATAGGGCTTTGCATCAGGCAAGCTAGAAAAAAAAGACAGAAAGCAGGAAAAAGTGACGAAGATAGAGCAGCAGAGAAAAAGGAATAAAAGAGGAAACGCTCTGCCTGTGTGCAAACGTGCGATAAAGTGACGAGTTCGGAGGGTAGAGAGATACAGACACAGACCGGGGGAGGGGGTTGGGGGAGACAAAGAGAGATAGAGGAACATAGACAGTGAATAGACTATTGAAGGCAGCTTTCAGTTGGTCTAAAGTCGCTTTCCTCACACTGACTGTGGTGTGTTGTGATGTGATGTGTGAGCAGAGATTAGCTTTATGAAACAACCTTTGTTGACTTAATTTATTGAATTCCACTGTTCTGAATACCAATAAAGAATGTGATATTTACTGTGCAAACAGCGGAAGCCTGAATCCACCGGGTGTGTGATGAGTGAAGCTGCGTCTGTTTCGACTGTTAGGTTTCCGTCGCTACATGGCCCACACACACACACAAACACACACTCACACACTTTTATGGCGCACATTGTGATCATGTATAAACAGTTGTTGCTACATTATTCACGTGTCTGTGTGTTTTGTGTTTTTACCAACCATTTGGAGAGATGCACTCGTCGGACAAACATTTGCATTGTGGCGTGATCTGCCGGTCGGCGTGTGTGTGGAAGTGTGTATAGGCGTGCATGCAGGCGGGTGTGCGTACATGTGGTAAGGCGCTGTTGCTCGGTCGTTTAGCTTGTTGACACTTTGGGGTCAGAGCCATGCAGGGTGAATGGTGTTGGCTGACAGCGTGGAACCTCTTCATTATCTAGCCATAATGTTCTCATCGCCGTCGGCTCCTTGGCTCCCTCCTCACCCATATCCCTTCACTGCCACCAACTTCACACACACGCACACGCACACAAACACGACCAATACCTCCACCGTCCATCATTTCTCTTCTTCTGCCTTTACCCCATCCATCCTCTCCCTCCTCACCTGGCCATTTCTCCTTTCTGCTGCTATTCATTGCTGTCGATTCATCCTCCAGCTCCCTGCATGTCGTTTTTCTCTCTCTGTCTGCATGGATCTGGTTCTCCCTCTCTCCATCTTTCTGACCTCATTCCACTGACGCTTTTTCTTTTTTCCTTTTTCATGCTGTCCATTCTCATCGTACATTTTTATTTGTGAATTTGACTATATGAAGTGATTACTGATACAACCTGCTACAGAAACCAAATACAAAAAAAATTACAGTAATCAAATCTTCATATAATTGGTGACCAACTGCCTGCACGTTCCCACTCAGAGAGAAATATATATACCCTTCTGTCAAATTTTAATCGGAGTTTGATAGATTAAGGCAGAGGTTCCCAAACTGTGGGGCGCGCCCCCTAGGGGGGGCGCCGTGTCATTGCAAGGGGGTGGGGGACGCGGGAAGCCGTCTGGATGAAAAAAACAAAACAAAACATGAACACTGTATGCGCTGGGTTTTTACCTTAGAATGGCCAACTCTCTGTTATAACTATGTCAATTTGATACAGTAGAGGCTTCCACACTTCCCATATTTGTGTCCTCTGCCACTTTTATCAGCAGTTAAAACTGTTTAATCCGTTGTTAACATGTTGTAACCTGTTTTTCCGAGCCGCCTTTAAACGCAACATGAGCGCTATGACGCTCGCGCTGGGTTTACACCTGTGAAGGAGACCTGCTGCTGCTGGGCGGAGCTACGTAGGTTTGTGTTAGAACAGTTTTTCCTCACCTGGCTGTCTCCTCCCGCTCAGTAGTTCTTCAGAGAAAGGCAGACGCAGAGGCCTTTCAGTGTCTGTTGTATTTCATTACATCTCTGCTTAAACCGCTACTCTGTGCTGAAGCAGAAACGATACTTCAACGTTTTCCGTCATCTGACAAGTAGCAAGTCTACTCAGTTAACATCCATATATATGTACATATTATTTGTTTGAAATAAAGTTATTAAAAAAAAAGTAGAAAGTCTACTCCACTTTATTCACCAAAAACGTTTTTTTTAATTCACCAAAAACTGTTCTGTAATCTGGAACGTTCGCTATTTTAAGCTCCAGTTAGCCGCCTTATCTCACTGCGCGAGAGGCAATTGCGTCATGATTCACGGGCAAAAGGTCAAAGGTAAAAAGATGACCGGAGGGCTTATTATGTTGTACAAAAAAAATCCCCAACAAAAAACAAATAATTTTAGTACATGTTATTATGTGTCAGAAGAGGGCTTAGGAAATAATAATACAAAAAAAAAAAAAAAAGACCAAAAGGGCACTTGGGGGCAAGGAGCAAAAGGGGCAGGTGCTCAAGCACCCCCAGCCCCTCCGTCTGCACGTGCCTGTGTTGCAGTAATTGAATCTTTTGAGGCAATTGGTTTGATAAATTTAAGTAACTACAACCTATTTTCCTGCTCCACATACTTAGCTAGCAATTTGCCAGTTAGCTTCCCAGTCTGAACTTCTGGACAATGTCTTGATTCAGTCAAATCTTCTATCCTGAATCTCCTGTACTCTGATATTCTACTACATCCACTCTGTGAAAGCTTTGCTTGGTGGTCTTCATCATGCTTTGAATGCAGTATCTGGTTTCTCTTATTTTAACCCACCCAACTTGCACCTGATTGGCATGTTAGCCTTTCGATTCCCTCCCAGTGAGGCGGTGCTTCACAAAGCAAACTGTTTGTCAAACTATTGATCTCCCTCAGAAGATGAGAAGACATGGTGACTGAGATTTAGACACTAGGAGCCAGCTCATACAGCTTTTTACTAGATGGCAGCCCTAAAAGTATATATCTTTAAACTATGAGTAAATACGTACAATTTCATAATTATTTGATCCAGTGGTTATAGAAGTTTAGTAGTAATGCAATCCAGGGATTGTGGTTCCTTAATGTCAGTGTTTCTGCTACTCAAGTGAGACAGTAAGAAGACAAGGAACAGGGTTAAACGAGGATTTAGAAAGAACATAGTTGATAGTTATATTTACTGGGCTATGACTAGTTATCAGGACAGAATGAGACCTGTAAAACTGATAGGTCCATATGATCCAAGGAGGGAACCAGTCATCTGCTCCAACAATGTATTACTCTGTAGGAAATATGTTTGGACACAAGGAGCAGGAACACAAACGTTGGAGGATGGTTGTGAGGAGGATCGGTTCAGCATGAGGCGTTATGATTGTGTCTTAATGTGACTTTCACTACGAGACTTTATGGAACTCCACTAATAAAGAAACAAAGAAAGAAGAAGGCAGCAAATGTACATGTTGGTTCCACAGGGTTCACCTGAAAATATGGATAAAATCAGACATTACAGGGTAAAAGTAATTTGAAAAGGGGGGAAGTATATAAACAAGTCAATAACAAGTCAATGACATGATGCAATCCGCATTTTTAACTCGGATAACTTAATTTTTGTTTTACTGACTTAAATAATACATTTAAATTGCTGCACTGTTAAGTAGAATGGAAATGACTTTTTGGTAAATTGTCTTGAGATTAGTGTTTTATAAATCAACTGAATTGTATTAAGAAAGGTTACAATTTACCCAACGGACTGGACTGAAGAGAAATGTTGAGCAATGTTTTATAGGTTGATGGAAGCAAAGATTCATATTTTTTGGTAACATCAAAAGTTCATTTTTGAGGTAAATCAAAGAAATTGTACAAGTTTTTCCAATACATTTTCCCACATACCATAGCCTGGTGTCTGACCAGGTAAAGGTCATCCCTTGCAATAAAAAGAAGCTGTTGTCAGAAACCATGATGTTAAGTTTTATTTTCATTGCAATTTTCAAAGACATAAGTCATAATATCCTGTTCAGCATAATTCACAGTACACAAAGTCTAAAAAGTCTAAAAACAAGCATAATAATCACCATAAAGTCAAAACAAAAAAGCTTGTCAAAACATTCTTGCTCCTGAATCTGGGTCAGGAAAATAATGCTAGCGGAGCAAACTCTTCCACAATTTAAATTTAGAGATTCACAGGAAAGTTACATTTTCAACAACTACATAGTTTTAGAATAACAAAAAATTAAATATAAAAATGTATGCATAACTATTGTATTTCATCTGCCTCATGTTCTTTGTTGGATCATTTTCGTAACTTGATGTATTAGTAGTAGTATCATGTAGTGTGATAATGACAGAGAGCAACATCAATGTTTGCAATAAGTTTTGCAGCTGAATCAATAGCAGGAAACTGAGTTGTCATTGTGGTACTTTTATTTGAAGAACTGTTATTCCTTAGATAAAAGTGCTGCAGAAGGTTCTACATCTAGAACCTTGTAAATACACAAAGTTGTATTTACCCCTATTTTCCACCCTCATTTGTTTATTTTACATCAATGGAATGTTAAACGTCTTGTATCTAAACATCTTATGGCGAGGTTTTATAGTTTCCTTAGTTATTGTTTCTTTAAAACTGTTTAAGGAGTGTTGATTTCATTCAGAATATAAAAGATCATAAAGAATTTTAAGCTAAAAAACAAAACAAAACAAAACAAATACTACATGGCATGCATCTGCAGCTTTAACCCAACACAGGGCAAACTGTACACTGTGATGGAGATATTTGTCTCTTTAAAGACTTGTTCCAGGATCTTTGACACCTTTGACCACTGCAGCTGGTCCAGGCCACAGCCGATTCTGAGGGAGAGACATGAGACAAACAACCAATTATTCCCAATAAAGAAGAAGATTTTAGGGTATTTATTATAGTAGTTATTTATCCAGAGTAGTTCCTACAAACTGGGGTATTGATATCCTATTGACACCATTTTGTAAGCAGTGAGATTTCATGTCTTCCAGACTCTGTCTCAGGCTGACATACGTGGGTTTCTGGCTGACTGTTTTCTTTGTGATCTGAGACACATAATAGGAAAGATACAGTTACAAGATTGAATAATGAACCAACTTTGGTCCTATGCAGTTCAATTGACCGTGGTATATTTACCAGATAGTAGATGAAATGTTGATCATGTGCCAGGACAGCACACTGCCCTGACAGCTTCTCTATTAGGACATACATAAAAAATGCAAAAGAGGATATGATTTAGTACCTACTGTTGAAATCAGACATTTGAATGAACTGCATAAACATGAAACATATTTTCCCAAACAAGGACTTTAGTAACTAGTCTGACTCACTCTGCTCCTTTAACTCTGAGACTCGGCCAAACTTCTTCTTGAACATCACTGCTATGCCTGCTCTCATGCGACAGTCTTCACTGATGCAATGGGCCAAGGATTCATCCCACGGGAAGGAGAACAAATTTCCAGTGATATAGTTCAATGTCCAGCTGGTTGATCGATAGAGTTTTGCACATGTTGATACTTTCTTCAAGGTGGACTTGGAGAAAGCTATAACAATAAAATACTGAGTTGGTAACAGCGCTTACTACAGCCTTGCTTGACTCATCTCCATCTATCCTAACACTTGGTTGTGTCACTCTGTGCCTTAAAGCACCACCCACATTAGCTGAATTTTTTCCAAATTTTAATTTTCCTGACCCAGCATCTTTTTTTTTCTTTTTAAAATCCAAAAGTTCCTGCCACTTGTTTAAGATGAGTACAAACAACAAGTTGATGAGAATTAAATGAAGTCCACTTGAACTCTTTTATTAAGCAGAATGTTTTATTTTACAGTGAGGAAGGCCGGAGTCTAGGTTTAGCAGACGGCTGGAGGCATCTGACCCAGGGTTCAAACTCAGTACCTGTTTGCTCTACGGCAAAAATGTGGTAAGATTAAATCAAAAAGATCCCGGCATCCGGTCACAGGAAAGGGGGATTCCAGTCGCAGGAAGAGGAGAGGGGGAATTTCCGGTTACTGGATGGGGGAGAGGGGTGTTTAATTTCCTTAATCCATCAAACTCTGATTAAAAATTGACAGAAGGGTATATATATGTCTCTCTCCACTCCTGTTTTGATAACTATATTTAATAATGAGCTCCAGATCTTTATAGTCATTATCCCTCTCTACAAATTTTCCATCAGATTCTAGACAGGACTCTGGCCTGGTCACATCTATCAGAAATCATGTCGGTCAAATTAAAAGATTACATTAAACCTAAATCTGTGAGGGGTATGAATATAAATAGCTATGGGCTTCGGTGCAGATGAAACTAGCTTTGTTTCCATTGAATTGTTATGTGAATTTTAAGCACATTTTGAAAAATGTCAAAATTAAAAAAAAAAAAAAGGAAAATCTGAATTAGGTGCGTTTCCATTGGAGTGAATCAACCAAGCAGGCTTATTTCGTCAGATGTTGGATGTTATGTATAGCTGTGATAAACAGAAGTAGAGGTTGTAAACTAGCATGGAGCACACATCTGAGAGGAATGGAGAGGTTCTCCCCTGAGCTGGAGATTTAGGTTTTTTAAAAATTTTCAGAGTTTTGTGCCTCTGGTAAGGCACAGACCCACCAGTGCATGGGAAAGTTCACTATGCCAGAACTGGTTTGGTGAATGTGTTTCCAACTCCCCTTAAGCACATTAAATTCACCTGAAGTGAATGCAAAATCTTGAGTAAGTTATTTGGAATTTTGCCATTTCCTTCAGCCTTTTTTAGAGCAATACCTCAAAATGCACATAAAAATGTTGATGGAAACAGGACTACTGGCATGACAGTGAGGTGTTAAAAATAGTTATTAAAGCCTTTATAAGATCCTTAGCACAGGTAGCTAGGAATATCTCTGGTCCAACACAGCAGAATCAAATGGCTGAATTACCTCCTCAGTAATCAGTCAAGTTCTCCAGTCCTACAAGTAATCTGATTATTTGACTCACGTGTTTTGAAGCAGAAACACATCTTTAGTCCTGGAGGACACCAGACCTCCAGGACTAAATTTGAAGAGTCTTGGTCTGCAGTCTAGACTCTTACATTGTCAGTAGATCTCTTGAACAATTTGTTCAGGAGCATATTGAATGCTGAGCTAAAGAAAGAGCTGGTGGCCTATGTAGAATGTGCTGAAGGCGGCTGATGGGCAGCAGCTGCGAGTGCTCCACCTACCAGTCACACCCTTCAGAGAGGAGGAGGAGAAGCACAGTCAGCCAAACAACCTCCACACAGAGAAGTGAATACAGTACTTAATGGACATACATAAGCAGAGGAGGATGCATGCTGGATGGTAAACAGGTGAGTTAGTTAAAGGATGACAACCAGTTTGTGATAGGTGCAGGAAGTTTGAGGTGAGCAAGGGAGAGTGTTTAACGAGTGCATGAAAAATTAGACTAGTTCCACATCAACCAAAAGACAGTAAATAAATAGAGAACTGCTATCGATGCAGAACTAACTCAGAATAAATCAAATTCAACTAAGAAAAAGAACCTTACCTTGGAGCTCTGGAGGACAGCTGCAGGGTCCAAGTGAGGAGCCCATGAGGATGGCCAAAAGCCCACAGGCTCCAATGAGGTGGTCCTAGTGAGTGGTCTAGGGGCCCAAAGAGGAGGCCTTAGAACAGGGGTAGGCAACTCCAGGCCTGGACGGCAGGTGTCATGCAACTTTTAGATGTGTCTCTACTTCAACACACCTGAGTGAATTAATGACGTCATTAGCAGGACTCTGGAGAACCTGACTGCACTTAGGAGGTGATTCAGTTAGTGTGTTGGACCAGGGAGACATCTAAGAGTTTCAGGACACTGGCCCTGGAGGACTGGGATTGTCCACCCCTGCCTAACAGGGCGGGCTAGAGGATTCAGCAACTGGACAGAAAAGCGAAGCCCAACGGCTGCAAGATATAAAGATGGACTTTTAGGACCTGTAGCCTTGTAGCAACTGAATTCACCAGAGAAGCTGTGAGGGATGGTCCTGAGTCTGGCAGATACCAGTTCATTGAGCGGGGAGATAGTTGTGGGTGTATCATCTTTGAACCCTCTGCAACACATGCTGTGGATCATCCTGGACAGTCTTGGAAAACACAGAAACAGTCTCTGACTAAGGCAGGTCGTCCTTAACTCTCCAGTTGAGCCAAAATTACTCTGTAGTGTCTGTTCTAAACCTTTTAGCTGTTTGTGAATCAAATAGTTTCCATTTATATTCTCCATGTGTAGAAACCAGACTGTCTGAACGTTTGTTGCTTGAACATTTGCATGCACATTGTTATTTTTGACATTGAAATGATATACAAACATCCCTATTTAAGGCTAATAAAACTTAGCTTCTGATCTCTCTTTCAGTTTTTCTTATTTTTTTTGCCAAGTTTTAGGGGACAAACTTGCCGTGGCCCTACTCTTCCACACATCTCATTGTCTCTAACATTACTAAAACGGTCTGTGTTCCTCTCTCACACAATTCTCTCTCTACTCTCTCTTTTCCATGGCTTTGAACCCTATTTTCCTCCACCTCTGCTACTCATTCTTCTTTTCACTGGAGACTTACCTCACCCTCGGCTGCTTCTTTCTTCGACCCTCCACTCCTCTTCCAGTCACTCAATACTTTCAATTTACTCTCCTCCTCTCTAATCTGCCACTTCATTCATCCCATGCTCTCTTTCATTATCTCCTCCTCTCGTCCTTTGCTTTCTGTCCTGCTCTTGCCGTTGGCTTTTCTGAACCATGTATTCAAGGTTTCTCTATTTCAATCCACTCAATAACTCATATGCTGTATACTGTCATGATGATATTTTTGTGAAGTTGTGTACATTTTGTAATGACATACGTGTTTGTGTCATTCCATTCTCTGTGTGAAAGAAGTTTGGTTTGGGTTTAAAAATAAAAAAAAAACATTAGCTGACTTAGCCGGTGGAGCAGGATTACCTTCAACCTCCAGTTATTATTTACAGCTTTGACACCGGAAAGTCTTGTAGGATGTATACATGAAACCTCCTGACACAAATTGCCATCAATTAATTGCTGTGCCCAACTTTATTGACCCATTGTTCTGAACTACGGATGATTATTATATACTACTTCTTTGGGATGAACCAGTTAATAAGATATAGTAATTTACCTAAACATTATTGTGACCTTGGGTACAGCTTTAGATCTTCTTTTTACCAGATCACTCAGGTAAGTTTGTAAAAATGGACAGAGGCACTGCTGCAGATTACAAACAGTTTATTGAATTCACAAATGTTTCATGTGCAATAATAGTCAACTTACCGTATTTTCTGCACTACAAGGCGCACCGGATTATAAGGCGCACCTTCAATGAATGGCCTATTTTAGGACTTTTTTCATACATTAGGCGCACCGCATTATAAGGCGCATAGAATAGACGCTTCATACTCTATTATTACACATCCACATTAATAAAGAAATGGTCCCCGAGTACTTTATATAGTAGGCTGGCCCAGCCGTTGTTTCACTCACGGTGTTGGTGTTGCGATATTATGCCCAACTGCTTTCTGGGTAACACAGACCAACCGACACGCTGCCGCTGCAGTCTCTGTCTCTCTTCCCCTGCCCCTCCCCCCCTTTAAATGTATTATCAAACTTTATTAACAAACCAGTGTTCTGACAACTATCCCAGCATGCACCGCGCACTACTTCTTCTACGGGGGAAAAAGAAGTTGGCGGCTGCTTACCGTAGTGGACCAACTACGTAAGCAGCCTACTGCATGTCTGTGTAAACATGACGTCTTTCATTTCGATCTGAGTTAATTAGCGTAGCATTTCTGCCGGATTTTCACAACATATCAGCCACGACAATGGACAGGGGAACCAACAAGTTCATGTCATCTTTTTTGGACGACATCAAGGTGTTTGAGCCACTGGATGCCTCCAACATTGTGCGCGTCACAGCTAAAAGCTACCGATAGATGAGGAAAACAGCAGATCCTCACACCCTCAGCATAAATATAGCTGTGGACAAGATCACTGATGCCTATTGTTCTTGCAAGGCTGGGTAAGTCGGCATTCATGGTTTTGATGGTCCACAATGTACATTAGCATATGTTTACTACTGTAGCTTGTGTTTGTGAGACGGTCACGCACGTGGTAGCTGCACTGTGACCTAAAATGGGCATTAGCCAATGAAACGCGGCCCCTGTGGTAAGGTCCGTTGCTGGACCTGTTGTGGCTCAATATTGGTCCATATATATGGCGCACCGGCTTATAAGGCGCACTGTCGGCTTTTGAGGAAATTGAAGGTTTTTAGGTGCGTCTTATAGTGCGGAAAATACGGTATTTTATTATACCAAATGACCACACTAAAGGTGGAAGTCTATGCTGGCCCTGGGATCCTTAAAGCTGAATAATTAAAAACTAGATAAAAATTTGACTGTTTGGGGGAGGAATAATAAGAAAACAAAAGTATAACCAAATACACCTAAGTGTTCCAACAAAAGCACACTCACACAAAAATCCCTAGTGAATACAAAGGAAAAGAAACAAAGAAACTCCCCTTCCACTAGTCTCCTCAATCTAAATAAAACAGCCTAGGACCCAGGGACAGCATAGGTCCCAGTTTAAAACAAGTCAGCGGGCTAAAATAGAAAGTCCCTTTCCCTAAACAAACCCCCCAAAAAAAGAAAAGTTATTTTTAATCAACAACCTCTAAAAATAAGTAAATTGAAATCAAAACAAATCAAAAACTGAAACAGTAGCAGGCCAACCTACACACAAAAGAAATCAAGTTAGACAAGAACATTAACCAGCCAGATAAATCATAAGAAACGGCCCTTACCTTCTCTACAGTGAAACCAGTAAATGTTGCTCTTGACGTCACTCTCTAAAGTGCGTTTCCTACAACAATCAGTGGCAGAATCAGACAAATTCTAAACTCACTCCATGATTGATGTTAAACATACCTGTGCACAAGTTCTCAGCCTGCATCTGATCATCTCAGCGATCTACTTGCTTTTAAATGCAAATGCTGATCACCTGTCTCCCTAACAAGCCAGCTGCGCTCTGTCACAGCATCTTCCATATATGGGCAAGAGGAAGAGGGCGCAGCAGCACACATTCAGTGTGAAACAATATGCCCCGGCTACAATCTACCCCAGCTTTTTATGTTGACGGCCCGTCAATATACAGATTTTCTAACACCATGGTCGAAAAATGTCAGCCACACTGCTACCAGCACTAGTGATCTGAGAGACTGTAGCCCCTTCTGCCCTACCTCTTGGCCTCTCTGGAAGGTGATGGGGGTTTGAATGATAACCAGCCGTTTTCCTTGTTGTCCTTCGGAGGGGACCCAAACTTTCTCTGGTCTCTTCAAGAGCAACTGTAGGGGCAGATGGAGGGAGGACAGGAGGAGTACATTGATTTTCAGCCATCTGAACCGTAGAGGCCGATGCCTCCACACCCGTTGATCGAGTTACAACATAGACAAAATCCAGCTCCTCGTCCACATCTTCTTCCCTAGTGTTGGAAACGTCCTTGCCTCTCTTAGGCTCTTGGGGCCAGAGTCCCGCAGGGACTGGTTTCAACATCAAACGGTGCACTGTCCTCAGCCTCTGACGGTTATCCAAGGGTGCAACAGTGTACACAGAACCTCCAGGAGTTGGAGCTTTAATCACAGTATGGATGATGGGATTCCATACATCCTGGATCTTACTCCTCCCTTTACTACTGTGGTCTTGAACATAGACCAATTCATTTTCAGACAATTCACTAGTCAGACCTCCAGCATCATGACGCTCCTTGCGACGGTCAGCAGCCAGTTTCAGGCGATCTCGAGCACCATCAAAAGCAACCTGGAGTCGGTGCCTATGTTCTCGCACCCAGTCCTCCACTCTCCCCTCCCGGATCTCTGGAACCCTTCCAAGGAGAAAATCGACAGGTAAACATGGCTCTTGGCCAAACATCAAAAGGTAGGGAGACTCACCCGTGGACTGATGGACTGTGGTGTTGTAGGAATACAGAACTTGAGGCAAATAATGAGGCCACTGTCCCTTTTTCTCAATAGGTAGAGTTCGCAGCAAATCATGCAATGTTCGATTAAATCTTTCACATTGGCCGTTACCTTCAGGATGGTACGGGGTGGTACGAGTCTTCTGCACTCCATACAGCTCACACAACTGGTGGATCAATGCGCTTTCAAAATTCCGGCCCTGATCGGAGTGTAGTCTTGCTGGGACACCAAACTTGTAGAACCAGTCCTGTACGAGAACTTTAGCAACAGTAGAGGCTCTCTGGTCTTTGGTTGCTACAGCCTGGGTAAATTTGGAAAACACATCAGTCATGATGAGAACATTTTCCTTACCATCTTGGGATTGTTCCAGCAAGGTGAAATCTATTGCCAAGACTTGGTTTGGTCTTGAGGCCAACAAATGGCCCATGGCCGTCCGTGCCTGGGGGCGTGTCGCTATGGCCAAGGTGCAACGTTCACATTGTTGGCACCAGTCTCTAATCTCCTTGTGCATCATAGGCCAGTAGCACCGTTCCCTAATGAGCTCAGTGGTGCGCTCCACTCCCTGATGTCCATGACTTTGGTGAAGCTGTCTCATCACCTCCTCCTTCAAGGAATCGGGCAGCAGCAACTGATGAATATCCTCACCCCCATCAGGACGTTGTGTACGGCGATACAACAGGCCATTCAGCTGGACCACCTTGCTCCACTGTCGAAACAGCTCAAGGACCTTTGGGGAGAGACTGGCCCTCTCTGCTTTATCTGGACGTCTCTGTGCCCTCCATGACTTTAGAAAAGCACTTATAGTAGGATCAGCTTCTTGGAGTGCAATGATGTCCTCAGGGGCATGAGCAGGGAACACAGACACTGCAGCTTGGAGCACATGTTGGGTTACATCTAGACAGCTCGGCTGCTTCATCAAAGGAACCAAGGTCCCAGGCAGAGGAATGTCAGCCTCTGTTACAGTTGGTGGCTTCCTTGAAAGGGCATCCGCATTCACATTTGACCGGCCGGATCTATAACGGATAGAAAAGTTAAAATCTGCCAACTGTGCTGCCCAACGCTGTTCAGTTGCCCCCAATTTAGCTGTATTTAAATGGCTGAGGGGATTATTATCAGTCCATACAATACATTGCTGACCCAGCAAATAGTCTCTAAATTTCTCTGTCATAGCCCACTTTAGTGCAAGGAACTCTAACTTCATGGAGCTATAGTTGGACATGTTCCTTTCGGTTGGTCTGAGTCCTCGGCTAGCGAAGGCAATGGGGCGGATCTTTCCTTCTTGCTCCTGAGAGAGCACTGCCCCTAGGCCGCTGCAACTGGCATCTATTTCAAGGATAAATGGCAAAGAAAAATTTGCATATGCCAAAACAGGCGCATCAATCAACCTGATTTTCAACTGACTGAAGCCCTGTTCACAGTCTTCTGACCAGTGGGCGCCCAGCTGCTGTTGTCGCTGATGACCTTTTATCTTCTGCATCTCGGCAACCAGTCGATGAAGTGGTGCTGCCAATTTGGCAAATCCTTCAACAAATCGTCTGTAATAGCTGGCGAACCCCAAGAAGGATCTCAGCTGTGAAACTGTGGTGGGACGAGGCCAGTCCTTTACAGCAGAGATTTTATCTGGGTCTGTGGACACCCCATGGCTGGAAATAACATGACCAAGGTATTTGACCTCCTTTTTAAAGAAAGCACATTTATCGAGCTTCACTTTTAATCCCTCCCGTTTCAAACGGTCTAGCACAGCTTCCAAACGTTGCAGATGTTCATCGACTGAAGAAGAGAAAACCACAACATCATCCAAATATAACAACAAAGACTGACAATGTTGGGACCCAAACATTCGCTCCATTAATCGCTGAAATGTACTAGGGGCATTGCACAGACCAAATGGCATTCTATTAAATTCAAACAAACCAAACGGTGTACAGAAAGCAGTCTTCATCCCATCAGGTTCAGCCACTGGCACTTGATTATATCCACTTGCTAGGTCAAGCGTGGAAAACCATACAGCCCCAGACAGAGCATCCAAGGACTCCTCTATTCTAGGTAGAGGGAAGGCATCACGGCGAGTCTTACTGTTGAGTTGTCTATAATCAATACACAGGCGTATACTCCCATCCTTCTTCTTGACAATTACAACTGGGGAGGCGTAGGGGCTACTGCTCTCACGAATCACCTGGCTATCCAACAGCTGCCGAATGTGGGTCTTTACAGCCTCATATTCTGAGGGAGGAATCCTCCTGAACCTCTGACGTACTGGAGCATCATCTAGCAAAGGTATTTCATGGGTTATCAGATCTGTACAACCCAAATCACCCTCATGAGCAGAGAACACATCCACATATTTCCTTAACAAAGACCTAACTTTCCCTTGTTCTGTGCAAGTCAAAGCTGACAAATCCAATGCTGATAATGGGTCTGACAAAGGTACAACAGAACTGAGCTGGGAAGAAATGGTGGCTTGCACTGGGCCAACCACTTCTGTAACACCTCCTGGGAGACTGACAATGTTAGTAGGGCCTAAAGTCCCTATTGGAGTACGTGGATAAAGAACCACATCCACCTGACCTACATTAACAATAGGGATGTGAGTAACCCCCCTAACCACCGTCACCAGTGCTGGGGACACCAACACCCCTGCTGGGAGGCAACTTTTATTGATAAGTGGTTCAAAAAGCCCAGATTCCATAGAGTCAAACGCCGCTTGAGAACAGGTAGCATCAACAACCCTTATAGTACCAGCGGGCACAGTAACTGGCCTGCGACCCCTTAACCGGACCATACCCATTTTAGGGCAAACAGTTTGTACTGGAACACTTTGACAATGTTGAAAGGCCATGTGCCATGAAGATCCAGCCTGACTGATCGTGGGTAACTCAAACAAAGCAGCACCATGTTGTTTAAAAAGCTCATTATAACATTCTCTAATAACATTCATACCCAATACACCTGGTACTGTAGACTGAGGGGAATGTTCCACAGGGTCCTTCACAACCAGAACACCACGTCTGGGTACCACCCTGCCCAACACCTCTACATCAGTTTCAAAATAGCCAACATAAGGGATGCTAAGCCCATTGGCTGCATGAAGCTCAAGCCAAGAGCAGGCCTGCAAAGGGCCCTGACAATGTTGGTTAAAGAAACTCTGTGTAACTGTTGTTACCATGGAACCAGTATCCAAAAGACACTTAAGTGGAACATCCCCCATTTTCACCAGTACAGTGGGACACTGGCCAACCAAAGGTGACCCTGAGCATTTGTTTTCAAGACCATTTGAGCCATGACTGCTCCCTTCTGAATTGTGGCTCGGCAAAACAGAAGGAGCTAGTTTCCCGCCTGCTGATAAGCAGTTGCAGCCTCTCCTTGCAGTGGAGTTGGATGCTGCGGGGCAGGATTCACCCTCGGTTGGTTACAGTTTCTGGCTATATGACCAGGTTTCTGGCAGCGCCTGCAAATAACAGGGGTGGTTCTGTTCAGAGGTGGAAACCTTGAGGTAGATTGCAGCAACAATACATTTTGAGAGAGCAGATTAATCTGTTCCTGTTGCTTTAACAGCATTTCCTTTATTTCTGACAAATCAGAAGTCCTTGAAACAACCTCTAAATGTGGGCTACTACTTTGGGATCTGTGTAATGCACAATATGATGTTACAGAGTAGCTTCTTTTTCTTACTTCAGCTGGTTGTCCCTCCTGTTCCCACCTAATTGCTTCCTTCCTAATGTCCAAAAGTGTAAACTCTGGGTTTTCTCTAATGAGCTTTTTCAGTTCCCTACGTAAAGTAGGATCAAGAACATGTTCAGCAAACTGGTCTCTCAAAAGCACGGCATCATTAGCAACAGCATTTGGTGCATTGGCAGTAATCTTTTCCATTAAACAAAACAGTGCATGAGAAAACTCCTTTAATGATTCACCCTCCTCCTGTCTTCTAGAAAAAAAATCTTCCTGCAAAGTTACATAAGACTTAGCACAACCATACAATTCTTGCAAAATGGCAAAAATGCGTTCAGGGTCCTCTCTTTCAGCCCGGGGTCTATATCGAATCTCCTCCTTGGCTTCACCTTCCAGGTGATCAAATACAAAATAGGCTTGGTCTAGAGGAGATAGATGTCTGGCCCGTACACTGGATCGAACCTCCTCTATCCAATCCATAACCCCAATCCCAACATTACCTCTGAAAACAGGACATTTACGTTCCCTTGGGATGTAAAAGAGCCGCTCCATTACAGGTACTTCCGCTGCAGAGACAGGTTGGGGACAGTTCCCTCTCACACCACTAGAGGTAGATGGTAAAGAGTCTTGATCAGTCATAAACTTTTCCTTAAGTTCTTGGTTCTCCGCTCGAAGGTGGTGAATCATGTCCTTCAGCTCCTGAAGTTGCTCTTCCATGGCTCCACAACGCAGAGTTCCTCTCGCGTTCCACCACGGATCAACTGGACTCTGTCCCCCGCTGAACCTGCTACTGTTTCAGTTAAAAAAAAAATGGGAAAGTCAACTACTCCTACCTAGCCCTATCCAACTCAATGAAACAAACCCTGCAAGCATGTGCCAGTGCCTTACAAAATCCTGCCAACAACGCCAGATTGTGACCTTGGGTACAGCTTTAGATCTTCTTTTTACCAGATCACTCAGGTAAGTTTGTAAAAATGGACAGAGGCACTGCTGCAGATTACAAACAGTTTATTGAATTCACAAATGTTTCATGTGCAATAATAGTCAACTTATTTTATTATACCAAATGACCACACTAAAGGTGGAAGTCTATGCTGGCCCTGGGATCCTTAAAGCTGAATAATTAAAAACTAGAAAATTCCACAGAAATTTTAAGGGGCATGCCAAAGTGTGCCCGTCGGTTTTTAATCAAGCGTTCTGATGCAAAAAATTAGCATTAATGCTAAAGAAAGCTTCAATGTAGTCAATAACCTGTGGAGAGTCAGAAGCATGTGGACTAAGCTGTACTTGTACCATTCAGTATGTTGCATACGGTAAAATTAGCCAAAATGCTAATAATAGCATGAATGGTATCAGTAGAATGTGGGGTATCACCACCATGATGTCACCCATTGACTCAGTCCAATCAGTATTCTAAACATGGCTAATAAGTAAATAAATTGGCTAAAAGCTTATTTTAGTTAAAATGCTAATGCGTGCAAGGAAGTGCACTAGTGGGTGGCAGTGAAATGCTAATGTTTGTGCTGATGTTAATGAACTGCCTTGCTGCAAACATAAAAGAAGAAGAATATTTTTGCACCGCCTGCGTCGGTGCACTGACGTGAGGGGAGTATGCAGGCTTTTATTTTGAAACTTTCAGTAAGCTTCATTTGAAATGGCAACACTAATCCCATGTGTAACAGTGGTTTGGTTAAAACGGTTTTCTAACACAAAAAAGAGCAATTACATGATGTAAAAATTGTCAAGGCTTTTATTTTGAAAATTTTCAATAAGCTTCATTTGAAATGGTCACACTAATTTCATGTGTAATAGTGATCAGGTTAAATCAGTTATATGATGCTCAAAGCACAAGTAGTTCAGAATACCAGCCAACTCCTCCTCTGTAATAATTGAGTGTTCCGCCATGTTGTAGTTCTGACATGCTGCTCAGGCCTCTGTTTTAACTGAGTCTTTGCCATAGATAGAACTACAGTTATGGCAGTTCCTTTCTCTGGATTCTGTTGCTATAGCGATTGGCCCTCAGCCAACTGCTGTGGGTGTGAGACAGAAAGCTGGGGAAGGATTTCTATCTTTGAGACAACCATGAAATGCTAATGTTAATGAACTGCCTTGCTGCGCAAGGCAGTTCACTATCCTGAGAAAAAAAAACATTAAAAAAAAGATTTTCATTTTTGCATCGCCTACGGCGATGCACTTTTGTCAGTGCAATTTTCAGAGTTTTATTTTGAAACTTTCAGTAAACTTAATTTTCATAACCACACTAATCCAATGTGTAACAGTGGTTTGGTTAATCTACCTGTATAATGCCCAAAACAGGAAGTAGTTCGAACTGCCAGCTGAGGCCTCCTCTGTAATAATTGAGTGTTCCGCCATGTTGTAGTTCTGACCTTCTGCTCTGCCCTCTGTATTAAAGTGTTCCGCCATATTTAGAACTACAGAGTCTTTGTAGTCCAACCAGCAGTTCTCCCTATCTCTGCATTCTGTTGCTATGGTGATGAAACTGCCCTGCGTGTGTGTCAGAGACTTTATCTATCTTTATGAGACACCCAGTCAGTTTTAATGAAAAAAGCAGTCCGAACAACTGCTTCCCGTTCGGGATCCGTAAGCCCGATCCAAAAACCGTTTGAAGCATATGAGAGGGCTATTTGTCGTCTCATTTAGTACCGCGATTCATATCTGTAGCTCAATCACAGTAATTGCAGTGATGAGAGAAAAATGGTGTGCGTTGAGCTCAGAGATTTTTCAGAAATATATGTAAAACACTGGGGAGGAACGTCAGTTACCCTGTCCCAAAACTTTGCTCTGAAGCACCTGGACCGAAAACCGTAAGCCCTAGGGAAATTTTGAAAACATTTTACCGGAGCAGGCATACGTATCAATGTCATGACCAACTTTCATACCAATAGAGCAATTTTTGCACCCATGAGAGCAATTTCAAAATTATTTTGGGGTCAAAATTCCACTCTTTTTCTCACTCTAAAAAGCGGCAGTTGGTTTCAGTTACACTCTAAGGTTTCGGCAGTTGGAAATTTCGCTCGTTTTTCGCTTTTTACGTCGCCGTCGTAACTCCGATCCCCAATAAAAATAATAGCTCCAATGCCGGGATCGAGACACACGTTTTGATACCACTTTTGTGGGTGGGCACGCAGCGGTACGAGCCGCATTAACGGTAATGGAAGAAGTTGTTATAATAATAATAATATCCAGGCGTTCTATTGGGTGTAGATTAATAGGTGCCTGCCATGCAATGCATGGAGGCAGTGACTGACCTGCTTCGCAGGTCAGTCACTGCTCTCCCTATGCATTGCTATGGCATGCCCCAACTAGATAAAAATTTGACTGTTTGGGGGAGGAATAATAAGAAAACAAAAGTATAACCAAATACACCTAAGTGTTCCAACAAAAGCACACTCACACAAAAATCCCTAGTGAATACAAAGGAAAAGAAACAAAGAAACTCCCCTTCCACTAGTCTCCTCAATCTAAATAAAACAGCCTAGGACCCAGGGACAGCATAGGTCCCAGTTTAAAACAAGTCAGCGGGCTAAAATAGAAAGTCCCTTTCCCTAAACAAACCCCCCAAAAAAAGAAAAGTTATTTTTAATCAACAACCTCTAAAAATAAGTAAATTGAAATCAAAACAAATCAAAAACTGAAACAGTAGCAGGCCAACCTACACACAAAAGAAATCAAGTTAGACAAGAACATTAACCAGCCAGATAAATCATAAGAAACGGCCCTTACCTTCTCTACAGTGAAACCAGTAAATGTTGCTCTTGACGTCACTCTCTAAAGTGCGTTTCCTACAACAATCAGTGGCAGAATCAGACAAATTCTAAACTCACTCCATGATTGATGTTAAACATACCTGTGCACAAGTTCTCAGCCTGCATCTGATCATCTCAGCGATCTACCTGCTTTTAAATGCAAATGCTGATCACCTGTCTCCCTAACAAGCCAGCTGCGCTCTGTCACAGCATCTTCCATATATGGGCAAGAGGAAGAGGGCGCAGCAGCACACATTCAGTGTGAAACAATATGCCCCGGCTACATTATGTATACCAGTTTTTATAACTGACCTCATAAAAAGTTTAGACTTCCACTCCAGAACCTTAATTTTTCTGCTGTTGCCAGTGACGGCTTGACTTTGCTTCGCTGTTTAGATCATCGTTTTGTTACATATCCAAGGCCAACCAAAATTTTTATGATCACCATCATGTCATAATTACATCTGTTTATCGCTGCACAGTGTCTCCAACATCTCCTTCTCCTTAAATATTTGTCTAGAAAGAATCAAAGACCTTCCTGTGTTGCGAGTCCATTGGAAGCTGAAATAAGAACCCTTTGGACTGTAGATAGTGGGAAATAAAGGAAACAAAAGGAAATCTAATCATCAGATTGACTCTTTAATTCCCTGGTGTTTACAAGTGTAATTGTTACTACAAATACACTATTACTCCATTCATTTAAATAGAATCCAATCAAGTCCTCCAATGTAGGCAATTTTTACTGTAAGACTAGCTGCATGTTTTTGCTGCAGTCTACAGTTATGAGTGCAACATAAAATGAGCTGTACTGTGTTTTCTGTTGGATATTCCCAGTAGATTCTGAAATCGGATGTGTTTTCCTGCACATGGACACAAAACAACAGGAGGTATGATGAAACATTTCAAAAGAAAGACACTGGAGCAGTGGGAACCACTGAATGCAGTTTTGTAGTTGAACAGAATTTTTAAGATTAAAAAAAGAAAATAAAGCCAGCTGGTGTTTGTTGTTGCGCAACACCTCCCCCCCCCTCTCTCTCTCTACTTCCCCTTCTGAGAGGAGGGAGATGTTGCTCCCAGCTCTCCGTCTAACGGGTCCGAGAAGCCTCTAACTCCGGAGTATTACTACAGATGAGAATATAGAGGACATTCTGTTTAAGCTGGACGCGAGAAAGACTAGCCTGGTTTCTAACGACCTCCATCCAGATGTCCCACCCTTTTTCACCCTGTGAACTAGCCAGATAGAGCAGCCCGGAATCGGTTAGTTTCACAGAGCACACCTGTTAACGGTCGCTCTTTCTCTTATTACAACTTGCACTTGTTACTGAACCAGGTTGGTTTTAGTGACTCGGGCGAGTCCCAAGGGTGTTGTTTTAGTTTTGGCCAAAAGCAACCTATAAAACATTTTCCACTTTCTCCTCCCAGAATCAAACTTCATAGCTATTTTACAACCATCAAAGAACTTTAAGGTGACTCATTAACTGAATGTCCACAACATCTTTTAGATTTTCTTAATGCTAAGTATTTTATTAGTAAGGCAATTTTGCAAGGGTCAGTACAGCTTAAATCAGTAACAGAAATAATTAAATAAGTAAAATCAATAATCTAGCCTATCTTTCCCTAATGCTGACACTGTGAACTAAAAAAGGGAAACTTTGAGAGAGACGGACGGAGTTTGGCATTTTGAACCCCAGAACTGGTCTGATGATGGGACTGTTGCAGCAGCAGAAGGCTCACAGCGCTGATAGATGAGGGCAGCCGTCCGTGAGGTCACACAGGACTTGGGTGCTGGCAGAAAGAGTACTGACTCAGAGCGGCAGATCTTGGGCCTCAGGGTGACTTCCTCATGCGCGTAGCGGTCCTCTCTTTCTTGTCTTGCAGCTCTGTAGCTCCCTTCTCCTCGTCTCACGATCTTTCTGGTCCTTCGAGGTGTAGATAAGCTGGTCTCATGGAAGGAACACAGCAGTTCTTCCTCTTTGCCTTTGTTCTTTGCCTTTGTCTTTATCTTCATCTTTGCCTTGGTCTTTTTCTTTGGGGTCTCGAACCCAGCTGATGAGAGAAATGCAATTTGAAGCCACATGTTGCGGGGCTAACGGGTTGGTCCCCATGTGCAGAACAGTCTTCGGCTCTGTGGCTCCGGCTCTTCTTCAGCTGCAGAGTTCTTTGTCCATCTCGATCTTGGCTCGAAGCTGCCTGGAGGATCCAACCAAAGACTCCTCTTTTGCACTCACCTTATAAAGAGTTTATCCACCCTTTTAGTGCATTTGCATTGGCTAGCTTTGTTGCTGTGCCTGTTTCATTGGTTAACTGCTTGGACCGATAATCTCATATCCATCACCATCTTTGGACATGACATGATGTCTGTTCTAATGTCCCCGAGTTGCTCAACAGCTCTCTTGTGTCTAACCTTTTCTTAGGTAAGTTTTAAGTTTAGCAATAAGGCCTTGGTCACCTCCGCTCTCCCATCAGTTCCTCTTTCTCCCTGACCTTTCACCTACCATCCACCTCTAACACAACATCAGTGACCTTTAGTTACAGTTACACATTTTACACCATTTCAAGTTCAATGTCAAAATCACATTTACAACCTTTTAGTTTCTCTGATTTAGCAGTCATTCATAATTTTATAATAACCATTACTTATTAGTTACCATTATTATAATCATGATGTGAGTTATTACAGACATTTCTGAAAAGAAACCAAGAATAATTCATTATTCTAATTATTTGACACCATGTTACAGTTACTTCTTTCTCCTTTAAGTACTTCCATAAGAGTAAGTGTAAATATTCTTATAATCAAACCAACATCAACCACCAGTTATCATTATTAATTCAAGTATTTTACTCTGGGTTTTATCCAATTACTCAAAATGTCTAGATTTTATTCCTTAAACCTTTAGTGCTCCGAAATGAGCAATCTGAACTATTTTTATTCACTGCAGGCTGGAAACTTCCTCTTTCTCCAGGAAACCTGCTCTTCCTGTTGCATAACTCTCTTTCTGCCTGACTATGATTTTTTATGATTAAATAGAAAAAAGTAGAATTAAAGCAGGACACAATAACAACACACACAACCAGATTAATTTATTATTTATTATATGACTCTACTGTTGGGTCTTGATGTCACCTGTGAAATCAGTTTTAAAGATAACTTTATTTATTGTTATTATTAAACTAAAATCTCCAGCATGGGGAAGTGGGCTGAGCTCGACTTTTCTCGACACTGGTCAAAGGAAGCTAACATGCGCATAAAAAACACAATACCCTGTTATGCTAAATTACTGTTTATCACATAATAACATACAGAGTACATAATTTACTTTTGGACTGCAGGGTAGTATAGCTGTTATCTCTGTTGCTTCACAGCAAAGACAGTCCTGACTCTCCCCATCCATCGGCACTCTCATGTTTCTGCAGCTTCCAAACATTTCCAAAACGCTGCGTGTTGGGTTACTTAGAATCTACTAAGTAACTCTAGGGGTGTATCTGTGTGTGCGTGCTTGTGTGGACGACATGAGACTGAGAACAATCTGATGTGACTTTCGTCCTGATGCTACGACAATGGGAAACAATTTTAGCATTTCAGCCCGATCATGCAGAGCCCTTCAGTCTGCTGGGGAGAGAGGAGGTGAAGACTGGAGTCAGCATGTGTGTGAGGGGAACTCACCTGCCAAACAAACACGTTTTCATGTTTTTGAGGCGGATCTGGATGGAGTCAGGATTTAGAAACTGGTAATTAACCTAAATGTTAACTTTTGATTTGGTTTGATGAACGAATTACACAATTTTAAGGCATTTAATCACTTAAAAAAAAAAAATACAAAGTCCTTTGCTTTAACCTTTTGAGTTGTCTTTCTGGTGTGGTGCACAAGCTACATCTTCAGACCACAGCGGCCGTCTGCCAAACAGCTCGGCACACTGTAGGTTCAGTTTTGTGTTTTAAAAAAACGATCTAATTGAAAGCTGAAAAAGACTATTGTTGTGTTCAAGTTGTGCTCAATGGAGTTAGCCTATCAGCAGAGCCATTCAAACCTAAAATAGCATGTCAATGCTAAAATTGTAGTAGAATCACAGACGCTAATGATAATGATAATGCTAATGCTAATTTCGGTCCACATTACTAAAGAAGTTCCATGAATGATTGGGAGTTCCTGAAACACTGGAAAGATGAATGGATGGAATAACACATTGATCTAATCTGATGATAAAGTAACCCAAAGAACAGATTTAAAACCATAAAACATTAGTCACTGTTGGTGTCAAGAAGGTGATTCATTGTGTCTTGGTGTGGTGTTTGTGTCTTGAACATATAAAGTTGTGTGTCATTATCAAACATAAGGGAGAATTAGTCTGGGCTATTTCAATCAAATAGATGTTAAACAAAAAAATGGTCAGAGAACGTACCCTTAAAGAACCACACATATTACATGTGTTCACTAAAATTTCTAATTAAATTAGTGTGAGCATTAAATTAAACAAATGACAATCATCCATGTGAACCAATTTAGCACCATACCAAATAACCCAACTCATTCTAGAATATCAGTCAGTTGAATTAGTTGAAAGGTCACAATTTATACCTTTTGCAAGATCTCTGAAATTAAATTACCGCTAAACCTAAAATTATTTACTCCAGAATTAATGACATTTTTAATGTTATTTCAAGGTACATTAAAAGAATGCCAAAATTTGGCAAAAATGCCAAATCTTTAAATTTTTTGTTTAGTTTCTAATGAAAATACTTAATAGACTTGTATAAAAACAAAACTAATTTACATGTAACTTTTTAGCAAAATATAAGAGCTTGTTTCAGTAGATAATTCCTGAAAATATATGAAACTTAAGTTTCATTGGCAGATTTTTCACCTGTAACCACATTTTCCCCACGTCATAAGTAAAACAATCTGTCAATGTAACTAGAAAATTTTTCAACCAATATTAAGGAATTACTGACTTAAAACAAGCTCTTCTATCTTGCTGAAAAGTTACTTGTAAGTTAGTACACCTGAAATAAGATAAAACTAACATATTTGCACTAAAACAGTGGTTCTTAACCTTTTTTGGGGTACTGAACCCACCAGTTTCATATGCACATTCACTCAACCCTTCTTTAGTGATACATAAAATATGATTTTTTTCCCCCCCAAATTCAAGACATAGGTATATGTTATTTTACTTGTGCACAAAATGAGCCGTGCATGAACATCACTTTGCTCAAAGAACAAAACCAACACAGTGCTTGAATTCAGCAAGTGTTGTGTTCTTGTGTTCCCTATCTCCATACAGCTTCAAGAAGTGTTCCTTTAGTTTTGCCGGTGCAAGACTAGAGTTGCTCAACTTGGCATTGCATATCATGCAGATAGGTCACTGACTCCCATCCATGTTGTACATTCATCCGACAACTTTCTTTTTTTGCTCGACATATTTAGTATAGATTAAAATATTAAGACAGAAACCGTGCGACGTACATATACGACAGTCGTTGACTACTGCGGCGCACTAAATTCCCCACAGCACTGATTGGTCAAGCAATGTAACGTGATCCTCTGCAGCAAGTGATGACCAAGCAGGCATGTCATCACGACTTTACTCAAGTGTGTCTTTACCTCCACGGTAGAGGCTCTGCCGAACTCCTGAAACCGACTCATCAAACCCCTAGGGTTCTATAGAACCCAGGTTAAAAACCACTGCACTAGAACCTAAACAAAAATACTTGGTAAGATTTTGTGTTTTTGCAGTGCAGAGTGAGATGTTGCTGCTGCAATAAAAGACTGATTCATTTCAACACATAAAACGACTTTTTACACGTCTTCACCAGGTGTGCTGAAAAATCTGCACACCTGCATTGCCAAAAATCATAAAATCTGCATTCAGTTTTTCAAAATAAGAGAAGAAACTAAGGTGAATCAAAACGCCACAGTGCCTGGACGCAGGATGTTAAGTGATGCATAAGTATTATTTCATTTGCTTTATCCTTAGTGACAAATGGTAAATGGACTGAAATTCTCCAATCACTTTGACCACTCAAAGTGCTTTATACACCGATATCACATTAGTTTGGGGTTAAGTGCCTTGCCCAGGGGCACATGTGGCAGGAGGAAGCTGGAATTTAACCTTCCGATCACAAGACTACTCCACCCACAGAGCTACAGACGCCCAAATGATCATAGCAATCCTTTAGGATAGCAATCCTTTACGATCCTAAAGGATTGCAACAACATAGCAATCCTCTAGGATTGCTATGTTGTTGCATTTTAGGCAAACATTTATTTTTTTTTGCCTAAAATTAAAAAAAATAAAGTATTTGCATACGTTTTCGGTTTGCTGCTAAACTCCTGTTTACAGATGATTAAAATGATCTCTGGACCCAGATGTTTTCTGCCTTCATGCTGAAGCTCAGAAAATGCAATTTGTATTTATGAGAAAAAAAACAACTTACATAACTGTAAAAAGCAGAAGGTTTAATGCACGTTACTAAACTAAAATCTACAAAGTAGCGAGACAAACTACAATTTCCATCCAGCATGACTCGGTAGGAAGAGTGGTTGTTTTGTAGTCTGAAAGCTGTGGGTTCGATTCCAGCTTCTTCCTGTCAGTGTGACCTGGAGCCACGATCTTAAGTTGCTTACAGATCTTCATAAATGTGTCTGAATGTGAACATTGGAAAATGTGCCTGCAGTGAAAAGAACTTTGAGCAGTCAGCATGACTCAAAAAGTGCAACTCAGCTTCAGACCAGTTCCCATTTAAATACCTGCATGTATTGACCTTCTCAACTACATCACTAATCTTGCTGAAGTTGTTTTTGCCATTATAGCCATGTCTTGTTCAAGTTGGGCTAATTTGTCTGTCGAGGCAGCACACCTATCTGGGCTCATGCACGGAGGCATTTACAAAGTTGGAAGTAGCTAGCTTAGAAACCGAACCATATTTCCTTCCTCTGAATGTGTTTGTTGATTTGATTGAGTTGCTGACTTTGTCTGATTTCATGTCACAAAATTTTTACCACAATGTCATAAACAACATTTTATTTACACCAGAGCAGACTTAAAAGCAAAGATCTAGATGTTAACCAGTTTTTGTTTTTGTAAATGGTAGGATACATAGTGGGGCATTTTCTCCATGGTTACCAACGATTAGATGCGTACCTTCTTCATAATACAATAATTGATTGCTTCTTACTTGTATTATTTACTTATGAAGTATGTGAATGTTATTCCTCTTACCATGTAAAAAGTGTTTGCCTTAAATCTACAAATACACAGAACGCTGAAAGTTCTTAGGATTGATGGCTGCAATCCATTGGCGTCTTCTTTCCTCAACAGGTTTACGATAAAATGACAGGTTTGAGTTGCATCCTGTCTGTTTGGGAAGCCGACCGGTCAGTTCCCTATGAGCCGGAGCTGTGTAGGAAAGCAGTAGCTGATCTTCCTCTGATCTAAGTTTAAAATGGACCAAACCTAAGGCAGATGTGTCATAAAACATTAAAGCTTAAAATGTAATGTTTTACTGGTAGGAAAGTAAGTAATTAAAAGTACTACAGTAAAGCAAGAGCTTTTGAGAAGAGCTTGATCCAAGTAAATAATGCTTTTTTTGAGGATATTGTCTGATGTATCTGCTCAATATGAAGCTAACTGCTATCTTCATATTTAATGGGAAAAAATACCACACACATCAATCTTTCCACCATATGCTCACCAATAAAGTAAATCTTAGATTTTTCAAAATGTCAGATTATTCTTTAACTAAGTTCACAATGCTACTTATACCGGAAGGCTTTGACTTGCTTAAGCACAACCTAAAGGTCTTTCATCAATCTTCATTTGCCTCAAGCAGATTTTTATTTTTTTAAAAACTAAGTCAACATTATCTGTCAATGACAACAGCGTTTTATATGAACGTCTTCCCTCGTCTGCAAATATCACACAGGATGAGGCGTGCGTGGAGCAGCAGTGCCTGAGACGGGATATTGTGGTTTGTTCAGCAAATACGGTATGAGCAGAAAAATCATCAGAAAATAAACGTGTTACTCTGTGGTTCAGACGAGAGAGAAAAAAAACTCGTATTGACGCAGCCATGTGATGCGAGCGCAGAGGGTAGCATGCGAGTGGGCTTGAGTCCATGCATGCATGACTGGACTGTCAGTAGTCACAGCAGTGCCAGTACTTCATATTCATGTCTCTCTCCCCTTCTGTCTCTGCGTCTCTTTCTTTTCTCCTTTCTTTCTCCCTGCGTCTCTCTCACCTGTTCATTTGTCGCTGCTTGACAGTTCTCATTATTGCCTTGGCACTAGCTCAGCATGTCCTGCCAAAGCAAGACACTGAAATGGAATTTGAGAAAGAGAGAGCGTGTGGGAGATTGTAAATGAAGAAAGGGAGGAAGATGCTGACAGAGAAACAGAGAGGAAGAAAAAGGAGAGAGAGGGAGGGGGAAAGAGTGAAAGAGATGAACAGACATAGGAGAGAAAGGGAATAAATGAGGAAAGAATAAAGAGTCAAACACACAGGGAGGGGTGATGTAGCATAATTAAGACTACTTAACTCTCACTGGAATGACAATGAAGCAGCGCGAACAACAATGACAAAGGTATTAACAGGGACACCTTTACCTCTACACGCAGAGACACACACTGGCAACACACAGGGCTGAACTGTACACACTGAAGTTTGCTTCAAACAAAGAGCAGCAGCAAAACATGGCTTCATGCTAACTGGAGGTGACTGTTGGGGACCATTAAAAAACTCACTCATACCCTTCAGCTTTTCCACTAACTAGGGGAAAATCTGATGGATTTTCCCCTAGTTGTTAAACTGCTTATACATATCTTTATAAACAGGTACAAATAATGTATTTTTCGTAGAGGTTGAGAAAAGTATGCATAACATCTCCATTTCCTGTGTTGCTATACCATTAGTCTTGATCCCATCAATGTTTTTTTAATGCATATTTCAAAGTAATTTAGAAAAAGAAACTGCAAAAATTCTACATTAGTCCCTGAATTTGACAAAAACAAGTTTGACGCTCGCTTGAAGTGATTTATGTTTTTTCCAAAAAAGACATAAATTAGTTAAAAAGGAGATAGAAACATGTTTGCAGAATAAGTTCTGACATAGTGAACCACAGTCCCAGACCTCTGTGAAACTGTTAATAAATCAAAGTCTGGTGTCTCTTCTTAATGTCTAAGGCATCTTAAAGAATCATCAGTTACACAGTAAACAAACTTTCATTGTCACCAGGATCAAGATCACCATCTGGCTTTAAAAGGGGAGTATGTCACATGGTGAACAGCCCAGAAGGAGTTTATTTCCTCAATGATTCTGGAGTAAAACAGGAGCTTCCTTAAATCAGGTACAATACCTGTATAAGTAATGATGATGATGTATGGTTAGATGCTGTATAAATGTTGTGAACTCATTAAAAAACAAGGACACAGAGATGAAAAGAGTAGAGACACAAGGACTAGTAACTGCTATCAGAGTTAGTAAAAGCCAGGCACGCGCAGAGGGGGAGGGGCTTGAACACCTGCCCCTTTTGCTCCTTGCCCCCAAGTGCCCTTTTGGTCTTTTTTTATTTGTTTTTTTAATTATTATTTCCAAAGCCCTCTGACACATAACATGGACTAAATTTATTTAATTTTTATTTTTTTGTATTTTTCAAGAAAAACAACATAATAGGCCCTTCGGTCTCCTTGTTACCTTTGACCTTTTGCACGCAATTGCCTCTCGCACAGTGACATAAGGCGGCTAACTGCGGAGCTCAACGTAGCGAATGTTCCAGATTACAGAATAGTTTTTGGTGAATTTAAAAAAAAAAAGGTTTTTGGTGAATAAAGATTTGTTTCACAATTATTCAATCAAAACAAATCATGTCAAACAAAAAAGTAGTATTCAATCAATAAAAAAAATCACGTCAAAGCAAAAATCACTAAGTTTTTTTTTTTACTTTTTTTTGGTTGAGTCTCTTTTTTGGTTGAAATTCTTTTTCTTTTGATTGAAACTTTTTTTTTTAGTTGAGTCTCTTTTTTTGGTTGAAACTTTTTTTTTGGTTGAACTCGTTTTTCTTGCTTATACAACTTTATTTGCTTTGGGGAAGCTTACATGAACATTCTGGGCGGGGCTTAAGGAAGAGCGATGCAAGACGTGTTCCGATTGGTTAGCGCTGACTAAAGCGGATGACTCCCTGAGATCTCAGAACTCTGTCCCGAACTGCAGGGCTTCGGTGATGGGACACAGAATGTGAATGGTAAGTAATCTTCACAAAATTACACCGTTTAGCAGGTTCTAAAGTGTCCACCCTGTTTCAAAGAAGAAATCTTACACAACTTATGACGACAGTCACATATTTTGTCTGCCGCGATCCCTGGTAGCATATTGTGCTAGCTAATGTTAGCACTAGGTAAAGTTCATAAACTAGGCTTGTGTAATATTCGCCTGTCTTTATGTTGAATTCGTTAACCAGCGCACCTCTGTCAAGTGGCATTAAGCGTGGAAAATACCAAATATATCTGGAGGAAATATGTGTTAAAAACTGTTGCGCAATCCTCAGTGTGTGTGTGTGTGTATTAACTAGCATTGAAGCTAAAATGGGAAAACAGCGGATTGTTGCACCAATGTTATTATCTCCACATTAATCTGCCCCACACGTCAAGTGACTGTGCAGATTATTTATTTACCAAGCACATAATCAATGTTGTCGATGAGGGGAGGCAATGTAACTCTTAAATATATACATTTTCTTCCAGATGTAAAATGTAAAACTAAGCTGGTAGGTCACAGGCCGAAGGAGGATATTCACATAATTTCTGTTTTTTATTATTTGGTGGGTGTGTGTCTTGTACTTAGTTTTATTCCGAATTAGATGTAATATGCCTTTTGCTGTGTTATGATATTAAATTAAATTAAATTGGTGTTCTCCTAACTCCCCATTCTAGTATGACCAGCAGAGTGCAGCTGAAGCAGGACAGGCTTGTAGGTATTACTGATTCCTCCAGCTGCTAGAGACGATCAGAGCATGAGGATGGAGAGACCAGCAAGTGTTGAGTCAGAGAAGGTCAGGTAGGGAAGTAAGTGTTGCTTTAGGGGCCGGGTGTGTTTGGCTAAATATATTTCTCCAAAAAAATTTTCAACCAAAAAAAAGAGACTCAATCAAAAAAAAGTAAAAAAAAAAAAAAAACAACTTAGTGATTTTTGCTTTGACATGATTTTTTATTTTTGATTGAATACTACTTTTTTTTGACATGATTTTTTTTTGATTGAATAATTATGAAACAAATCTAACTCCATACTACTTGTCAGATAACGGGAAACGTTGAACGTTTTATCGTTTCTGCTTCAACACGGAGTAGCGGTTTAAGCAGAGAGGTAATGAAATACAACAGACACTGACAGGCCTCTGTGTCTGCCTTTTTCTGAAGAACTACTGAGCGGGAGGAGACAGCCAGGTGAGGAAAAACTGTTCTTATCTATCGATTCAGTATTTTTATCATACAGACATTAGGCTGTTGTTGTTGTTGTGCTATTAGCTAGCTGCTAGCTAACGATTTTGCTTGCAACACAAGATAACTAAAAGGCTTCTTCCCTGTATCGTTAATGATAGCAGTCATTCTTCAGTGTTGCTTATGCAATAGGGGGCACATCGCCCATCCAAAACCAATCATCTCCATAATGGATATATGTCCAATCGTCTAATTTCCTTTGCTGCATAATGTACATTGCATTTATTCTAGCGTTAGGTAAATGTATATTGAAGGAGAATAGCACTTAAATAAAAGTCCAACAAGGATATTCATTTAGAATTAAAAATAACTCACCCT
The DNA here is from genome assembly GCF_051168715.1 of Poecilia mexicana. Lineage (NCBI taxonomy): Eukaryota > Metazoa > Chordata > Actinopteri > Cyprinodontiformes > Poeciliidae > Poecilia > Poecilia mexicana. The sequence goes on along the minus strand of NW_028263379.1, from coordinate 2,304,585 downwards.
GAACTACCATGATAGATATAATGTATGTAATAATCAATCAAGCGGCTCCTGTCCAGTAAAAGCATGTCATTAATGAAGGTGAAAAAACTCAATCCAGAGTTTAAGTAAGTTTAGGGTCTGGTTTGCAGAGTATGCAGTTAAATTTATTTCCCAATTATTCAATGAAAAAAAATAAAATTGTAATCAAAACATTTGGAAGTGTAATGATTTTTTTAAAACTAAAAGTTTTGTTTAATAAACTTTTTTAAAATTAAATAACTAATTTTTGTCTCATGAACTTAAACAGTTATTTACAAAACATAAACTTTTTATTTGCACATATCAGAAATCTTTTGATGCAATTTTAGGTCCTGCCCACGACATCATGTGAGAATTGCAAGCAAAACTTTGAATCAGAAACAAAAACTTAGAATAGCAAGAAAAGATTTATGACATGCGCAAAAAAGTTTGTTTTGCAAATAGTTTTTTTCACTTCATTAGACAAAAATTTGTGATTCTAATTTAAAAAGATTTTTTTTAAGCCAAACCTTTTTTTGTTAAAAAATCGTTACAATTCAAAATGTCTTGATCACAATTTTATTTTACTTAATTGAGGTTAGTTTTTTTTATAGAATAATTGTGGAACAAATTGAACTCCATAGCAGAGGTCTCATTTTCTCTGAAATTAATATTATGTTGTGCTACAGACTGAAAAACATATTGGTTTAAACACAAGGGTAAATAATTCTTAGTGTGGTTTGTTATAGTATTCTGATCATAATTCATTATGTTTTGCTTTTTTCAGTTCAAAGATGCCACATAAAGAAAGACGTCAGAAACAAAAAAGAAGCAGCCAAAGGTAGTGGATTGAACGAGTACCACAAAAACAACAAAAAAAATAAAGGTTTTTATCATGATCAACATGCAGATTTTGGTAATGAACAATATATTTAATGTTACAGGTCAGCTGTTAAGTTTTTATTATGTTAACATGTACTAAATCTAGTTGTATATCTCACAATTTGTAATTTATAATTGCTTATTAAACTCTGAAAGCTGTGTGTGTTGCCACAAAGTTAAGTTCTGACGTACTCGTGTGTTTGAAGAGGAAAAAATACAAATTTCCGCAGCGCTCCAATGTAAAGGTATAAACAAAAATTTTATTCCACAGTTCGGTTGAAAAACCATGTGGCTCTGTCACTCCTTTTTGCAGCTCCTTCCTTTCTATCTGCTATCTACCTCGTTTTCACACGGCCCACCTCATTGTATAAAATTGCCAGGTGGCCAATTAAGCTATAAAACATACTAATAGTAACACTTATTCACAGTAAAACATTATGAAATTAGTTACATGCAATATAATAATTCTACCTAAAAAAATCAACAAATACACTTATTAAATTTCTAATTAAACAAATAAGTATTAACAGTAACTGGATACTTTCTACATTAACTTGGCCTCCACATTCCGGCCCCTAATTGTGACCCTATTACACAATTACCAACTTAAAACTTGTGGAGCTAAAGTACTCAAATGCCCTAAAAAATAAACAACATAAAAAGATAAAACAAACTTATCAGTATCTAAGAATGACTGCTTCAGTCCGATTCCTGTAAAAGACAAATCTTTGTTATGGGTCTGTCCATCGTGTTTGTCTTTGTTTTGATTCTCACTTGACGCACCATGCCTGTCTTGTCAGAGATGGTTTGGATTACTTTCCCTGTAACCCAAGAGTTGCGTGGAGCTGTATCATCAACAATAAGCACGATGTATCCAACTGCAAAGTTGCGAGATGGACGGGTCCACTTTTGCCTTTCCTGAAGCAGTGGTAAATATTCTCTTGTCCAACGTTTCCAGAATATTTCTGACATATATTGTACTTGCTTCTATCTACTTCTAGCGTAGAGATCTTGCTTGTCAAACAGTCCAGGAGAAAATGATGGCTTAGTTTTCAGAAGCAAGAGGTGATTGGGAGTGAGTACCTCCAAGTCATTTGGATCACTGGACACCTTAGTTATCGGCCGACTATTAATAATAGCTTCCGCCTCACACAGAAGTGTATGTAGGCCCTCTTCGTCCAGTGTCTGCAGTCTTAACGTGACATTTAAGACTTTCTTCACTGACTTTATTAATCTCTCCCAGAAGCCGCCATGGTGGTATCCTGTGGGAGGATTGAACATCCATTGAATGCCTTGTTGTTGAAGGTGGTCCTCAATCTTGGACATGTTCCATTCATTAATGGCTCTCTTAAGTTCACGTTCTGCACCAATGAAATTCGTTCCATTATCAGAACGAAGAATCTTTACCTGGCCTCGTCTAGCTATGAAGCAACGAAGGGCGTGAATAAAGGAATCCGTGTCCAGTGAGGCTGCCATTTCCAAGTGTATTGCACGGGTAGTTAAGCAGGTAAAAATGACGCCGTAACTTTTCACTACACTTCGTCCGCGTTTAACCTCAAACGAACCAAAGTAGTCCACTCCTGAGTTTGTAAACGGTGGATCATCTGGCAGAACTCTGTCTTAAGGAAGGTCTGCCATTTGTTGCTTTCCTACAACTCCATGTGCACGTCGGCAGACAATACACTTAGAGAGTATCTGTCTTACTGCGGTGTTGGCACCGGGAAGCCAAAACTTTGTCCTCAGTTTGGAGATTACATGATTACGACCACAATGTGCCAAGTTCTCATGAATTTCTCTGAGAATAAGCTTTGTGATGTGTTGATCCTTACTTAGGATTGCTGGACGCCTTGACTCCTCCGGTAGTGCAGCTTTCCTAAGTCGTCCTCCAACCCTGAGAATGCCTTGTTCCAGTACTGGATTCAGTTTGAAAAGAGAACTGGTCTTCTTCACTCCCTGATCTTTAGAAAGTGCAGTGATCTCTTCGGAAAATGCCTTCGCTTGGCAATAGCAAACAATTGCTTCTTCAGCTTCTGCAAGGTTCTCCATAGTTAGTTTCTTGATGTCCACTTGAAGCATGCTTTCCTTGAAACTTCTCATTTCCTTTTCAACTTCAGATTGAACTTTAACAAAATTTTGCTCTTTCCTTTTGCGACACAATTGCAGTAGGATACTCTTAACTTTAAGCATCCATGCAACTGCCTTTTTAAGTCAAAACCAGGATGAGAAGTACTGCAGGAATTCCTGCACTGCATCTTTAGATTCCTTAACAGTGTGAGCACATATCAGTGTACTCTTCACCTCTGGATCTTCTGTAGTCAAGTCTCCAATGGTATGCACACTCTCTGGCCATTCGTCCATGTGTTTAACAAGAAAGTCCGGCCCCTGTAACCATACATGATGGTGAATGAAGCTTTCTGCCTTGAGTCCCCTGGATGCACAGTCAGCAGGATTCAATGAGGTGTTGATATACCTCCATTGCTGTGGATTGGAGCACTTCAGGATGGCATCCACACGATTAGCAATGAATGTGCGGAACCTACTCGTTTGGTTGCTGATATATTTTAGTACTGTGGTACTATCTGACCAAAACACAGATGGTTGGAGTGGAAGCTGCAGTTCCATACGGGGAACTGTTACAGGCTTAAGTGGGGCCACTCTTGCTTTCCCCAACATGAATGCACAATAAACTTTGTTACTGCTGTTTTTCTGTAGCAAGTAGCTAACTGTACCGTAGCCCTCTTCGCTGGCATCGGCAAAATGTTGCAGCTGGTTGTATACTGACTGTCCAAATCCTACAGGTTTAAATCACCTTGGGACATTTATGTTCTCCAGCTGGTGGAGCTGGGTCTTCCACTCAAGCCACTTATGAGCCAAGTCTTCGGGTATGACGACATCCCAGCCAATCTTCCGCCTGCAAAGCTCTTGCAGAATCTTCTTCGCTTGAAGCATGACTGGTGACAGGATACCCAATGGGTCGTAGACAGAACTCACGATGGAAAGGATGTTCCTCCGAGTGGGAGCCTTGTCCGGCATTATGATCTTGAATCTGAAGCTGTCAGACTGAATACACCAATGGACTCCCAAAGCTCTCTCTATGGGAAGCATATCCTGATCCAGGTCCAGATCTTTAACTTCTGTTGTCCTCTGTTCTTCTGGAATAGCTGACAGCACTGCTCTGCTATTGCTAATCCATTTGGTGAGTCTGAATCCGCCTTTATGACATACCGCTCTCAGAGTGTGATACAACTGGATGGCTTCATCTTCTGAGCTCACTGACTTTAAACAATCGTCTACATAGAAGTTGTGTAGCACTGTGTCAACTGCTTGATTGTTGGCCTGGTCTTGGTTGTCTTCGGCACATTTGGGGAAAGCGAAATTAGAGCAGCTTGGTGACGAAGTTGCACTGAAAATGTGAACCACCATCTTGTACTCCACCACTTTCTGAGTAATATCGCCAGATTCCCACCACAGGAACCGTAGAAGGTCAGAATCATCATCAGGCACCCTTACTTGGTGAAACATTGCTTCCACATCTCCCATAATGGCCACCTCTTCTTGTCTGAATCTAATAATTACTCCAAGAAGAGTACTTGTAAGATTTGGTCCTTGTAATAACTGGTTATTTAGAGCAGTGCCTTTGTACGACGCTCCACAGTCAAAGACCACTCTAAGTTTGTGTTTCTTAGGATGGTAAACTCCGTGATGTGGCAGGTACCAAACCTTCCCATCGTCACGATCAAGGTCTTTTTCTGGTACTTTCACTGCATAACATTTGTCTATGATGTTACTCATGAAACCTTAGTATTCAGCGTGGAAAGAAGAGTTCTTCTCCAATTTCCTCTTTAGGTTTAAAGCTCGTTGCTCGGGCACTTTACGGTTGTTAGGTATCTGAATATGTTTGTTTCGTAATGGCAAGGCAGTACTGTAATGTCCATCAACAATGGTAGCTGACTGTGTTGTCATCTCCAAAAACTGCAAATCTTCCCTTGACATTTCTTGTTTCTCGTCTCTGTCACACTCAGAAAAGTCACTTTTAAACTGCTGACTCCAGAGTTCATCCAATGTGCTTACTAATATACGATTTGCTGAGACTTGAATCAACTCTTGTGTTGCACTTTGTGAAATGTGCCCTTGGAGGGGTTCACTGATGGTCCAACCAAGCCTCGTTCTCACAGCGTATGGACCGCCATTTTCACTTGCTATGACCTGCCAAGGTTCGATAGCTTTAGGAGCGTTATTACCAATCAGAAGTCCAACCTTTGCTTCAAAATTACTCATGTATCCCTTTTTAAGGCAGCTAAAACACAATCCTTTAGTTCGCAAGAAATCAATCTTTTCTTTGTGAAGTGACTTCCTCATCTTCTTGCATTATTCCACAGTGGGCTCCTCGCCATGACAAAAGAGACGAGGTTTGGAAAATGCACACATCTGATTTCCGCTGACCTTTTTCTTTGCCTTGGTAGGTGTGTCCAGTGTAGTGGTAATAGTTGCAGCAGTGGTGAATCCTTTTTTGAAGCCATTTATTCTTTGCAACTTCTCATCCACTTGTCCTTTAACTTGGAGCTTTAAGGTACTGTCCTTTATGTCACCAAACAGTGGATGTAAAACTTCTTTGGCCTGTTTATTGACAAAATCCACCAGATCGGCAAACGTGACTCTGCGTTTTTCTTTGTCGAAGATTCCACAGGCATGCGTTCTCCACCTTTCTCTCATTTTGTATGGAAGCTTGGCAATGATGGCACGCATATTGGCTGTATTATCCAACTCCTCCATGTACTCTACATCTGCCATTGCATTACGACATCCAGCGAGATAGAGTCCGAATGCATGAAGAGCCTCTCCGTCGTCAGACTTGATGGTTGACCAACCAAGAGCCTTGTTAATGTATGCCACAGATATCTTGTAGGTGTTTCCAAAGTTCTCTTCCAAAAGTCTCTTAGCTTCATTATAACCACGTGTAGGTTCCATATGAAGACAACTCCTTATCAATTCTCGTGGTTGTCCACTTGTATACTGTTCCATGTAGTACAGCCGATCTTTGTCGCTTTCTGTTTTATCCCCCACACTGTGTTCAAATGCCTGAATGAATAGTCGATACTCTAATGGGTCCCCATTAAAAACGGAAATGTTCTGAGGGGGCAATGCTGCCAACTTCTGCTGCTTTGCTAGCACTTCGACTACATCCTGCAGAGCACTTGGTGTCTGTGATGGCTGAGAGTAACAGCATGTGTTTGATGCACATTTTGAACAACATTATCATTCCATACTTGACTCTCTTGTGTTTGGAAAGGACTATTTGACTGCTGTTGAGCAAACAAATCTTCAGCTCTGTGCGACATCACATAAGAGTTCATTCCATTCTGTTTGGTTGCACGACTGGACATCTTGGATGCCCGACTAGATGCCTTAGATGCACAACCTTCATATTCTGATAGAATCTTGATCTTTGCCTCATTTGCTGCTAGAGCTGTTTGTATTTCTAGCTTCTCTTTTTCAACTTCAAGTTTTGCCTCTCTTTCCTCTAGTAGGCGTCTCTGTTTCAAGGCTGATGCCTGAACCAACAGCTTAGCTCGTTCCAACTCTGCTTTCATTCGTGTGGAGGATGCAGACGATGATGCACAAGAACCATGTTCAGAAGAGCTTTTATGACTTCGTTTTGACAAAGATGCGTTAGATACGCTGTTGCATGGATTAATCTCGTCATTGCATTTTTCAGCCTCTGCTGCGCACTTAGCCTTGTCATCAGTCCAAGCCAAAGCTGTCTCAACAAAAGCCTTGAAAGAATCAGTCTTAGGTTCAAACCAGTTTTCTTGATCTGATTTTAAATCCTCTTCTGACATTTGTTGGAGCAGCTCCTTTACATTTGTGTTCAAATCACAATACTCGCCAAACAGTCTATTAAAATCTGTTATTAACTGTCTTGCCTCAGTTAAGCTGATATCATCTTCAGTTTCTATCAGCAGTCGCACCTGATTCACTGTGCCTGTTAGCTTTGCCAACGTGGCTCTTCGTAAACCAATTGCACGCTGCAACTTTTGTTCCATAGCTTTAGGTGTGACTTTTACTGCTCTAGCTTCCAAAGTATCCACGGTATCTTCTTCTTCCGACGTTCATGACATAAAATTTCCAAATAGCAACAACAGAAAATTCCTTGGCTCATCCGAAAAGCATGCGTATTGTATAGAAGAGCACTTACCATCCACAATGACTCAGCATTTTCTTCTAGCTTTTTTTTGTTTGTTGCTGCTTGAAATCCGTCCACAGATGATAATCAATCCACAGAGCAGGTTTTTCAACGAAATGTGTTGCCACAAGGTTAAGTTCTGATGTACTCGTGTGTTTGAAGAGGAAAAAATACAAATTTCCACAGCGCTCCGATGTAAAGGTATAAACAAAAATTTTATTCCACAGTTCTTTGAGTATTTCTTTTACAAGAGCAATGAAGTTCAATCTGGAGAGACTCAGACGGAGAGAGGGAAGCAGTTAAAAGGGTTTAATGACAAAAATGACGTGAAAATAAACACAAAGTTCTTTGGCGATCAGGCCCCGGCCGGGGACGTTGAGCTGGACTTCGATAAGCTCGATGAACATTCCTGATGCAGCGAGGGAATGTAAACCCCCCGGGGCCTGTGCTGGTGGCGGCGGTCAGAGGATGATGAAGCCTGAGAGCCGGGAGCTGAAGGTGGAGGTGGGGTGGCGGTGGGTTGATCGGGGCTGGTAAGCGGATGAGGCTGGGAGTGAAGGTCCTTTTGAACCAGAGCCTGGACGATGATTGGCTGGAGTGAGGCTTGGACCTGCGTTGATAGGTCCGGGTTGCGGAGAGGGAGGCACTGATTGCAGGGCCAGGTGCGCCAAAAGAGTCTTCCAGCCTGAACTTCAGTCAAGACTCCATTTCTAAGCTAACCTCCACAAACAAACTACAGTTGAAAAACTGTGTGGCTCTGTTGCTCCTTTTTGCTACTCCTTCCTTTCTATCTGCTATCTACTTCGTTTCACACTGCCCACCTCATTTGCATAAAATTGCCAGGTGGCCAATTAAGCTATAAAACATACTAATAGTAACACTTATTCACAGTAAAACATTATGAAATTAGTTACATGCAATTTATATTGTATATAATATATTGTATTATATTATATTGAATTATTATTATTATTAATTCTACCTAAAAAATCAACAAATACACTTATTAAATTTCTAATTAAACAAATAAGTTTTAACAGTAACTGGATATTTTCTACATTAACTTGGCCTCCACACTATTAAAGTCACAACTTTAATATTTTGTCCTAAAATGTGGTTAGATGTGAACTATGTTCTTTACAAGTGAAGAGCTTTTCTTTCCATCAAATATGTTACTTTGGAGTCAGTTTCATAAAATGTTTAGCTTTTATTCAGTTGCTGGATTTCTTTGCACAAACTGACCTTCTGGTTTCTGTCTGTCTTCTTTTTTTAAACTAAGTAAAGTGTTTTTCATAAACCAAAAAAGGCCTCAGAAAAAGAAAAGAATAAACCTCACAGTTTTTGACATTATAAGTGTGGATCAGATAGATTACATGAAAAAGTTGTTCACCTTCTTGACATAAGGAGACAACAAATAAATACTGCACTAGTCAATAGTTACTATGTTGATTTTTTTTCTTTAAGTAAAGTTTAATTTTCCTAATTTAAGTTCTGTTTTTTTTTCTCCTCCAAATCAGAGCTTGGCTGGATAAACCTGAAAGCTGCTGGCCTACATGCAGGTGGATGGATGATGCAGCTCATCCTGGACCACTTCCTCCTCACCAGGATCCTGTTTGTGGTCTTCAGTTTGGCTTCAACACCATCAACCCAGACATCTCACAGCGCCAGCCTCCACCTGTCAGTGGGTGACCTGACTGACCAGCAGCAGCAGGTGAGGCTGTGGTGCGTCTTGTCCCATCAGCACTGGAGCACCTCAGGGGTGTGTTCTCACCCCACTTCTCTTTTCCCTCTACAGAAATGACCGATCCCAGTTGTCAGCCACTTTGCTCTGAAACTAAATAAACATTTTCATACTGTCACATCAAATCTTCATTTTTTCTTTCTGAATTTGTAAAAAAAAAATTGGCTGCAGATAAATGTAGATATTGGTCCTTAATCTGTATTTTATTTCCCCTAAATTTGACATATTTCTACTAGTCAAATGTTTCACTTTTCACCCAATAAAGTAAATTTGCATTCAGATGTTTTCTGAAGGAGCATGAAAACCATGAAAATATTCATCTGGGGGAGGGAAAGCAGACGCCTTCTCTGTTTTCTGATGTCTGATGATTACTGTAATCTCACACATTTGGGTTCATATGCATACAACATGTTCATAGGAAGGAATTACAAGGAGCTTAACAATATTCCCTACTGGCCTTCTAAGGACACACACGCACACACCTACACGCACACACACGCACACAGCCCTGAATACACTGTATTGATTATGAGGAGTCCGTCATCCTTTCAGGTTATTAAATTATTGATCAGAGACAGAGACTTTTAATGGAATCCAAATGTCATGATGTGTTTTTGTGTATGAGTATGCATTTGTAAATGTAGGCCTGCGTGCGTGTATATTTTAAAACCACAAAGATTCTCACATTCATCCTTTATCTTTACTGTGATACCAGAAAAGATACCAGACACCAGAGTAATCTCCTGCTATAGCTAGGGCAGAGTAGCACCTCACCCCCTACCTGTTACCCGACGCAGAACGAAGGAAAGAAAATTATCACAAATTTGTCCACTAGTTAGCTGAAGTGAGCTGTTCTTGAAAAATTCAGCTGTGGCTTGCACACTTGCTTTTTTATGGTAAATGTAGTTAGATACACGTTTGTAGCAATTTATAGGAGTTGGCATTTCAATCTCCTGTTGGGTCATGCATCTTTTTGGTGAACCTTGACCCTTGTTTGAGCTACCCATATGAAGGTAAAAAAATTATGGTAGGATTAATGCAAAATTCTTTGGAAAATATTGGAGGGAAATTTGCACTCATCACCTTGGAAGCTGTGTGCGGGATTTATTTTATCCATGAAGTTCATCCAAGGCAGCCCAAGACCTTACAGGGATGGGGGACTTCAGGATGGATTCTTGCCAGCTTTGTTCAGTCCACTTTAACAGAACTCTAGAAAGTTTGGTTCATTTGAGGAGGTGTGACTGCATAATCGAACCCAAACACTGAACTCTGATCTGCCTACAAACTTGGGTTTTGGTTCAGTAGAAGTGAACTCCAATACATTTGAGCGTCAGCAAAGGCTTGTGGTCTTATTTACTTCAGCCAGCAACAGGAAGCTGGAGTTAATGGCAAGATGGATGGAGCTAAATACAGGACATTGATGGGAGGAAAGCTTTTCACCTGCTGCAAAGTAAAATATTTACTCAGTTACTCCATGTGAAAGGAATAGAATGTTAAACCAGAGAAAAGAAAATAATGAAATATTAGTTTTACAACTGACAACAAAGTGGAAGGAAATGACAAAGCAGTGCTTCCAACTTCCCTAACTTAAAGAAAGCCTACATGGTAGGAGGACCATCATTTATTCACATCAGACCTTCATAGTATTTACCATAATTTACCCAAGGCGTCCAACCAAGTTAGTTCAGGTGTGGAGGAGGAAAGAAGCCTTGGGCTATTCTTAGATCAGGCAGGAGGCGAGATGGTGACACTGCTTAATTTGCAAGCTAGGTGGAATGATTTCCTCTGAGGTGAGAAAAGGAAATCAAATGTGCAAAGAAGAATTCCAAACAGCCAAACAGTACATTTCAGAACACTGGTGATCATTCTCTGTGTGTGTGTGCGTGTGTGTGTGTGTGTGTGTGTGTGTGTGCGCGTTTGTTTGTGGAGACGATTTTCATGACATATACTACATTGTGGGGACCAATCGCTCCTCGTGGGGACTGGAGCCTGGTCCCCACGAGGGGAAACCCTGCTTTTGGGTCAGGGGTCAGATTTAGGGCTAAGGTATGAATTGAGTTTTGGTTAGGGTTAGGGTTAGGTATGTGATGGATAGGGTTAGGAAAAGGGTAAAGGTAAGGTTTAGGCTGTAGAAATGAATGGAAGTCAATGGAAAGTCCCCACAAAGATAGCAACACAAACGTGTGTGTGTGTGTGTGTGTGTGTGTGTATGTGTAATTGTTTTGTTTTTTTATTTTGCTTTGACCTGCTGTTTGTATCAGTACAAACAGCTTTGCTGAAGAAATTCAGTCATGTGTTTGAGTAGTTTTACATCATTTTTATTCTATATTTAAATACATGCATAAAGCAGTGAAAGTCTTTGGTTTTCTCTTTCAGGCAATGTTAGGTAAGCAGCTGTTTCCTTGATTTAACATAATTGAATTCTACACTACAAAAGAGCAATAAGTTTACTTTTAGCAGGCTAAACAGAAATGAACTGTTCTTGCAGCAGGAGTTAACGTGTAAAAATAAATAGATTTCATTGAATCCATTAATTCGGAGGAAAAACAGAAAAAAGCAAGTAGGCACTATTTCCCTCAATTGTTGTTAATTTTCTGCAGTTGATCAACTTCTAATCATAAATCTTTATTCTGCTTGGTTCAGATTCACGTGGCCTTGCTGTTGCCTTCCTGTGCAACTATTCTTGGAAAAAAATTCTCACTTACAGCACATTCTGGGCTTTCTCCCATTCACTCAGATTCTCCAATAGATTTTCCACTGGGCAAATCAGCAAACAGAAGGTTGTGGACGATGACATTGATTTCCTGTGTTGTTTTAGAATTGTTTGATTGCTCCCGGCGTCAAACTGGTACATTACATACGTCTTGGACAAATGTTAGCAACTGGGTAAAATTTAAAACCTCTACACAGTCCAAGCCTCCAGGATGTAACGGTTTCTCAACGTCAGAAAGCCCAGAAGTCCTCTGTATGAAGCAAATAGCGTAAAATAAAGGTCTGGTTTTTACCAGGCTAGGATACTCATAACTGCAGAATATTTTTATGTTTCTAAATGACTTCCATTTTCTGTGATAAACATGAAATAGAAAAAGACACAAAGGACTGGGTTCCTGAAATGTCTTAAATCTGTCACACATTTAGGATCCAAAACGAAAAGGTATTTCAGCAGATTTTTCAATTTTGTGTCCATATTTCCACGTGTTTTGTTTGAGTAGATTTTCTAAAAGCTAAAATAAAATGTCCTAATAAAATTTTAAAATGTCAAACTTTGTTTGCAAGTCTAAAAGAACTTGCTTAAAGATAATTAAAACCTGATGTTATCATGGTGTTTAAGTCCCAGTTGAAATAAAGCCAAGATCAAGTCCAGGTTGGAGGGAGGCAGATCTTTGAGTGTTTTAACCAACATCAGGAAGACAAGGCCACAGTTTACTGTTCCTGAGGATTTTACAGTAGGTACTGAACAGCAGTTTATTCTGGGTGCAGGGTGCTAGGCTGGATGTCGGGTTGAAGAACAGAACCTTCTGATGCTGGAGCCGAAGGAGAATCTGAGCTGGAGCTCATGTTCGTTCCACCTTCTCTGCTTGATCTCCAAAAAAGCAGAAGCCTGAACAAACCTCATTAGCTCCTTCTTAAGTTAGCATTTCAATGGTAGTTACACAAACACCTGGGGTTGATTTGTTTCAGTAAGTTAATTGAAGAACAGTTGAAAAGCACAAAGCAGCTCTCTGGGCTGTGGCAAGGAACCTCTTACCAAAACCCAGTTGACACAAAAAATGTTCCAGTATCGATCCCCCCTGAGACCTGCTCAAAGTTTTCATCTACATCCTGACCAGTCAGAGCTGTTGTTGGAAAAGGGAGAATCAAATGGAAGCACTGAAGAAAAGCAGTGCTTCCATTTGATTCAGTCTCAGTGCAGGGCAAGCTGAGTTTTCTATGTACTGAGGTTTAGGTTGGACACAAGCAGAATGAAATAAACACTGAGGCACCAAACTGTTGTCCACTGAAGGAGTAGTCTCTATGGATACCGGTGTCTGTCTGACATCACTTAGCCAGTTCTCCTCTCTCGCTCTCCTTTTCATCTCCACCCATGTGTCTGCGTTGTGTTTTTTGGTGATGTCAGACCTCAGCGTGTCTCTCATAGTGTGCAGTTTGATTTTGAAACGGAAAATGATGCAAGCGAAGGCAAGTAAATAAACCAGTTATATACATTATCTGGTCTGTATTTCACTTCCCCCTGTGCCGCTCTGTTTTGATTGGATACACAGAGTGGAACAAAGCACATGGAGATATAAACCCTGTGCCTGCATTTTCACATGGCAGAGTGGAATGATATGCAGAGGGAATGGAGGAAGTGAGTGAGCGACGGAGAGGCTCTTAGGTGAATTGTTTTGTGGGATTAATGCTGTGGATAAATAAAAACAATCTGAGGTGTCTCTTGGCTGTGATGAGTGCCGTCACTACACTGACTTAATGAAACCATCCCGATCTTCATATTTCACTCCACACAATCTGATTAAGACCCCCATCCAAATGGGAGCACACTTACATATACATACAGGCAGATATGAAAGCAGGCACAACTGTGTTGATGCGTACAAACACACATCTACTGCCTGGGTAGAGGGAGGAAGAAACGGGCGATGCGTGGGGAGAAAGTGAGCAATAGGGTGTCCCAGGAAAATACTTATTGACCTATCAAGAAGACAACATGCCCACCAGCTTCCCTTATACATCTTCACTCATCTTGCTAAATGTTGAAGTCATTCTGAAGGCTTTTCCATTCATATTTCAACTTTTCTTAAAGAAATTGTTGGGAAGAATTTGAACGAAAATCCCATTATTAGGTGCCACTCATGCAGAAAATAAATGATAAGCATTGTTGTTTCAGAATTCCATTCTAGTCATAGTTCTGCTCATCTCTCTCTAGGGAAAATTAGCTCTTGTGTCTTTCTTTTGTCTGTTGTACACCTACAAGACAACACGCCTCATTTAGAGCTGAGTTATCTATCTGTTGGGGGTGTGATTAAAAATATTTACAGGATGGGTCAATGATTTTCATCTAGTCCAAAGCATGTGCTGTAAATTTACAACCACTTTCCACTAATAATCACCACTAAAATTACCTGTCTTCTATCTAACCGGGCTCTGCTCTTGTAATTTAGGTTCCTGTTCAGCATGCTCTTATCTCAAACTGATTCTCTAGCTGTTTTTGAAATTAACGTGTGCATGCATATGCATGCTTGTGTGTGAGTGTGTGTGTATGTTACACACAGAAGACCACATTGAACATTTTCACCAACAAAGGGACATTTGTGGACAGGGATTTTTTTCCTGGGCTTCACCAGCTGCATTTTTATTACAAATATGCACAAAATGTTGTTGATATTCTGCTTATGTTGAGAAAAAAAAGACAATTTCACAATTGTATTGTCCCCACTGAGTAAGAAACGAAATTAAAATCACATGTGATTGAGTTTGTTCACGCGGTCAGTCATTAAAAAACATCCTGCGAAATCATCCTCCATCCACTTCCTGTTGTCTTCTTCATCTTTTCCACTAGAAGCAACACCAGATTGTTGATCACATGACTTGTGTGGTGCGAAAAAGGTTTTTTAATTGTGGTTTTGAATAATACACTGATTGCGATGTAGCCAAAAAATGGCATGTTCCACTGAGCAGATTTATTTTCATAATTCCAATTTGTGCGATTTATTATCAATGGAAACACAGCTATTTTTATCTAATTTTTACTGTGTTCTACTGGTTAGGTTTAGAGGCCTGGTGTGAGTTAGCTTTTGGTTAAGGTTAGGATGAGGAATAGACTAGTACTGCTTAGTACTTAACAACAGGAAATCATGGAACGTTTCCAGCTGTTTTGTGTTTTCACAACTGGATGAATCCAACATCCTGATCTGCTGGTATCAAACAAATATTGCCAATACTAATATTGTTCCACATTTAAACCTCTGATTTATGACAAGTTGGCTTAAAGTAGGAAAAAATAATAATAAATTTAGCACCAAAAATACTTTTTACCTTGATAAATCACTGAAGTAAACCAGAGGGTTTATTCAAACTTCAGAGGTTGCAGGACAGGTTTCACTCTCTGTTTGTCAGAAATAGTAAGCTGATGCTACATTGTGCTATGATTTTTATCATAGCACAATAAAGTTTTGTGGTACTGAATTTGCTACGTTGGTATTTGTAATGTTAGTTTGTTTTCTTTCTAGTTTGAGGATTTGTGTTTCTTGGCAGGTGACAGTGAGATGGTGGAACTGGGTCTCAGATTAATTGGAGTCCCTGTCTGTCCCTGTTCTTGGTCTTTAAGTCAACTGACTTAATGATTATATTAATATTACTAGTGGAAATCTGAATTGATGCTGAATTCTTTGAATTGATTTGAACAGGCATGACTTTCAACATAAAACAATTCTGCAGAGAGGAGAGCGATTATTCCTCCACACTGATGGACTCCCCACTGCCCACCTGATGACAGGTAACCATTATTCCTAACATGCTTAGGAATAATGGCTTTTCCACACATTGCAGGTCTGTGTAGCTTTTTCCCAATTAATGAAATCATTATTTAAAAGCTGCTTTGCATATTTAGTCAGGTTATCTATATCTAAAATGTTCTTGATGATCTGAAATATGTAAGTATGATAAGAACAGGGGAATGTGGAAAACTTTTTCACAGCCCTGCACCATGTTACTTTTACCTTGGTGTAAAAATGAATGGCCTTTGAGGAAAACCTTTGTCCTAAGCCACAGCAAATGTCTCTCCAATAATCAATTCTTCTTCTCTTTGGGAAAGTAAAAAGAAAAATCCTTTGGTGGTCTCATTTAAGCCCGCTGTAGTTGCAGCAACTATTATTTCTATTGTTTAAGAGAATACTTTGTGCGAACCTGTCTGTGGCATTTTCTGAAAACGTTCAATGTAGACGTACACTGCTCTGACTGATAGAACAAAGGACATCCAGGCTGAGACAGCTGAGTTTGTTTCAGACTATTTAAGCCTAAAATCAGAGATGTCTGCCTGCTAGTGCCAAAACTCTAAGACAACAAGGTAATGTGTATAAGCTGTAAAAACTCAGTGACATTGACATGAGTTTTATTTGGAGCAATATACATTGAAATGCACAGTGAAATGTGTTTTCTTCACCTGCACCAATAAAAACAACCCCTAAAAAAATGTGTGTGTATATTTATGTATATTTTCTTTGCTTGGAACGCCCCAGCAGGGAGGTGAGCAGGAAGCATCCTACCCACATGGCTGAAGCCCTGAATGGCCACGCGTCTCTGAGGGAGAGCCCAGACAACGTGGAGAGGAAACTCATCTTGCGGAAGTTTGCGTTCGGAATGTTCTTTCATTCTTCCCTTTCACTTCCCAGAGCTTGTGACTGTAGATGTGGGTAGGCATGTAGATCAAACGGTAAACTAAGAGCTTCACCTTTCAGCTCAGCTCTCTCTTTGTCTTGACAAACCAGGGCAGTGCAGCATCACTGCAGACGCTGCACCAATCCACCACTCAATCTTCTACTCCATGTTTTCCTCATTTGTGAACAAGACATTGATGCTTAACCCTTCTAGGCGGGATGTGTCGGCGGCGACACATCCAAATTTGCAGTACCGTAATTCTGCCACACGTAGCGCTATCTGAAAAATTCCGACGGTTTCTGAAAGGGGAGGCGTTGCCCTTTCCAGCAAGTATCGGGTTAATACGGCAACTTCACAGCTGCAGCTGCAGAGAGGTAATTAATCCGGGGGGCACTCGTTTTATAGACGGCATATTGCGAAAATAACTTGCTGGATATTGAAAGTTCCAGTTGTTATCGATACATGGGTAAGTACATCATCTCACAGGACATTTAAAGAACTACTTACAGTTAAAATAAGAAACGTTTATTTAGGCAGACGTTTGAAACTCCGGCGTAAAAGGGTTAAATTCCTCCACTTAGAGCAGGACCTCGTCCTTAACCTTGAAAGGGCGCTCATCCCTCTCAGACTCAGACTTAAAGGTACAGGTTCTTTAACTGGGTGCCTCACATGGCTGTTAACTACTGCAGCAAAAGCTTGAGATCAAAATCTGATGAAGTCAACAGAACCTTATCAACTGCAAAACATCAGAGGTCCAATTCTGAGGCCACCAAAACAGATCTCTCAATATTTTGGCTGCACCTACAAATTCTGTCCATCAAGGTTATGAACAGAATCAGTGACAAAGGGAAAACTTGACAGGGTCCAGCTCTCACCGGAAATGAGTTCAACTTTCAAATCAACAAACAGGCTGTAGATCCTATAAAGTGCCTCAACAGTTTCAGAGTCAGAAGCAGAAGGTAATAAGGAAAAGTTGAACTCTAGACTACACAACTGTTAATTGATGACATTTTTCCAGAACCTGGACATTATTGCTGTCAAAGGAGTTATCTTTGCTATTGTGCAGCTGAATCTTGACCTGATCTGCTGACTCTTCTGAGTTCTGCCATGTGTAGGTGCAGTTGTTTGGTTTCACCGATGTAGAAGCCTCATTGCATTGGACAGCATGCACAACCCCACTCAACTGGGTCTTTAGGAGGTTTGTCTTTGGGTTGAACCAGCCTTTCTGTGAGAGTGAGGGAGCGTTGGTTCATTAGACACTGAAGAATCTGTCAATGCATTTATGCTCATTAATTCAGTTCCTTGGTGCTTGACACCAACATTCTGGTAATGGCTGGACATAACAAAACTGAAGTGGATATATCAAGACTATAGTTTCTACTGATAATTTTGAATGGATCAAACAAATTGATTTTTTTTACTTTAGCTTTGTTGCTATCATAGTCAACACTACAAATTAACCCATTTGTTCAGATTCTACCCTTCTTTCAGTATATTCTGCACTTTGAGTGTTCTCCTCTCCTTAGTTACATTAGTTTTACTATCAATGGGAAACCATGTTCTAAATGTTCATCTAAAATCTCTGTGGTAATTATTATGATGCTACAGCTAACATTAGCTGATTGTTGAGTTTTTAACCATCGGCCCATGGCCAAAAAATGTCTCCAGTTAATAAATGAATGACAGTAAAATATGTGGGTCTCTCTAGGAAATGCTGTCTGTAGCTTCCATACAGTTTTGCATTCACTTCTGATTAAAAGAGACGAAGACTGTAAACTGACATGTTACATATTCCATTTTGTGTACACACTACAGTCATTGGCAGGAATCAGTGCAAATAAATGTATAGCACATGCAGAATGCATTGATTTTGAAACTTGTAGTGATAAATTAATTTTACTCAGTTTATGTAAATAGCACAATTCACAACATATCAATGGTCCTTTGGGAGAAGTCCAGAAATAAGATGGTCCAGAAAATCTGGTTCACATTCATTTTGCAAGTATTCTAATCAGGAGCTGTTCTACTTATTGTATGTTGTCATGTTTAATTATCATCTCTTTTCCTTTTTCCTTCATTTTTACTATGAACTTTTCTGAATTCAGTGAATGTTTTTGGTGCAGTTTTGTTCTTTGTGAAGTAAAAATGCATAAGTACATAAGGATGGAAATACAACTCTGACGAGAGCATTGATTTATAGAGTCAAACAACAAACATTTCCCATTTCATTAAGGAGGAACCAATGCTAATGCAGAATAATGTGTAATGAAGTGTGTGGCCTCTAGGGGTCACTGGTAGTGTTTAAGACTTCTGACCTTGTGTGTGTGTTTTTTTTTTTTATTGACGTCTTATTACGAACTGTAATGCATTTTGTGGGTATCAGTCAATTCCATTTCATTGCTTTTTGCAGAGTGGAGCTGAATTAGAATTGGGAAGTGAAGGGCAGGAGAAGTAAGCAGATGAGTGGGGTTGATGGGGGGTGTACAGTTCCATTAAAACAACAGTATAAGTAGTGGTGACTACAGAGCCCAGAGGAGACAGCTCCAACCAAAAGGTAATTAGTCAGCAGCACACTACTCAGCGCCAAGGACAGCGCCGTCGTCTCCTGGTACTACGCTCCAGTACATGTGACGATGTGCTCCATCCCCATGCCAACACACCGCTGCAGTCGTTATTGGCAATCGCGCCCTCCACTACCTGTGGCGATGTCGTTTTTCCTGCCCTGAGGATGATGGCTTGTTTCAACCGGGCTGATGAAGAAGTGTACCTGCAGTGACGACATCTCTGTCCCGGGATGGAACGGAGACACACTGGGAGAATTGCATTTCCACCTGACTGACTCTGGCAGATTGTATCACAAAGCGTGCTGTGTGCATTTAAAGCTGGCATTAATGGGCTGCTTGCTTTTTTCCAAAGCGATAGTCTCTTACATGGATACCATATTAATAGCTGGCTTAAACACAACCTTGCAACTTTTACTCACTTTCTTCTACATTTTGCTTCCCTTTCTTTGCATCTCTTGGGGCCCAAATGCAGTGGGCCATCAGCTCTTAATGATGAAAGACAGAACCTACTGCTGTGCACTTCAGCAACTGTTATATTGTTCTCATATTTTAATGAGACTGAACAAGCCGTGTGTGCATGTGCTCTCCTTGTGTTATTGTTGTCTAATGGTTAGACTTAAGGGCTCAGATGAAGATTCAATTACTATTGCCTGTTGTTCACAGCCCATGGCAAACACACGCACACACACACACACGCACACACACACACACACACACACACACACACACACACACAGATGTGTGAGGCTGTGGGTAACACACAGCCTCACACATCAGCACAGATCTATACAGTGTCACAAAATTACCCACACACACTTTATATAATGGCCATAGTTCATTGACTCAATGAAATTTGAATGCCCTCAATAGAAAGATAAAAAAACACACAAATCCACTCACACACACACTCGACAACAAAGTCATTTGGGAACCCTGAAGGAGCAATATCCAAATCTGCCAAAGAGAAAAGAATGATAATTCTATTGAGAGTCAATCTCGGGGCGTTTTGTGATTATGGTTATTTATTTGGAGCCGCGCAGTACAGTCAGCATCACAACGAACGCAAATATCGATCTCTTTTAGGATATGAAAACACCTGCAGGCCTCAAATCATTTCTCGCAGTCCCTCTCCACAACACTCATTCACCCGGTCCGTCTCCACTCATTCTGCCCATCTTTCCCACCACTGCAGCCTCTTTAAGGTTCTTATTCTTTTCTAACTGCTCATCTTTTTTTAGCACAGCTAGCAGAGGAAAAAGGGAACTTTTTCAGATTTAGTGTTAACATTGTCTTGTATGGTGCAGAGGAGGATATTACCTTTTAGTGTATCATCTACTTGCACCCAAAATATATTTGAATATTTGACTGTATCAGGATATTTCTGGCCTTCTCAGCAGATTAGACTCACTACTGAAACACTAAAGCTGCTGTTTAGCAATATCAAATTGGGCAACTGATGCTGATGTACCTATATTTTATTTTGTTATTGAAAAAAAAAAGACCAACGACTTGAACGACTAAAAACAAACGTTTTTTTAGTTGTGCTTTCATTTTTCATTGTTTGGAAGGAGGATTTATAGGTTAACGTAGGCAACAGGATAACATAATGCCAAAGTATGATTATTAAATCAATCAATAAATTAATCAATCTCTGTTTATGGAGCAGGTGTCACAGAATTGGTGACACCTGTCACCAAAGCCCGATGCTGTCTCTACTAAGCCATGGCAGCTAACAGCAGCTGTTGCGGGTGACACTGGAAGTACCACTACATCTACCGCATGATTTGAGCTTGCTGTGTCTCTCAGGACAGCTGCAGGTCAGAGGAGAGGAGGATGTTGAGCTGGTTCCTGAACTGAACCTGCTGAACCTGATGTTTGTCTGTTGGAGCTTCTTCATGTCTCTAACATTGACTTTAATTTACTTCTGCCTACTCCTCAATAATTCCCTGTCCTCTTATCTGAAAGAAGTTTATTCTCAGTCCTTTAGTCACAGGTTTATTGTAGCCACTCCTCTTTAAATGTCTGTTGGCTTGTATGGTCAGAAAGTCCAGCAGAGAGGCTTTCAGGTCAGAGAAGTGACCCTGTCTCAGCTATGTCTCAGTGAAACTCATAACACTGCATCCTGATACTCTGCCCCGGTCCTTGTTGGAGGATATCCAACTTGAAAGATCTCCAAAGATCTCACATTGCCCATTCTTATCAGTTCAAGAGATGGTTCAGGCCTCCCCCCTTTTCCTCTCAACTCATCTGTCATTGGCGCTAAAGGTCAGATATTATTTGAGCTCTCAATCAGTCAGTCCTGTTTTTTTAAACAAGAGCGACTGTCCTGTTTTTAGAACCATCTCCTATGGTTTTAAAAAAGACCTAAACTTTTTTGGTTTGGTCTCCTATCAAAGCAACCATCCAATTAAAGATGTGTCAGAACCCCTGCACCCCCTCCCACCAGCATCCAAAACCAAAAAGAATAATTATCCAGAAATAATGTTTTAGTCAGAAAAGTAGTAATTAATGCTTTTAAAAAAACAATAATTATAAATGAATGTAACTGCTCCAACCTTCTAAATATGATTCAGGCATATATGAAGGAGATTTTGTGACCTTGTTCAGCTGATAAATCATAACATTTAACTTTGCTGCCTTTCAAAGCACAGAAGTTGAAGAGGACAGGACGGAAACAAAGAAGAAGGACATGGAGATCAATAAGAAAAAAAACTACAACATATTAAAGATAAACAAGAAGGGCATGTGTTTAATAAATGTGTATTTGTGCTCCAAGTTCTTGAATCAAGTGGAGAATCCAGAGCGAACACAAGCGATAAAAGTACAGGCAATCATCGGCATGGAAAGAAGAGCCTGAATTATTTACAGGTTGGAGGAATTTACTGTATATATCAGCTGACTTAGCTAAGGCCAGACTTCCTCTCCTCTCCATCCCATTATTTACTCATCTCATCTTCGACCCACACCCTGTTACACACACACACACACACACACACACACTTTCTGGCCACTGCTTTCATCTTTTTATAGCCTCTTTATGTCTTCTCAATAATGTTTGGCCCATCTCATCACCATCTGATCTCATTCTTTCTACGCTCCATATTTATCTCATATGGTTAAACACTTATTTTTCTTCTAACATTTCCTATGGTTCTAACTACTTTTCTCTCTCCTCTTTTCTTTTTGTCATCTTTTTACCTTGTCAACATTTGCCTGACAGATGCTTTTGATAATGGTTTATACATGTTAAATTTCATGCCTGCCTCCAGCAATTAACAGATGACAGAGTCCACCCTGATCAGATCCTGAGGGAAACCACTGAGTGCATTTCCAAATAGTTAAAGGTTCTGATGAAGTTTGGTGTTGCTTTTCCTGTAGAATCTAGTTTAGATTACTTTTTTTTTTTTATCAGCGGTCCTTGCAGAAGAAACTCTTTGTTTGGTAGCTTGGTAAAAATCAGGCTCTGTTGGGGTTCCAGAGGTTTGTCAGTGTTTCTCCACCAGAGGGAGCCAGAGGCGGTTCCACCTGAGGGCGGGTTTCAGCGTCTGCTTGTCCTGCACACCTGAAGTCCATCTCATCGTTTGGAGGCGTATAATTGGAGGAGGCTACCGACACTTCTCTGCCAGAGTGTTAGCCAGTTATGGTACAGGCTCGACTCAGTGCTCACCCAGATCTGCTCCTTTTTGCTAACTCCAGTGATCTCTGTGATTTCAGGTGTTTTTCTCTGTGATGCCCGGGCATTTTTGGATTTGACCAAGAAGCTTGGTCTTCTGAAATATAACCTTGAGACGTCATGGGTATTACCCAATGATGCCCGACCCCGCCGTTGCAAACCAGCCCTGGAAAATCAAGTCGGCGGCTTACCTCTGATAAGGATCCCTCCAAGCTCCAAATTGTACCTGTCCGCCCTACAACGACGTCTCTGCGCCCAAATCCACCGCCTACTGACAAGCCTCGGACCCCCAGGAAACCCCTCCCGGCTCAGACTCTTCAACCTGAAAGTAAGCAAACAAACCGTTCCGCCTCGGCAAGATCCTTGGTTCCCTGAACTCACCATCTGTGTCTTCCTTAGAGAACCAGAGCTCCAGCCTGATGCCTGCCAGAATCCAAGCCCTGCACAGTTGTTTGTTCTGTTTAATAAATCCTTTAATTCATTATCTGTCTCCGGAGTGTGTTCTTCATGTGGGTTAGGAAACTTGGTACCAACATGACAGAACACTCTGGCCAACAATCAAGCCCAGCAGACTCACTCCGTAGGTCTCTGGAATAACAATATTCACTAATTCAAAATCGCCTTGCAGGAATTAAACAACCGCCAAGCAAAGACAAACCGCCGCCTGCAAGAAATGGCTAATTATTTACAAAGTTCCACTTCACAGACTTCCGCGACTGCTCCAGCTCCTGCTCCGGATCCACCCTCCACTTCCAGTTCGGAAAGTACAGTTCCATCTGCAGCCGCTGATTTCCACCCTTTCCTACCAGAAAGGTTTTTGGGAGATGTGAGTAAATGTAGAGGATTTTTGTTTCAATGTTCTATAATATTCAACCACTCACCTCAGAGTTTCTCCCATGATGGGAGAAAAATCTCTTTTATTCTGTCACATCTGTCCGGTAAAGCTCTTGAATGGGCAGAGGCTAGATTTTCCTCCCCATTGGATTACAGATGCACATTCGATTAATTTTTGAAAGAGTTCTGACAAGCATTCAATCAAGACACTGCTGAGACGGCTGATTCCCGAGAATTATTACAAATCAAGAAAGGAAGAAAGTTGGTTTCGGAGTTCGCAATTGAGTTTCTTATCAAAGCGGCTTCTTCTGGATGGGATCAAACACCATTAAACAGTGCTTATTTTCATGCGCTGAATGATTCCATTAAAGATGAGTTATCTACATTAGACAATCCTAAAACCTTGGGGGATCTGATTAGATCGACCATCCGTTTGGATAATAGACTATGCTCCAGATCAGATGAAAGAAGCAGAAGCAGATTTCTGGTTGGCAGAAACTCACCTGAAAAGCCCGTTAACAATGCTGTTTTTTCCTCTGCAGTTCCAGCCGAGACTGAACCAATGCAGATCGGCCATATGCAGCTCACTCCAGAAGAACGGCAAAGAAGGTTTAGAAAAAACCTCTATTTGTATTGTGGCACCCCCGGTCATTTCATTTCAACTTGTCCCTCCAAGGTAAAAGCCATGGTCCGCCAGAGGAAATGAGGAGGCTGGCGGACCATCTTCAGTCAGAAAAAACTCTGCACCTGTTGTTACCAGCAACTTTGTTTAATAAGAACCATTCATTAACCCCATCAGTTATGATCGATTCAGGTTGTGAAAGAAATCTGGTGGATTCTAATTTAGTCAAACAATTGAACCTTGAAACCATTCCCTTATCCTCTCCTTTGAGAGTGTCTGCATTGGATGGTTAGCAATTACCCAGAATAACACATCAAACCAAACCATTAGATCTCCTCATCTCTGGAAACCATCGTGAAACAATATCATTGTGTTCCCAGCTGCTAATTTGCCCATTGTCTATGGTTTTGATTGGCTTCAGTTACATAATCCCCATATCAACTGGTTGAAAAAACATGTTGAATCCTGGTCCATAAACTGTCACTCCTGTCTCCGCTCAGCCGTTCCACCAGGTATGTCACCGGCAACTCGTCAGGAGGCTGACCTGCAGGATATTTCTGCCATCCC
Source organism: Poecilia mexicana (assembly GCF_051168715.1). Classification (NCBI taxonomy): domain Eukaryota; kingdom Metazoa; phylum Chordata; class Actinopteri; order Cyprinodontiformes; family Poeciliidae; genus Poecilia; species Poecilia mexicana. Next base: position 2,280,147 of record NW_028263379.1, on the reverse strand, counting down.
GCCTGACTACCATGACTTAGCTCCTGTATTCAGCAAATCTAGTGCTCTATCTCTCCCGCCTTATGACTGCACCATAGACATTCTCCCAGGAGCGCCCCTGCCTAATAGTCGGCTATATAACAACCCCAAACCTGAAAGAGAAACTATGGAGAAATACATTAACGAGTCCCTGGTGGCAGGAATTATTCGACCATCCTCCTCTCCACTGGGTGCAGGATTTTTTTTCGTTGGAAAGAAAGATGGCTCACTCCAACCCTTCATCGATTATCAGGGTTTAAATCAGATAACAACCAAGAATAAATACCCGTTACCTCTGTTAGCTTCTGCATTTGAACCCGTTCAAGGCGCCACCATCTTCACAAAATTAGATTTAAGAAATGCATACCACCTTCTCAGAATTCGTGAAGGTGATGAATGGAAAATGGCCTTTAAGACCCCCCTGGGGCATTTTGAATATTTAGTAATGCCTTTTGGTCTGTCTAACGCCCCTGCCTTTTTCCAAGCACTAGTCAATGATGTTTTGAGAGATTTTTTTAAACGTCTTTGTATTTGTCTATTTAGACGACATTCTGATCTATTCCAGGAACCTACCTGAACATCTGAGACATGTACGACTTCAGCGGCTGCTGGAGAACAAACTGTTTGTAAAAGCTGAGAAGTGTGAGTTTCATCGCCCATCACTCACTTTTCTGGGATTTGTGCATGAGGGTGGGCAGGTAAGACCATCCGAGGAAAAGATCCAAGGAGTCCTGAATTGGCCCACACCTGAAAATAGAAAACAACTTCAGCGTTTTTTGGGGTTTTCCAATTTCTACCAAAGGTTTATCAGAAACTACAGTCAAACAGCCCAACCTGTCACAGCGTTAACCTCAATAAAGCAATCTTTCCACTGGTCACCAGAAGCAGATGCTGCCTTCAATAAGCTCAAGACCTTGTTTGCTAATGCACCTATTCTCATTCAGCCAGACCCAGCCAAACAGTTCATCCTTGAGGTTGACGCATCTAATTCTGGAGTGGGAGCAGTTCTATCACAAAGCTCTGAGTCTGATCAGAAAACTCACCTCTGTGCTTTCTACTCTAACTCCTGCTGAACGGAACTATGACGTTGGGGACAGAGAACTCCTTGCCATTAAATTGGCTCTGGAGGAATGGAGACATTGGTTGGAGAGCGGCGAGCATCCTATTCAGGTTTGAACGGATCACAAAAACCTCTCATACCTCCAATCAGCCAAAAGGCTAAATCCCCTCAAGTCCCGCTGGTCATTATTCTTTTCCCGTTTTAACCTGTCCATTTCTTACCGACTTGGGTCTAAAATGTCAAACCTGATGCTCTGTCCCGATTCCACTCCATCAATGATTCCAATGAGACGCCAACCACCATTCTGCCTCCCAGCTGCACCATGACCTCAGTCACCTGGGAGATTTCTGACCTAATCAAACAAGCACAAGCATCCAAACCAGATCCTGGTACAGGTCCATCAAATAGAATATACGTACCCTATGCAGCTAGAGCTAGGCTAATTCACTGGATGCACGCAAGTAAGTTCTCAGCTCATCCTGGCGTCAGTAGAACAATAGCGCTAACTTCCCATTGGTTTTGGTGGCCATCCCTTCACAAGGACATTAAAAAGTTTGTCCTAGCCTGTCCAGTCTGTGCCAGAAATAAATAATCTCATCAGCCTCCTTCTGGCCTGCTTCAACACCTGTCTATACCCAAACACCCATGGTCGCACATTGCTATAGATTTTGTTACCGGATTACCTGTATCTAAAGGCATGACCACCATATTCACTGTAGTCGATCATTTTTCTGAAGCCTGCCATCTCATTCTGTGAAGAAAACTGCCCACAGCCCTTCAGACTGCTCAGCTCCTAGTTAAACATGTTTTCAAGCTGCATGGCATCCCGCAGGAAATCCTGTTGGACAGAGGACCACAATTCACCGCTCAGGTATGGAAATATTTTTGTGCTGCTCTGGAAGCAAAAGTTTGTTTAACCTCTGGTTACCAACCCCAGTCAAACGGGCAAACAGAGCACTTGAATCAAGAGCTGGAGAGCACTCTCAGGTGTATCATCTCCACCAACCCGGATGACTGGAGTCAGTTTCTGCCTTGGGTTGAGTATGCTCACAACACACACACTTCCTAAGCTACTGGCTTCTCTCCCTTTGAAGTTTCTTCAGGATACCACCCCCCATTATTTCCTGCAGACAAGAAGGAGATCGAGGTTACGTCAGTTCAACATCACATTCACCGCTGCCGTTCCATTTGGAACAATACGGTCGCAGCCCTCAATCGCTCATCTGAACAGAACCATCATTTCGCAGACCGGAAGAGATGCCCTGCCCCTGTCTACATGCCCAGTCAACAGGTCTGGCTTTCCACCAAGGATATTCAGTTGAAGTCTATGTCCAAGAAGTTGTCCCCACGTTTTATTGGCCCATACAAGATTGAATCAATCAATTCTTCTGCGGTCCGCTTACAGCTGCCTTCCACGCTCCGAATCCATTCCATGTTCCATGTCTCCCACATCAAGCCCATCCTGACCAGCGCATTATGCCCTCCTCCCAAGCTCCCTCCGCCCCCCCGTGATATAGATGGGCATCTGACCTACACCGTCCGCCGGGTCGTGGACTCCCATCGATGGGGCCGAGGTTGGTAATACCTGGTCAACTGGGAGGGTTATGGCTCGGATGATCAGTCATGGGTCCCAGGTTCTTTTATTTTAGATCCCTCCTTAATTTCTGATTATCGTTCTTCCCTGCCTTCATGCTCTGTTGGACCGCCAGGTGACGGTCGTTGGGGGGGCTTGGGGGGTTACACATAAAGCCAGATCTCTACCGTACTAAACATTATATTTTCATACATGAGAAAAGTAACAATAGTTTTCCATTTTGCACCTTATCATCACTTATGTTCTCTTCTACAACAAAGTGGAAGACTAGTTCTTCTTCTGTACAATAGTACAACAAAGGAAAAGGGAATAGGCGCCCCCTTGTGGTGATACCTACTCATCTTTAGGAACCAAACAGTCCTTTACATATGCCACCCTGGTAAACAAAGGCTGTCCTCAGACGCACACGACTATAGACACCAGTACAGAATATCTCAAAGCAATACACTGCAGTTACACATGGGGCAGGTATCAAATCACACCTGTATACGTATCCGTGGATAACTGTAACACACAGTCAGCTTAGGTTCCAAAATGCAAACATAAAATTAGTGTGGAACTCTTCTTTGTTTGTTTTATGAACACAACCCCTCTAAAGAACAGTTAAGGGACAAACAAAATTCTTCCTATGCAACTATGGGTGACAACAAAATTACTGTCATTCCGAATCATCAGAATTCTTTTTCGATTTTGCTTTGTAGCTACAAAAATTTCAACATAACACATTTAACTGAAAATTACATGCACTCATTAACCTGAACAAATATAACCGTACACCTTGTTAAGCTTTGTCGGTATGGTATTTATTTGTCCATTTATGGTCTGACCAACATCCAGCACAATCTGAAGCTTGGTCAAACTCAGTCTCATCAGCGTTGGTCTCATTGATCCCATGAGGCATCTGTGAGTGGCACATCACAAAACACATCACCTGGAGGGAGGTCATGGACGGCATCAGTCTGAGGGGAACCGTCCTCAAGGTCATTGTCCACGTGATCCACCTGTGCAGCCATACTGGCAGTCTTTTAAAGCATCTGACCTTGGGTGAGCCGCACACGACTATAGATCACTTGAACCAGATCACCAATCCCAAAGGCAGAATGGCAGCATCTCAAGTCATAGTAGTGTTTCTCTCTTTTGTGGCTGAGATCCAGCGCAGCCCTGGTGTAGTGATGAGGATCCCTGAGGGTGGCTCTCAGAGTCTCTGGATACTGCACGTCTGGGTCATCCAGTCCATCACAGCTTGGTTGAGTGATTAGATCGAGAGGCGTGTCCAGCTTACGACCATACAACATCAAGGATGGGCTAAGACCTGTGCGGTGAGCCTAGAGCTGACACGGTGTGTTCAAACAACTCACTAACAAAGGGAGAGCCTCTGACTGAAATGAGATAGGTGGGGCTACCATGTCTAGCAAATATTTCACTTTAGAACTTGCTAGCTGCAACCTGAGCCGTGGCCTCTCTAACTGCACACACCTCAATCCATTTCGAAAAATAGTCCACAAAGAGCAGCAAATAAGCATCCCCTGATTGACTACGGGGCCAGGGACCCACACAGTCCACTCCTGTGTATTCCCAGGGATTTTGGGGCACAATAGGGACCATGAGATCAGCTTGTTTCTGTTGACTTGGTTTTGTGAGTTGGCAGACCGAGCAAGAGGTGACATAATGTTTGACATCACCTGCCATGCCAGGCCAAAATAACCTGTCGTAGTCTCATCAGTGTTTTGGAAACACCGAGATGGCCAGCAGTGGGGTGGTCATGGTAATAGCTCAGCAGGGTTTCGTGAAGAGATGTTGGGGCAAAATGTTTGAGTTCTCTTAATGGGTACAAACTACACACATTCTTTTGGTCCCTGTAATACAGCAAACTGTCATAGCATATTGTTCTTGGAATTTACTGTCCATCAGAACTGATGAGTCTGATTCAATGTCTCTGAGAAGCTGACCTGTCACAGGGTCGTCCATTTGGACTGGTAGAGGGTTTGATTATGTTGTCCTCCAGCATTTGTTGCACTTGATCCTCAATTAACTGCTTTTTGGTTGGTGATGAGCGATAGGGGGAAAGATTTATGGGCTTGGCGGTTCCAGTGTTGATCACATGTTCCGCCATTGTAGTGTGTCCAAGATGCCCATCAAAAGTGGAGCTGTGGTGGGAAAGAAGATCATACAGATCTGATTTTTGTGTTTCCTCCAGGCTCGCCTCAGCCAGTTTTGACTCCATAGTGTCTGACAAAATGTTCAGTGACATAACAGTCTTGTGATGGACCGAGTTAAAAACAGAAGGAGTCACAGGATAGTAATTAGAAAAATAGGGTTTTTTTTATTTTAACCCAAAGATTATAAATGACAAAAGACAAACTGAGCTCATAAAAGAGGTCAAAGAAACAAAACTGAACTCAGGCAAAAATGTAAACAAACTGGCTGCACAAACAAACATAACTGACCTAACAAAGAAACGACACACAGGGGTTTATATACTGGCTGATCAGACCAATTAAGGCACAATAGGGATAACTAAACAGAATACAATTACAATAACACAAAACAACTAACAGTACAGCTAAGTTTGGCTAAAGTAAAACCCAAAAAATGAAAATCAAAAATATTAAAGTTTAAATACTAACATTTACTTAAATACAAAACTTATCTAAATAAAGAAACTACACATTTCCCCTGCCAGCAGGAACTAGTGGTGCAGTCCAATCAGCATTTAAGCCTGCTGAGCCCTGGCATCCATCTTTTGTCTGGCCACTCCAAGGCAGGCAAGTACCGGCAAAAACAAACAAAGTTAGTTGCAAACAAATTAAACTTTAAAGTTGATATAAATACACATGTTAACTAAATGTGCACGCTAACATAAAGAACAAATGTATCCAAATCAACTAATAAATGTTTTACTGAAACTAAAGTTTTATTTGAATGAAAAAAATAAATTATGAAAACTAAATTGTGCATAAGAGTTACCGACTTCTGCCTTCAGAGTGTGGCCATGGATTTGGCCATCACAAATCTGTTCAACAGGAAACAGTTCAAGACTCTGGTCCTTATTTTCATTCAAGGCAGGACAGGGACTGTCATCAATAAAAACTGTCCTTGTCGGTATATGGATGTTTACTGAGGCTCTCATCACAAAATTCATCCCTAATATTAAAGGGGAAGACAGGTTATAGATGATGGCAAAGCATTGATAAAAGCGCTTGTTCATAAAGCCGATACTCAGCCAAGCCACACCATCTGGAAGGCAAGGAGCGTTGTCCGATAGGCTCACTGGCGACCCCTACCACTGACATATTTTTTGTGGACAAATCCTATTTACTTTAATGAGATCCGCACGTACAGCCGAAAGTGAAGCGCCTGTGTCCAGAATCGCCTCGATGCAGGTTCCATTAAAGTTCAGCTTCGTCTCAAATGGAGTGTTCCAGGTAGCAGTAGAATCATTGTCCTCCACATGACCAAGAATGTGGAATTCATTTGTCGAATGGTGAGGCTCAGTCAACATCTGGAGGGAGGATTGCCTCGACAAAATATCCTCCCCCCCTTGAAGTTTCCCGATGGCCTTTGGGGTACTGCATCTACAGGTGGGCTGAAGCTTCCATTGTCTGCTTCAGCTTCAGTTGTGTCCAGAGAAGTAGTGGGAGTGACGACATTATGGAACTAAGCTGACACGTGCTGTTGAATATGGTCCTGATTACAAGCAGGACACGTTTTCCATGTATATCCGGGGCTTGAGCACTTATAACAGTTTAGCTCAGCCCTCTGCGCCCTGTTCGGACGGCAATTGTGACGGTGCGGCAAGAGGTTGGAGAAGGAGTTAGCAGCGGTGGTTAGCCGCTCTAACCCAAAACAGCAGGACGCACTTAAGTATTCTACACTTTCAATTTATTTAACTTCGTCCATGTAAAGGCAGATCTCCACGGTACTAAACATTATATTTTCATACATGAGAAAAGTAACGATAGTTTACCGCTCTGCACCTCATCATCACCTATGTTCTCTTCTACAACAAAGTGGAAGACTAGTTCTTCTTCTGTATATTAGTACAATAAAGGAAAAGGGGAATAGGCACCCCCTTGTGGTGATACCTACTCATCTTTAGGAACCAAACAGTATAATGACTGTTACACTGTCCGCCCTCCAACGCCGTCTCTGCGCCCAAATCCACCGCCTACTGACAAGCTTCGGACCCCCAGGAAACCCCTCCCGGCTCAGACTCTTCAACCTGAAAGTAAGCAAACAAACCTTTCCGCCTCTGCAAGATCCTTGGTTCCCTGAACTCACCATTTATGTCTTCCTTAGAAAACCAGAGCTCTAGGCTGACGCCCGCCAGAATCCAAGCCCTGCAGTTGTTTGTTCTCTGTTTAATAAATTCTTTAATTCATTATCTGTCTCCGGAGTGTGTTCTTCATGTGGATTAGGAAACCTGGTACAAACATGACAGGCTCCTCTCAGTATGACAGACGACTGATGAAGTTTCTCACTTCCATACTTCTGCCACATCTATTAATACAGTCACGTATTTTCAAGTAGCACCACAATAACTGTTCTTCATTTGCATAACAAATATGTGTATAATAATTTTCCATCAAGTACATTGACCTTTAAGTCATTAATATATATTTAATTACTCTTATATGACACAATTCACAAAATCATAGCTGAATTGGTTTTGTGTTGCCCTGCAACAGACTGGTGACCTGTCCAGGGTGTCCCCTGCCTCTCCCCTGGAAAATTAGGTGGAGATAGGCACCAGGAACCCTCCCGACCCCACTAGGGACAAAGGTGTACAGAAAATAGATGGATGTCTGAATCCAACAGTCACAAGCTCTCCCCTTAGAGAAACAATGTAAATGACAGGATGCTGATAGTTGACATCCAGAGTTTGACCTCACACAAATTTCTTCTGCTTTTTCTTTTTTGTCACCCTTAAATGTTTCAAAAAATCAAACATATTTCAATATTGGATAAAGATGATTTGAGTAAATACAAAGATCAGATCTAAAATAATTTAAGGGGAGAAAGACTAACCAAACCACACCGACCCTGTGTGTAAAAAGTAGTCACCCCCTGATCCTAACAGCTGGTTGTCATTACCCTTTGAGAAAACCTGAAGTCATTTTGGCGCATGCTTGGAAGTCTCCCATGGAGGCCATTGTTGCCCAGCCTCTCTTTCTTATTGGTGAACCATGACCTCTGACCTTAAGTGATGCCTGCAGAGCTTTAGAGGTTGCTCTGGGTTCTTTTGTGATTTTGAGGATCAGCCCTCTTTGTGTTTTTGGAGTAATTTTGAATAATTTGGGAAAGTTCTGCTCTCTTCCATGTTTCTTTGATTTGTGGACAATGGCTTCATAACCATTTCCAGACTGAAAGATCTCAGTGGCTTTGTATCTCATCAGTTCTGAGACTTTGTCAGACAGCAGCATTGTGTTGCTTTGTGAGATCTTCTAGTGCAGTGGTCCCCAACCCGCGGACCAATTGGTACCAGGCTGCGCAAGAAATAATTCAGTTTTATGTAGTCTGGAGGATCTTTTATTTTGAAAATCCTTTAACCGGATTCTCTCGGTTACTTGTGCGACAACACTGAGCCCACAAGCAGCATAATGAGTAAGAAACAGATCAGATGTCTTTGGAAAGTTTCTTAGCGAAGGGAAAAGGCCCAGAGAAGAGACAGGAGAATGGATTTATCCCGGACTGATAGGTGAGTCCCACATTACAAGCCTGCTCTGCGTAGCATGCGGCAACCGGCTCGCTAATGAGGCAATAAAGCCTTCAAACTGCTTCGCCACGTAGAGCCCAAGCACGCTGTGCATATAAGCAACACTTCAGGTGTTATTGTCTCCCATCACTCCCAGATGGAACCGTCTCGTTGCAGAAAAACAAGCTCAGGGCTCCCGTTAGTCCTGTAAAATTTTCACGAAAGTAAAATGTTCGTTTTTGTGGTGTATCTATATCTTATTTTGAAGGGATATGTAAATGTTACAATAGTGACCAGAGTCAGAGAGCGTTTGGGGCAGTGGTCGAGAGGAGAGGAGTAGAGATTGTGAGTCTTAAGTCTGGTTTAGACGACAAGATTTAAGAATTGTCGGCCGATTCTCCAAACCTCTGTGACCACACATGACACGAGCCGAAAAAAGTGCAACAGGTTCGATCGGTTCGTGTGTCCAGCCACAAGGCAGGAGCAACACACCACACATGAACCGATTCCACTCACGAACATCCCGCACAAGACGAAAAGTGGGAATTTTGACCCTGTATTCTGACGCGAACGCAGCTCGTGAGCGACAGATAGACAGCAATCGACAGTTTGCATTTTCACTGTCTCGACTCATGGGAGTCGAAATCTGTCCATTGCGGAATCCCAGGAGGGGGGAGTGGAGGTGCGGGGGAGCGGGTGGGCGGGAGGTGTTAACGACTCTACTTAGCATACGAATGGGCTCTTTGCACCTAAGGCGTTGACGTCACATCTCCAGGAGCTAATGCGGCTCACTGTTTTCCGCTTTGAGTTACCATGACTGGTAGAAAAGACTAAGTCGTATTTCAGATGCAAAAAAACAATACTATTAACATTGTTGTCTTCCTAATATAATGGGCTTTTAAGTTTTCGTTAATTTCCAAGCGATCCTGAATTAAGAAGATGGCTTGTAAATATCTGTCGCTACCAGCTAACGCCACACAGCAAAGTTTGCAGCCTTCACTTCACTCCGGATCAGCCTAAAACTACCGGGGATACGGATGGTAAATAAAGGAGCCTCCCTGAGTTATTTCCATGGAATCACTTCTATATTCAGCCTGAAAGAGTTTATGGGAACGAGAGAGCAGACCAGAGCCAGACAGCCGAGCAACTGATCCGCCTGTACATACTGCTGTAAACACCGTCCTATCTGAGCTCTTCACAAGAAACATGCAAAGGTAATAAAACGAAATAACACGGAGACATGAAGCAACACGGTCATATTTTTCTAAAAGCAGCAACTTTGAACCTAAACAGCTGAACCAGATCTCTGACACCAGAGCTGCGCTACTGTCAAGCTACGAGGCTTGTTGAGCTTCGTCAGGCTTCGGAAGTAAAAAGCCTGAACCGTAACCTCCCCGTTAGTCTGTGACACTAACGACAATAAACACACATAATATACTTGAAAATAAGATAAATACATTGTCCGTTAGAATGTTTAGATACTTAAATAGCACATTTTTACAAGAACAATGTCCGAGAATATTGCCTACTAGCATAAGCTAACGTTAATGTTAGCCACAGAGTTTAAGTAAAACTCACCTTCGTATCAGTGAATGTATAACGAGGCGAACATCTTAAAACCTTTCTCCAGCTGACTTGTTGGGGCTTCGGATCGATGTACAGACCTTGGCCAAGCCCTGAAAGCACCTATTGTAAATGATATTTGTATTGGATCGGAAACAATCGAGCCGCTTTACCCCGAACGCGGAAGCTGAGGTGCAAAGAGCCCATAGCCTAGTATATGCAAAGACGCTTCAGCAGACCCACGTGAATTCTCAGTCATTGGATGAAAAACAATGACATCACAGTTCATCATTGACATGTGATTGGTTGGTTGATGTGTGCCCATTGGATAGCACTTATGTGTTTATAAATAAACCCCGCCCCAGTCATTAATATTTTTAATGCTGTATTTTAAAAAATCTATATAAAAAATAAATGCTGTTTTAAAATATATTCATTTGATATTGCTTATATGCAACATGTTCATATATGAGGAACATAAAAGATGCACAGAAGTTTTTTTTTTCCTTTATATTATTTTATTTTTTTTTACTGTTTGCACACAAAATAAGACAAATGCTTGTCCATTTCTGGACTATCTGGCAGTGTTATTTTGTCCAAACATTATCCTGCATTCAGGACAGGCCCGACGTCTCTCCTGTAGCGTTGGCCCGACGTCACTGAGCTCCTGGTTGGGGGAACTTGGGGTCTCAACCTCACCACAGTCCATCCTGACACCCCCTAATAGCTGCCATCCTCCCAGAATGCCACCTCCTCTGCTGCCACTACTCTCTGCCTTCCTCCATCAGCTGTTAATACAGAACAGACAATCATTATGAGCTACAGGCATCTTTTTGTCATTATGAAACTACAGTGAAAATGTTTGGCAACTTCCAGCTTATTATGCACACATAAGACATTAAAACTAAAAACAACAACAAAAAGAAAAACATTATATTAATACATTCTTACAAAAAATAAAAACTTTATTGAAAAAGAAAAAACACTTGGAAACAATTGGAAGAAAAAAAAGAATTAAAAGCAGTTGGTAATAAGTAGTAAAACATAATTCAACAAACTTTGAGGCAGATAATTTGCGTTGATGGATTTTAATAAATCACAGTACTTTAATCATTCAAGGAATTGTGACATCTCTAGATCTTACCTGCTACTTTCTTGAGCTACATCTGGATGACTGGCAGTAGGTCCTGGATGCAGCTGGAAAACATTTTGTGCATTGTCAATACATAGCATAATTACATTATGTACATAAAAAATATTGAAGCATAAAATATCATCAACATTCTAAAATAGTAGATACTCACACACAGTTGCATCTCTGTCCTCATCACATACATCAGAACGTTCCTGAAGAGTTCCGATTGACACAAATGTGACTCCCATTCTGTGGAGTGTCTGTGGAAATAAATGTAAAATTAAAAAAATATTGTAGCAAATGTATCGCTTTCTCAAAAATACATAAGTAAATAAGTTAAAATTATTCTCAACCAGCAAGTGTACAGTCGGGAATCAACGCAGTGACTGCACATAATGCATACCGGCTACATGGCTCCGTCCTTATATCTGTCCGCCATGTTGTCGATCTCTACTGCTTACCACACTCTTCCTTGCTGTACTGCGTTATAACAAAATAAATAAAATAACCGGAAGATCAATTTTCCTTACAAATGTGGCGGGACCAGTGTGGTAAAAAATGGGTAACTTAAATTTAAAAGCACGTTTAATCAAGATTAATTTGGTTGCAATGACTCCACTAAAAAGTTACCTTTAAGGCACACAAACCCGCTACAGATGAGGCTTGAGACAATCTCACAATTCAATAAGTTTATTTATTATACCATTGTTTTAGTTTAATCAAAAATACTAGTTTAAAACCACTCAGACAGTTAAAAAAGACACAGTTATGGCTCAACTCAGAGATAGGAGTGCAATTTAGGGTAGTGTCCTAAAAGAAAAGAAACAACAAATGAAACAGCAAAAACAAAAGAAAATCGTGCACCAAACCAGAAGTAGTACCATCACCCGGAAAGTCCACCACCACCACCACGAGCTGGCCATTCCTGTTAAAATAAAGGAAAGAAACATTCAAATTACAGACAATACAATTATACAGTTCAGTCCATGACCAATCAAGCAGCAATAGTCCAAATTGAGGGGCACTAGAAGGTTTAGTCCGACCAATCAGCCCAAATCAGCCACACTGGACGAGAGATAGGAGCCAGCTTTACATAGACCAGGACGGCGGGCATGAAGACAGCAAACAGGACGACAGGTAGGCAGCTGACAGATAACCTAGATGACAGGCGGACCGCCAGTCGGGGACAACCAGAACAGCAGGCAAACAGCCGGCCAAGGACAAACAGCAGCGGCTATCAAAAATTAATGTTAGAAATGGAATCTAAAAGCATGCCAAAACTAGCACTTCAATTACCACTGAGCTCTTTAAGTAGTGCCTCTGACAGGAAAGAGGAAACGGGGAGCTTCTACAGGCGGCCTGGATTTACAACCGAAACTGAGCTAAAGCTAAGCTAACAAACGTCAAGTGTGGGAAGATTTTTACCACAAGGACGATGGATCGGCGATCAGAGCGTCGTTAAGCGCAGTTTTGAGCGTGCATTAGTTTGCAGCTGTTATACAGAAAATGGAAATAAGTCACAAGTAATAGCTTGATGGAGAGAGATGAAGCCTGCCTTACCTAGCGTGCAGCGACAGCAAACGCCGAGGTCTAAACCGGAAGGAAAACAGCGTGATGTCAACCAGGTGCAGGTTATATACAGGCAGCCAGCGCCACAACCAATTAGATTCAGGCACTTGTGTGGTGCGTTCAAAGCCTACAGGGAATACTGTCACACAAATATGCGAGTGTTCACTATTGACTAAATGTGAAATCATAACTTACTGAATTTCACTTCGTCCTGGTGGACTCCGTAAGAGCGCCTCGGTACCGTGGTCTGAGGCCTGGCTGTTTAGACTTGGCCATTTTTCAGGTCTGAAAAAAATAAAAGAAGATGCGAGTATTTTTAAGAGTTCAGAACATCACATATAATAACAAATACAATACGAAATCTCACCCTACACTTGTTTTGACATTATGAAAACGACAGACCGCTTTCTGTAAAAAAAAAAAAACAAAGCAACTCGCCTGCTGCACGTGCTCGCTATTCATAAAAGCTTTCTTACCGTGAGTTCGGCCTTGTTGGACCGCCGCGGTGTCATCTGTTGTTTTCCGCCGGGACATTGCTTAATATCAAAACGATACTGAAAAAGTAACTCCGTGAAATAGGACTTTTTCCACCATTTTACACAACTCACTGGGATTTTCATTCATGTTGGGTTTAGCAGTAGCACCCGTTCGCGCCGGTGCAAATCTTCCTCTGGAGTTTAATGGCGGCTGCTTGACCGACTATGAAAGCGCATTACTCCCATCAACTGGACTGGAGTGTTAAATGAAAGTTGACAGAAAAAAAATACATTCTAAAGTTATTTTTTCAAAAGTTATGTGACAGTATATTTTATTTTTATTATAATTAATTGCTAAAATGTTTTTATATGTGTAGATGTTTACTCAATTCTACTTTGAGCTGTCTCCTTTTTAGTTTATACAGAATATAATGATTCATCATCCGTGAGTTATATTTAGTGCTTAACTAACAAAACTTTAAAAAACGAATACAAATGTTTATACCCTATCAGAAGGTATCACATACTTTCAACCATTTTGTTCTTCAATTTAAACTCGAGAGTTAAGCAACTGAATACTGATAAATCATCTGTAGTTTAAGTCCTGTAGCATGACTCTGGGTCCAATATAGCATGACTCTGGGTCTTTAAAGCAATCAGTGAACATTAACATTAGTTTGAATATTAATCACAAAAATACTTTATATACAATGAACCACTCTGGAACATGTTTATTATTATTATTTTTGATTAAGTTGTGCAATTCCTCCCATCACAAGATAAATCTGCAGATGGGAGGAATGTCAAAGTAAGATCACGTTTAACAAAAGTCTATTGTATGTATTCATACATATTCTTCTTTTATATCATCAATTCAACCAAAACTAAGTTTTTCAGTGCTCCTAACACACATGTAATATATATTTTAATGGATAAGATAGATTATTGTTTTAATACTCTTTCTCCAAACATACTTCTCCATGGCATACTTCTATAACTGAACAATACCTACAGACACCTTAAAATGTGTTAAACTGTTTGGCCCATTGCACTGCAACACTAACATGTGTTTACATCCCCATTTGAAGGAGTACATGTTGGAATACAGGCTTTTTTGAGCCAGTATTCCAGTATTTGTGATTAAATACTGAGAATGTTTAATCACAAAGTCCAGATTAGGAGACAGTTTCAGAAGAGTCAACAAAAGCTTAGTATGCCATGAACATCTGCCTGTGATACTATAATGACCAAAATTTTACATGTGCAAATGATTGGAACTTTGTCATGATGACACAACTGATGCTTTATGTAAAGCTCAGCGTTTTCACGTTGGCAGAAACACTTCTCTTGGAAATGTGTACAGCAGTGGCTCTGTCTGCATTCCACCACACAATCTTGGATGAGCTTGACAGACATGCAATGTTGACAATATATCATCAGATTTACCCTGAAAATTGTACTTTGATATGCACACTTAAGTGTTAAGGTTACATCCCTAAGTTGAGCTAAGTGTTCAGTGGCTGGATGGTGAATGTCACACTAAATTTGTTCCATTTGTGTGACTTTGTAACCTTAGAACATTTTCAGCATTAATGCCTGTTTTATACTTAAATCTCGTTATTTCTCAACTAATAACACTGAGGGGTTTTGGCCAGATCCTGGGTCTAGTAAACAGGTGAACAGAAGGTAAAATGGTTTAGCTACAACAGGAATGAGAGTCAAAAGTTCCGGTGCTCAACAGTTGATTTGCATTTGCATGGCTCTCAGCAACTTCATTTAAATACGAAAACCTCTGCTAGGCACAAGGGGAGGGGGGTGATAGGGGAACACGGACACACAGCGTTTTTGACCATTCTTGGCAGTGCTCTACAATTTTCCACTCTGACAAAAACCTCTTGCCGATAGCCCTCAATCTCCATGCGCACGGCAGAACTAGGTGTCAATAGCTGTCGAAAATCCCACTTTTCATGCAGTGCCAATTCCAGAGGATAATCCAGTAAAACCCCCAACATAGCATATGGGAATTTAGAATGACCAAACACGGATGACGATGTAGAAACAAAAGTGATAGTTTGTGGACTCAATTTAAGAGATAAAAGACGTAACAAAAAGAAAAGGTGGTGGATAATATAATATATAACACTAAAACATAATAATGACCTTTACATAAAATAATAAATAATAAAGATTTCCACATCTCCGATATGAAGCAGCCCAGTCAAAGTCCTGACTTGAATCCAATTTAATGTGGAGGGAATTTGACCTTACTTTAAAGTTATATATGTATATATATATATATATATATATATATATATATATATATATATATATATACATATATAAATTCCCTTCTCACCCTCCGCGGGTGGTCTCTTTCATCCTCTGAGCTCTGGTCCTCTACCAGAGGCCTGGGAGCTTGAGGGTTCCTCCAGTATCTTGGCTGTGCCTAGAACTGCACATTTCTGGACTGAGATGTCTGATGTTGTTCCTGGGATCTGTTGTAGCCACTGCTCCAGTTTGGGGGTGACTGCCCCGAGGGCCCCAATGACCACAGGCACCACTGTGGTCTTCACCTTCCAGGCCTTCTCCAGTTCCTCTCTGAGGCCCTGGTATTTCTCCAGTTTCTCGTGCTCATTTTTATATATATATTGCTTTTGCATGCTCTCCCTCTTACTTTTTACTTTGCTGCTTTTACACCTCAACTTCTCCACTGTAGGACAATACAGAGTATTTCATTTCTAAGAACAGTTGGTCAGCAATTATAAGAAGAGTTTGACTGATGTAAATATTTTTCTATCAATTTCTGACAAGGGTGTAAATCATTTTTGCCATACCTTTTTTTGTTTGAGTTTTTTAAAATGACTTTTTAAATGTTTTAATATTGTTTAAGACGCCTGTCTTGTTAATGACCAGAAACAAACTTCTTAGTTTAAATCTGGTGTGAAACATGTTTAACTTGACTTCAGTGTGACAAAAGTAAGTTTAATCTCAAAAACATTAAACAAACAAACAAAACAACATAAGCAGTGTCAAAAGTCTCTGTTAGACAATAATATGAATCTTCTTTATCAAACAAATATAAAATAAGCTGGGACTGTAATGAAGTATATTTTTAGTTCACCATGTCTCAAACACAGTTCCCAAATCCTAAGGTTATCTGAAAGATCACCTCCAAAATCTTTATTCTGTTTTATGACATAACCAGAAAGGAAGACATGACTGAAATAGAAAAGCTGAATTTCAGCAAGCAAACAAAGATAGTATGGTGTCTGCCAGCGTATGTAGTCTGCTTTAAGCCTCCTGCCACAGTCATCCGTTCACACCGCCTTGTGATTGAAGAGTGGGAGATAACGCACCAGATGCTCTCCTGTGGGAACAGACTCTGGCAGGAGAAAAGCAAAGGCATCAAAGGAATTACTACAGTTTGCATTAAATAATGGATTTTGCATGTATATTTAAACATAAACAGTGCGGTAGATAGATTGAGAATTCAAGTTAGGATAAACTTTAGTCCCCATTGCAGTTTATGAGGAGAAATACAAAAGGCTGAAACAGAAGACTGAGTACAGAGCACCTTCACCACCATGGAGAGGTTTCTGTTCACAAATGAACTGGAATTCCATTTTCCTTTTATTATTCTTGTGGAGGAATAATACATCCAACATCCACCATCTGTAGCCACTTATCTGGGAGCTGGTGTGGCTGTCTGTAGCGATCATGGAGTGAGAGGCGAGATGAACCCTGAACAGGTTCTTCACAAAGCCACACAAGACAAACAACCACACACACACTTAAGAGCAATTCAAAGAGAAACAATTAACCTAACAGTTATGTTTTTGGAGTGTGGGAGGATGCTAGAGAACCCAGAGAGAGATAGCACCAGGCTAACAACTGCAGCGACACCAAGACTAAGACCTTATATTCAAATTGTTGAAAAGGAAAACCTTTAGAAACACTCTTTTCTCTACTTCAGGAGGTTCCTTATTGGATAACATGTAGGGTAGTTTCTGAGTCACAGATAAGATAAGAGCTTTAATGTGTCTTTGTTTTGTTCACTACTGCAAAATGGACCAGCCACTCTGAAAGATAAAAGATTATTTTAGCCCATAATTATTTGGAGCTCCACCTTTAAAAGCAAAATT
Source organism: Poecilia mexicana (assembly GCF_051168715.1). Classification (NCBI taxonomy): domain Eukaryota; kingdom Metazoa; phylum Chordata; class Actinopteri; order Cyprinodontiformes; family Poeciliidae; genus Poecilia; species Poecilia mexicana. The sequence continues at coordinate 2,262,895 of NW_028263379.1, read as the reverse complement.
TGTGCTGCAGCTTCACTGCCATTCAGTCAGGAACAAGAGTGTGAACAGCATAGGTGGTCCACTTACCAAAATGCTTCATTTATGAGGCTTATTCTTTCCTTAAAATTAAGTACTATTTAATATTACATCTGGTTTTGCTAATAAGATGTAGATAACAATACACTTCTGTTATGAGAATGACTCAGGCAAACTTTTTACTGCTTATTTTCTTTTTTCCTTTTGAATGTTTTTCAGAACATCTGTAGATGTATAATTGTATTTCACAATGCAGTCTTGTGACCATGTTCAATTTAACAGAAAATGTAACAATCAAATTCCTGTTCAAGTTCTGTATTGTAATGTCATCATGTTCCTTAAAAATCTAAATATTCCACAGGATCCATTTATGATCATGTGACATTTTCAAAATAGGTCAAGGAAAAAGCTAAAAGCTTAACTATCTTTTTCTGCTAGACGTTTTTGAAGATATGCAAACATCAGCAGAAGGTAACACAACTTTTAAAATCTAGTTTGTCACCTGCAGCTGAACTGTGAAAATATGCTTCTGTGTTAGTCATAGCATAAAAAACACTCCAAAAAAGATCTATTTTGCTGTCATATCTTCATGCAAAAGTTTTGATCAGAAAGAAATGAAACTTTCAAAACCAAGAGGTATACTGTTCTAAATTATGACATTATATAGTTGTTTGCAACACAGGCAACTTCCGGTAAGCTTCATTGTGTCTTGAGTTGGTGCATTGCATATGGACAAACATTAGCAATTTGTATTTATGTATCTTTATGTAAACAATATGAATCAGTCAGAGCAAAAAGTTTTTCAATCTTAAGGAGAGTTGTTTGTATAGCACAGATTTTACAGTGAAAAAAAATACCATCTACTGAAAATTGATGATGGTGGTGCTGACCGTGTGTAAAACTGGGCAGAAAGTCTCAGAGAGTTATAGGTAGAGAAGTAAAACTGACATATGTTTGTACATGTCTGACATGTGAATGTTGCTGAGTGAAATCAGTCTGTGTGTGTTGTGCTGTCTCTGCTGTGTGATTGAACACCACACACACTGAACAACCAATCCATCTGAGTTTTTAATGGTTGTGTCGCTCTGGTTTTGAAAATCAACTGACGATTTAAAAATTTTGCCATCTGAACCAGGCATTAGAGGACACTAGAGGAGGAGGAAAATACTTTTTTTCACTTGTTAGGTGAAATTAACAGGCTGTAAGAGTGTTTTTAATCTGTCATTCTAACAGCAAATTCCAAATTAGTACAACACACACCTATTTTACAACCTCATAAATGTTTTACTTCAGTCAATGTTTTTTTTATGTCTGAATGAATCAGTTAAAAGGATGAATCATTCCACTGCAGCAGTGATTAAAAACAACCACGTTACTCATTATAGATTCTAAACATGATTCCTGCTATCAGGGCGGCCTTAAAGGTTTAAGGACAACTAATAACAGCTGAAGACAACAGAGCTGCTGGACTGTGGTGTAAAATGGCATCTTGTGCCTGGACAGTACATCAGGCCCTGCTTGTAACTGTTCTTCTAATTTATCTATACGGTGTAGCACAGCATAATGCTAATGAACCACACAGGGACATCTTGATGTTTGTCAATTTTAATGAATTATATTTTTAATATATATTGTGGATCTATTTAATAGTGATAATAACAACAAAACAATATGAAAACCAGTAGCTATGATTCCATATTGCCACTTGAAATATGCAGACAATACTCCAAAAAATTAATTCATCATTCTTCTGAAGTCTTTGAAAGGTTGTTAAGAACTTTAAGAGTTAGAGCATGAGCAAAACATAAAGCTGACTTACTTACTCAGACTATTTATTTATCTCATGGTCATTTTATTGTCATTTCATCTTTTATTTTTTTGTATTAAAGCCACTTGGTAAAATATTACTTTCAGTCATCTAATTTTAGACCAGCTGTTATTCTACTAGTTCATCTTGTGATTTTATGCTCCTATATTTGCTATTTTCATTTTACTTTCACACCAGCCATTAGAAACTCCCACACAAAATAATAACAATGCATCATAAGCCCAGCACAACAAAATTTAACAGGTTTATCAGGTTTATAATCACAATACTCAAAGTCCACCAGTATTGTTAATAACCTGATACCAAATTATATATAATTTTCTTCTTTATAATTTTTTTCAAAGTAATTACAGTATATTAGGAGTAATTCTTTTTCTAATGGCTCCTAATCTGCAGTTCTTGCATCATAGTGCACTTGAGAAAAAAAAAAGAAACTAATTATTACTTTGTGACAGCATGAGATGTTGGCTGCAAATATGGGGATCCTAGTTATATCTGAAGTAAGAAATGTATTTTGTAAGAGTAAGTAATGTATTTTTTTGTTTGGACATTTCTCCTGACAGTTTTTGATAGATGAAGATACAGATGGGTTTCCCACTGATTCATCTTGTACCAATCTAACTTTATTACAAAATACAACTAGAAGTCTATTCCATTTTTGAAACTGCACACACTCTTAGAAATGGCTGTAAATTTACGGTGAAATTCCAGCAGTAACATACTGTTATTCCAAAATACGGTAGGATATTGTCAATTTGATGTCTTCTTCTGCTGTCACAATCAAGACTGATGACTGGCAGTAAACTACAGTAAAATAATTGTACAATATAGTTTTTTCCCCAGGAAAGACATTTTACTTGTATTTGCATCTTAGAGAACCAGCATTTAAAGACAATATTAAACGGAAAGAAAAAAAATACTTTCCATAATAAATGTTTTAGGGAATAAATCAAAATCTACAGAGCATAATCAAAAATGTTAGAATACCAGTGCTGGTGTTGTTTGTTAAAAATATAATGTTAATTAAACACTTGTTAGTCAAATTCAAAGATAGGTTTGTCAGTTTCCCTAAAGAGATGGTGTTTGCTAAAGAGTTGCCCCCACAATCGCAACGTATCTGTGACGTCACGTGTTTGCCCGGGAGACAGTAGTGTGGCGTCTTGTCTGGAGCTTATCGAGGTAAGTTCCCCAAAGCTACTAAAACTTTGGTCTTTATGTTGTATTTTTAATGTTCTCTCTTTTATGCATTTATGTAATGTAATGGTGATGTATTGTCTGAATGTTTGTAAATCCCTGGCGGACATTATACCACAATATATGCTGCGTTTATACTGTTATGTATTCTGTATCTCAATAAAGATCTATTTTAAAAAAAAGAAGGTAAGTTCTATGTTAAAATCATCATGTGATTCTTGAGAATAGAGACAAAATGGGTTTTAATTTTCCCCTTTTTTATAATTATTTCTCAACTTTATGTATGCAAATATGACAAATAATGTTTTGGAAATGTAAATATGCTAAGGTGCAGGCTCCTAGTTGCAAGATTTTTTTAAATTACATTTTTAATAGACCTTACCCAGAATTTTGTCATCACCATCTGACAAAAATAAATATAAAATGATTTTTAAAATACCCTATTAGTGATATTTTTACTCATTTTACAGACAAATGCTTCTCAAGAAACAAAAGAAATATTATTTAAAACAAAAAACAACAAAAAAGTCCATCTGACGGAGTTGACAGTCAGTGGCGCAACTGCACATTATTCAGGTGGATGCGAAAACATAAATCGGCGCCCCCCACCCCCGAGGGAAGGAACGCCGGAGTGAAGGAGCAACGCTACCCCCCCCTCCCCTCCCCCCGAGGTGACGATGCGTGAAGTGTAAAAATCGCTACATTTACCTCGTTATGTGCGAGAGGTGAAGGAGCGTAAGGCGCGCTGAACTGTATGGGAAAACTATGGTGGCCGACAGGTGCAAATGCGCAGCAAAAGAGAAAACATGCAAACAAAAGAAAAGACACACCCCCGAATCAAATGCAGCAAACAAAAAAGAAAACACCCCCGAATTAGAAAACACCCCCGAATCAAATGCAGCAAACAAAAAAGAAAACACCCCCGAATTAAATGCAGCAAACAAAAAAGAAAACACCCCCGAATTAGAAAACACCCCCGAATTAAATGCAGCAAACAAAAAAGAAAACACCCCCGAATTAGAAAACACCCCCGAATTAAATGCAGCAAACAAAAAAGAAAACACCCCCGAATTAGAAAACACCCCCGAATTAAATGCAGCAAACAAAAAAGAAAACACCCCCGAATTAGAAAACACCCCCGAATTAAATGCAGCAAACAAAAAAGAAAACACCCCCGAATTAGAAAACACCCCCGAATGAAATGCAGCAAACAAAAAAGAAGACACCCCCGAATGAAATGCAGCAAACAAAAAGTGTTGAAAACGGAAGTGCTCCAGACCACTATGGGGAGTCTAACAAAAAATAGCTGTGTCCGAATTCAGGCTCTGCATCCTTTAAAGCGGGTGTTCAGAAAAGCAGCAATGGCGACAAAATAATTTTTGCTGTATTACACTTAAAATTACACAAAATTATTTTTTACAATGTTTTTAGGCGAGAATGTAGATGTGTAGATCTGAAATATCTGCTCGGTTCATTAATAAATCACCTACTTCCAATATTGCTCCGACGTTTTCGGAGATGTCTTCTCCCGCTGCATTAACAGCCAGCTTCACTCGCAAGCTGTCAGCTGGCCGGGCGCTCCATGTAGATATTAATAAAGTATTTAATTTATTCCTGAGCAAATGGGTTTGACTGATTAAAGTTAAGCCTTCAAACATAGTTTATTTAACTGTAATGTCTTACTACCTGTGATCTGGAGAGTATTTGAAAATGAATAATATCCCTTGTATACATTAAACATTTTAGAATCAGACAGATTTTCTTTTTTACTATGGAACAACCTTTATTACAAAAGGTGAAGAATAATACAGAAATAAAGAGTAAAAAACAACTGAGTCCGTTTTTTTTACTTCGCTGCTCTGTGCTTCACGTTGTCACGGTTGCTAAGCAACATAACGCCTAGATGGAGGCTAGGCAGCTAGCCGGAGGCTACAGCTTCTCTCTTCTGGTCGTCCATATTCGTGGCCTTCGAAGGACCAGTCTTCTGTAGATCGGGCCGTTTCTCACATAGACATAATAAAAGGACAGACGCCTAATGGACCGCTCTCGTCTTATCAATACATACTTATATAAGTATACAAACATAAATAAATAATCATTAATACTGAATAATATACATTAGGCTATGCATGATTATGCACGCACACACACACACACACACACACACACACACACACACACATATATATATATATATATATATATATATATATATATATATATATATATATATATATATATATATATATATAATGTTTTCCAGCCTACGAGTTCTGGTTTAAGAGTGATTCAGCAGCTGAGATTGGGTACAAAATCCGATACGAGATTCATCCGTGCTGTGCAGTGAATCTGTCTCTCCCTTCTTCCTCACGTCGTAGGAAACCTTCAAAACAAAAACGGGACATTTTCGAGTTATCTTACGTTGACTGAGTTAAATAATTAAATAATAGCCATTGTCATCTGTGTAAACTTTGCTGGTGAATGTTATGATTTTTATAATATTGTTTCATTTCTATAGTAGGCTCTTGTATCAGATAATCTAAATGTTGGAGAATGACTGAAACATTTTAAGATTTACGGAATCTCGGTTAGCTGTCATAGCGGGGGCTGAACACCAAGCACTATAGCTAGCATTAGCTGGTATTTCGCCAGTGGACATAAATACAGTATAGTAATATTCTAATCACAAAAATACGCAGTAATATGTCCATCTTACTTGCGAAAAGTCTGTCGAGCCCTCACGTCAGTAGTCCGTCGATCCGATCAACAATATTCCGCAGTGCTGAAGGCATCTTCTGCTGTTTTGGTTGAGCAAAGCAAAGTGTATTTGCGCCGGAGCAGCCAATCGTGGGGGGGGGTGTACTCTTTTATTATGTCTATGCTTCGAAGGATCAGCTTCTCAGGGCCCTTGAAAGGATGCAGAGCCTGAATTCGGACACAGCTATTTTTTGTTAGACTCCCCATAGTGGTCTGGAGCACTTCCGTTTTCAACACTTTTTGTTTGCTGCATTTCATTCGGGGGTGTCTTCTTTTTTGTTTGCTGCATTTCATTCGGGGGTGTTTTCTTTTTTGTTTGCTGCATTTAATTCGGGGGTGTTTTCTAATTCGGGGGTGTTTTCTTTTTTGTTTGCTGCATTTAATTCGGGGGTGTTTTCTAATTCGGGGGTGTTTTCTTTTTTGTTTGCTGCATTTAATTCGGGGGTGTTTTCTAATTCGGGGGTGTTTTCTTTTTTGTTTGCTGCATTTAATTCGGGGGTGTTTTCTTTTTTGTTTGCTGCATTTAATTCGGGGGTGTTTTCTAATTCGGGGGTGTTTTCTTTTTTGTTTGCTGCATTTGATTCGGGGGTGTTTTCTAATTCGGGGGTGTTTTCTTTTTTGTTTGCTGCATTTGATTCGGGGGGGTGTCTTTTCTTTTGTTTGCATGTTTTCTCTTTTGCTGCGCATTTGCACCTGTCGGCCACCGTAGAAAACATAATCGGCGCGTCGCCCCCTCTAGTGCTGCGCCCCTATGCGTTGCATACGCTGCATACCCACTTTTTGCGCCTCTGTTGACAGTGCATGACGGAGTTGACCCAGAACTGAAGGTGGTGACAAACTAGTGAGTAAAATGAAAAACTTGATACATGTGAGCGATTTATGTAAAATACATTAAAATTAATTAATTGCACATTTAAGTGAGATTTGTCAACAATTTCACTGAAAGAGTCACAAAAACTGATGGAGTTGACAACTGACGGAGTTGACGAAATGCCAAACTACCTCAATTTATATGATGTTATTCTGAAGGAGGCCATATTGTAGCTCATCAGGTCCATGAAATCCTTACATTATACCAAACTTAAGCTTTTATTTCACAAAATTTCATCACAGTTTTGAAAATTGTCACTTATGGAGTTGACACATCATGGTTGTGACAAGCAACTTAAGAATAAAACAGAAGAAAAAACTAAAGAATAACATAAGCTAACCAGAGCTAACTAGCCCTCCTAGCAAAGGAAAAGAAAGGAAGAGGTCATGGGGTCCTCAGAAGTTCTGGTGCCCCCCAATAATGCCTGATTTTTTTTTTTTTTTTTTTTAAACATTCTTTTCATGTCAGACGGTGTTGACAAAAACTAGGGACAAATGTCAAAGGAGTTGGAAAATATCTACAAATTATTTTTAATTCAATTTATTGATACTTTTATAATTATTTATATACTTAATTGTCATAATGTATAATTTTTGTATTTCTTTAATTGTTTTAAACTATTATTGAGTTCTGCTCCTGGTCGAGGGATTTTACAGGCGTCATCCACCAACTACAATGTTTGAAATAAAAACATATTCAGCAAACACCAGGAAAACATACATTGTTGTGCTCCCATGACCCAGGTTAGTTTAGTCAGATATTTGAAAAAATTACATTTTGTGTATATTTTATTCAGATTTTGTGCTTTATCCATAGGACCTGTTTTGTCCCTATTCTCAAGAATCACTGGTTTTTGATTTTGATTATTTTTAATGAATGCATTAACTTTCTGTTTGCGCAACAGTATCAACTTATTCTTGACGTAAGTTTATTTGTTTGAATATCGCGGTACGACTGTTCAGTACAGGGGTGCTCAAGTCCTGTCCTTGAGAGCTGCTATCCTGCAACTTTCAGATGCGTCCCTGCTCCAATTAACACACCTGAGTCAAATGAAAAGCTGGTTAGCAGGTCCGTTCGGAGCTGATCCTGGTCTGTTGGAGTAAAGATGCATCGAAAAGTTGCAGGACCTCTCGAGGACTTGACGTGAGCACCCTTGGTTATTATTTTTGTTAGCAGCTAAAGCTAGCCAAGCAGGTGTAGCACGGGGTGTCGGGTGGTTAAACAAACATTAAAACGGTCAGAAAGGCAGTTTGAGTTAACATTATTTAGCTGCGGAGTCGTTTTCTTGAAGTTTTCGGCTATAGACGGCATAATGGGGAGAGTGGCTGTGCTGGACCGGTGGTTTGATCTATGCGAGCAAAGCTAAGCCAAAATGTTTTTGTCTCTATAAATAATAATTATCATAAATAATGACATTGGCTGCCTCTTTTTTCTTCATTAATACTTCATGTTGGTGACTGAAGCCTGTTATGATGACTTCAACACATTTCTTCTGACATGTTGGTAGAAGAAATCCTCTCCAGAATGTTTCTATAAACTGACTAATTTCTATAATGCCTAATGTCTGAGTTGTGTTCATGGTAATTATTTCTGACATTTTTATGCTTTATGTTGTAGGTGGTAAAAAATGCTCTCCAGGGTAAACCGGGTGGACAAAGTATGTTGTTGGGTCTGGTTAGTTTTGCTCATTCTCTTTAAAATCTGTATTTTTTTTATCCTAATGTATCTCCTATTTATCCTGTTGTTCCTCCAGGCTGGGAAAACCAGGCATTCTTCCGTTGGTTCATGTGCTTCGTCCTACATCCAAAGGCCACAAGAAGAATCCAAAACAGCTCATGTCAAACTGTGGACCATGTTTTCAGATATGTGCAGGTATGTGGTTATTCTAATGATTCTGCTTTGTAGAAGCACTTTCTTATTGTCTTTGTTTGCTATCTGAATGTAGCTGTGCTACTAAATATATTTAATAATTTTTATTTGTCTCCTTATCATTATGTCAAAGATGCAAGCCAGCTTTGAAACATTCCTCATTGCCGTGCAACCAGGACAGCCCGTCCTCCTGCATGTTGGTGAAAACGAGCAGTACCAAATAGGGCTGTTGTAAACGAATATTTTAGTAATCGAGTAATCTATCGATTATTCTTACGATTAATCGAGTAATCGGATAAAAAAAATTATAAAATGAAATATTGGTAAATCTGGCATAATACCGGTGTTACTATCAGATTTAAATATCAGTCCAATTTTTCATATTTGAGCATCCCTAACAGTTGCTTTTTTGTAGTTTAGAAAACTAACCTGTAACAATAATAGCTCACTTTCTAAGTTAACCAGAAGAAAAGTTATAGAAAAATCTGAAATTATATTGAATTTAATAACAAAGAGGCAGGCTCACAAATATGCTTATAAAAAATGTCTACAATCCAGCTTTTAGTTTATGTATTCATCTTCAGTGAGTTTAATAGATTAATTAAACTCACCTTGCCACCTAACCTGTCACGCTTTGGGTTTGAAAATACGGGAAATGCCGCCTGGAGTGGGAGGAGAGGGCGAATGAACGAACGTAAGATGGGGTGGAGGGGAGGAAATAGACCAGTGGACTGAAACCGTTAGACCGGGGGACGAACACGGGGGGAAGCAATACGGGATATTTACGACACCTTCACTGGTCACACAGAAACTCATCTACCAGCCATGTACGATGCGCTCCGCCACCCGTTTCTTCAGACCGGGATATGAAATTTATTGTGCGGTTCGTCGGTAAAGCTACATTTACACGGTAGGCATCAGCTACTCAGCCGCCCGCCCTGTTCAGTCTATCCGCTCACCTCAGCGCTCTTCCCGCCGTTCGCTTTCAACCAGCAGCCCCGGAGGAGAAATGCTGCCGTACTCCAGGCATTCCCCCAGTCATTTTAAGGATGCTTATTGGCTCCCCAAAAACGATAAAAAGTCGGGCATTATCATCAATCAATAAAATTCCCACGGGCCAATCTTGAAGATTGGACTTTATGCCGCTGAGACTTAGCTTTAGTCAACAACTCAGAGGCGGAAGTGAGAGCTCCGCGCAACGCAAATGAAGTCCCGGCCAGAACACGGTGCGCTAACTAATAAAACATAAATTAACGAAGCTTCGAGGCAGGTAAATTTTCCTCGAGGAATTTTAGTAATCGAGGTACTCGAATCATTCGAGGAATCGTTTCAGCCCTAGTACCAAAGACACTTCACAAGATCATCCAAGGTAGCTTTTGATGAACTTTGAAAGCACACTTCTCATTCAACTTCTGTACAACTTCTGTACATTAATCCAGCCTACAGTTTTCAACATTGATGTGACTTGCACGACAATTGAGGAGTTTAAGATCCTTGCTTTTACTTTACCTGACAGAGTGGACACTATTTATTATGATGATCATTTAAATGCATACTGTATCAATAAGAGGATTTGTTTTATGTTCGTTCAATTAAGGACATGGTTTATTACAGTCCCTGTGGCAAGCAGTTTTCTGCATGGTCAGCATTGAAGGCCATATTGTCTTTGAGAGGGTCCAGCCAACATTCCAGACAGGACAGTGTTGTCCATCTTCTTCATCTTCAGCCTCCAATGAGGCAGCCAAGACTTTGGTTTATTCAACGGTAAAACCATTCCTGTATTTTGTTTTTTTGTTTTTACAATGACATGGTTTTAAAGCAAGTTATGATTAACATTTGACAAAGGTGGTGATGTTTTCTCTTTACGTAATTAAAAACAGCTTTATTTATATATTGTACCAGCTGTATTCAAAATGCCTCACTATTTGTATTCTCGGGAATTTTCCCATTTTTAATTTTGTTTTTTAGTCGCTTCATTGGGATTAACCCAGAAAGGGGCACAAAAGCCAGTCATGGGAAGATGGTATCCATAAACACAGGAAAGACCATTCAAAAGAAAAAGTGACGGTCAATGTTCAGGTTTCCACCTTCATCAAAAACATGATGGACTTTGAGTGGCATCTCATTCAGGTTAGTTGTTGTCCTTTTCTTTTATTTGAAATATTTCTGTTTCCATATTATTTAGGATCTAAATTATATTGTCTTTTCTTTTTCCATGTTGGACAGTGCCTACATCTGCATCTAATAAAGTAAGTGCCACTTGGACTCTTGAAAACCATTAATAGTTCACATTTTAAAACCCTGTTAGAATTCCACATTATTTCAGCCATGTTGAATTTTAGGTTTTGGAAGTAATTTTTCTTTGATTTGTTTAGTGATAACCAAAGCATGGATATTTCTTTAAGAACTGTGTTCATAATATTGTAGAAATTAATGAGTTAAACCCAGTTTATGTCGCTGTAAACTGAAAGTCTTCAATTTTTATTCCAGTGTTAGTGAAACTATATATTGACTTTGAAGGCCTATTTTTTTTTACCAGTTCTCTGAGGAATGGTTTTGTGTTATTCATTTTGAATGTTTGAATATACTGGAAATATATGTGGTTTGGTGCCTTTAAATAAAAATTCTGTTCTGACGGTTACTTATCACATCCTCTAATGTGTTATGTGAAGTTCTGATTATGCATTTTAGAACCGCATCAATTGTAGCACTTCTAAGAAGCTTACACTGGGTTAGGTATTAATGTTCTATCGTAAAACTAAGAATGTACTGTACTAATATGTTTTTAGACTTAACTTTAATCAGTCAAACCGATTTGCTCAGGAATATATTAAATATTTGAGTGAACCAAAATATTACAACTAGATGTTACCTGACTTAATATATGTGTTTAACTGTCATTTGGGAAAGCCCAAATGAGTCAGGTGTTCTCCCATGGTATACTAAACCTGGACCAGCTGGCAGCAGGCGAGGGGAGCTGGGTGCTAATACAGCGGGAGCAGACATCTCCGAAAACGTCGGACAGATATTGCAATTAGGTGATGCACTGATGAACCGAGCAGAAATGTGAGATTTGTACATCTACATTCTCGCCTACAAACATTGTTTAAATCATGTTGTCACGGCTGCTAAGCAACATAACCCGAGGTGGAGGCTAGGCAGCTAGCTGAAGGCTACAGCTTCTCTCTGCAATGTTCTGCCTTCGCAGGACCCCACTTTCGTAGACCGAGTCGTTTCTCAAGCCCATAAGCTTGAAAGGATGCAGACCCTGAAGTCGGACACAAAGCTCTAGTGGTCTGGAACACTTATTTTTATATATTTTTTACATGTATTTTTTGTTTGCGTCTTTTCTTCTTTTTTTTTTCTTTTTTTTAATTGTAAACAAGCAACACACAAGAACAATATAGAACATTAGTAGAAACAAACATAGATACAACATCCAAGGGCTTTACAGAACATAGAACAATTAATTTATAACGTCAAAATCAAATCACTGCTCGAGGGTTGCAGCTCTTTAAGGGCAGTTATGATTTGAATGGCTTTAGCATTTGAGCTTAGTTTTAAGGATTCAATATAAATATTAATAGAGGATAATAAGATCTGGAAATTAGGCTTTTGCTGTAAATACTTGGAGGTGTGAATATGATATTTACCATAAATAATAAAAAAATTAACAACATATAAAAATTCTTTTTTGGCAAGTTTACATTTCTCCATTCCAAACAAAACATCCTTATTTGTTAAAGTAATATTGAGATTTTTTTTGTGAAAGAAAATTGACATATCTCTCCATAATATTTTGGTGTAATTACAATCCCAAAAAAGATGAACAAGTTTTTCTTCATTAATTTTACAGAAAGTACACATAGGGTCCAGATCCCATTTATATCTTTTTATCAGAAATGTTTTAACAGGATAAACATTATGAATAATTTTATAAGAAATTTCTCTTACCTTATTATTTATTAAGTATTTTTTAGGAGCAACCAAGTCCACTTCCAATTTATATTTTCAAAAATGTTGGACCAATAAAATACAGGTGCTGGTCATAAAATTAGAATATTGTGATAAAGTTCATTATTTTCCATAATGTCATGATAAAAATTAAATTGTCATATATTTTAGATTCATTGCACACCAACTGAAATATTTCAGGTCTTTTACTGTTTTAATTTTGATGATTTTGGCAAACAGCTCTTGAAAACCCAAAATCCCTGTCTCAAAAAATTAGAATATTATGAAAAGGTTCTCTGAACGAGCAATAAAAATAATCATCTGAATCAACAAAGTAACTCTAAACACCTGAAAAAGATTCCTGAGGCCTTTAAAAACTCCCAGCCTGGTTCATTACTCAAAACCGCAATCATGGGTCAGATTGCTGACCTGACTGCTGTCCAGAAGGCTATCACTGACATCCTCAAGCAAGAGGGTGAGAAACGGAAAGAAATTTCTGAACGAATCGGCTGTTTGCAGAGTGTTATATCAAGGCACCTCAGTGGGAAGTCAGTAGGAAGGAAAAAGTGCGGCAGAAAACGCTGCACAACGAGAAGAGGTGACCGGACCCTGAGGAAGATTGTGTGCATCCTGGCGCTGTCTTCTGGCAAATGGAAATAACCTTGCTACAAACATCTTCTCCTTCTTCTTCATCTATTCCCGAAAGCCGCAAGTCCCATCTTCTTTTATAACGTGAAAGTTCGAGCAGCTCATTTTCCATTTGCAGCATCTTTTTTTCTGATTTCTCAACTCTTCTGACGGTTTCTGTCATCTTCTCTTGCATTTCTTTCATTTCAGCATGGATATAATCCACTGAATCTTTGAGATCATTTATGCTAGCTTGCAGACCGTCCGCTCTCTCGTTTATCGTCAACTTTAAAGTTGCTATGATGTTTTCAGCGAAGTCATGGTCTTCCGTTGGTTTGTGACTTTTAACCGGCATCTTAGTTGGTGTATTTTCCGTACTGACAGATTTCCGCTTACCACTTGAAGCCATTATCTGAAGTTCTCAGGGCGTCTTTTTTAAAGCACAATATTTAATGAAGGTGTCGGAATAGATGCTTCCCTGCGTTAAAGCAGCAATATTAGCTCCTTATCCAGACAATCTCAGGAGAGCTTGCAAAGAACGACCACTCACGCCGCCATCTTGCTCGGCCTCCGCTAGCTAGATTCGTCTTTTCTTTATTGTATTTGTTTTTCTCGTTTGCTGTGCGTTTGCACCTGTCGGCCACTGTAGTATTTTAACGATTCTGTATTTTACTTCTGCTGGGCTCCATATGGTTATGTGTATTTGTTATAAGTCGCATTGTGATCACTGTTGTGTAGAGTGTTATGGGGTTCCCCTGTCTGACTGCTCACTCCCACTCACATGTGATGGACCTATCATTTGGGCGAGGGATCAGGGGAGCGGGAGGACCCGGACCAATGCTGACAGAACACCGGAAGAGCGGAGAGTTCAGTGTGTTTTTAGCAGTGAAGCTATTCAGTTGAGTGTAACGGTTTGTTAGAGGCGCAGCTGCTCGCTCTTATTTCTAATAGACCCTGTTGGCGGTACTACGTCTGCGGTGTGTTGGCGTCATTACAGTATTTACTTACAGTACACCACTTTAAAAGATAATTACAGGATTGAAAAGGTAAATGTCCAGTAAAATACTGGTATCTACAGACGCCAGCTTTTTTTTTTTTTTTTTTTTTTTTACAATTTTTCTGAAAGAACGGTTAAAAAAAAAACAACAACAAAAAAATCTGGCGTCTGTAGCTACCAGTATTTTTTTTTATCGTTCTTTCAGAAAAACGGTAGATTACCGTTCTTTCGAAAGAACGGTAAACTACTGGCAGCTATAGACGCCAGTATTTTACCGTTCTTTTAAAAAACGGTAAACTACTGGCAGCTATAGACGCCAGTAGTAGACGCCACGCCCCCTGAGACCAGGAAGTGTCATGTTTTACTGTGAACGGTCGCTATCTGACCCCTTTGACCTAATCAACATGAAACTGTGTCCACAGACAGAAAAGATGTTGGTGTGTCATGGATTCCAACCCTGTTTGGTTTTGATGGAGCAGGTGGGCGTGGCGGCATGGCGAACTGACCTGTAACGCCGTGTCCATACGTTTGGCTGCAGATTCCACAATTTTGAGCCCAGCTGCACAAAACTTGACATGAGTGATCCTGGTGGGATGCCTGACGATCCTATGTCGTCATAGTCTGACGTCATCTAAGCCCCGCCCCCTCAGAACAGGAAGTGCCTTTTTTTGACTTGTAAAGCTCCATCTATGGCTCTCTCGACCTAATCAAGATGATTCTGTGTTGGATGACAGATAACATGTTGGTCTCACTTGCTTTAAAGCGCCAAGAGTTTTCAGTAGAGGGCGTGGCCGTGGCAGCGCGGTGAAACAGAGGGAATGCCGCCGCCATACATTTGGCTCTAGATTCCACATCGTTCAGCCCAGCTGCACCAAACTCACTAGGATGCATCCTTATTCATCCCCGAACAGGAATCCATAACAGTCGTTGATGGGCGTGGCCTAATTTCTCTGCAGCGCCCCCTAGAATTTTTTAAACAATCAGCCCCAAGCCATGCTTTAACCTAGTATTATGAAACTTGGTACACATGTGTATAATGTCAGGACCTACAAAAAAGTCTCTTGGAGCCATGGTGCAAACCCAACAACAAGGCGGCCATTTTGGATGAAAGTCCGCCATTTACTGTTTTTCATAGACGTCGCATCTGATCTATCTCCTCCTACAGCTTTCGAGATACAGACTTCAAACTCAGTCAGCAGAGAGTTGAGACATTAAAGGTCCAAAGTTATCACAGGAATTTTTGTATGTAAAAGCATGTGGGCGTGGCTTAGTCCCAAACTTTGACTATTCGCCATAAACCATAACAGTGACATAACATGCACATACAAGGTGACAGCTACATCAGACTTTCTATGTCTCATTATAGACCAGCCCTCATCACAGTTAGGTGGTGGATTAATGACATCACCTTAGCCCCGCCCACTTCCGACAGGAAGTCACCTGTTTTTTCTACTGTGTGTCTTACTTTTACTCTCTAATTCATATGGGTTTCATGCTTTGCAGACTGACATAAAATGACATGAAGATGAACTCTGTCAATGCCTACTGACCCGTGGGGGCGTGGCCAAATGGCCGTCCCTCGCCATATGCATACGATCGTCTCTTATTCACACACGCATCATCTGATTTGCACCAGACTTTTTATGAGTGACACTTGTGAACCTCTAAGGAGCCCAATAGATTTTAATTGCAATGTGATTCCACTGTGCCCCCTAGGTTAATCAACAGCTGTATCTCCTTGCCACATGGCCCAATCTGCTCCAGATTTTGGGTGCATCGCCAGGGAACGCTGCCGAAGGCATCAAAGCGGATCGCCTGGTGGACGGCACGCGAGCGTCGGCGGTGGCTGGCAGGAGGCGGTGCTGGAACATCCGCGGTGGCTATAGGCCTGAGCGGCGCTTGGCTGCGAGGGCCGCTTGAGGCTCCGCGGAGCTTTAATTTATCATTAAAGTTTCAGACTATTTTCTGCATGTTGTCCCCTGCTGTATGGACCTTCATTGATTTGATTTTCCTCTGTCATTAGAAGGCTCTATCAAAAGCAAGTCATGAAGTTTTGATATGTGGGTAATATTAATTATTTTTCACTGTTGTACAATTTCATGTTCTCCTGTAGAAAGGTGTGGCCCCAGGTCTGGTGTTTGTATGTCTTCCTCCATACAAAAGGAAGATATGCATTTAAACAGAGTTGAATGACATGATGAGCATGTTTTTAACTGGCAGCTACAGTTGAAAATATTGTAATAAATCCTTCAGCAAGTCAAAGAAGCTTCCTTTCAATGAGACATAGTAGGCGGACTTCTTTAACAATAAGATGGGCAAAAATCTGTCAATCTGTCAGGCTGTTCCTCTGAGACAGGCAAAGCAGCAGACATGGATACAAATCAATCAATCAATCAATCAAATTTTATTTGTATAGCATATTTCAGCAGCAAGGCATTTCAAAGTGCTTTACAGAGTCATGCAACATTGAATCAACAACCAAAAACATAAAATTTCCTGCCGAGTCAAAGTTCTACCCTTATGGGTATCTCATAAAAAAAAAAAGGGGGGTGGGGTGGGGACTCCAACCCGCACCCTTTTTTAAACACCGGGCGGGACTCTAAACGCGCACCCCTTTTCAACAATGAGGAGGATTCTAAACCAGCACCCCTTTTCTTCATAGCACTTGAACGCGGGTTGGGATTCAAATCCCAATTGTTGTTTATGTTCCATATGCAACTCGAAACAGGTGGGTTTTAAGTTGAGCTTTAAAGGCACTCAGTGTTTCAGGTGTCAGGTCTATACCTCAAATTCTCATAATGATCCCAGTATTATTAAAAAAACAAAAAATCTTATTTTTTCCCTCAATGCTATTTAACTGATCAACAACATTCTCAAATTTCAATTCCCTATTGAAACCTAATTCCGTTTTAATGGGCGCTTTCTTCAATTTTGACTTCCAATGATACACTTCCTGCTAAAGAGCCCCCTGGTGGTTGAAGAAAAATCCACATATAAGCGGCTGATAGTCCGGAAAATATGGAATATGAAAAAAAATCTGAATGCTCTCTGGTATTGTTCAGGGGGCCAGACCAAATGTGGAGGGCCGTAGTTTGGGGACCACTGATCTGAGGGGTCTGGAAGGTTGATACAGCAACAACAGATCTTTAATGTGTTGTGGTGCTAAGCCGTTCAGTGATGTATAAACTAACAGTATTTTAAAGTCTATTCTCTGAGCCACAGGGAGCCATTGTAGGGACTTTAAAACTGGTGTTACGTGCTCTATTTTCCTGGTTTTAGTGAGAATGCGAGCAGCAACGTTCTGGATCAGCTGCAGCTATTTGATTGATTTGTTGGACAGACCTGTGAAGATGCTGTTGCAGTAATCAATGCAACTAAAGATGAGTGATGGATGAGTTTCTCTAGATCTCGCTGAGACATAAGTCCTCTAATCCTGGAGATGTTCTTCAGGTGATAAAAGGCCGACTTTGTGACTGTCTTAATGTGGCTCTGAATGTTCAGGTCAGAGTCCATCACTACTCCCAGATTTTGGGCCTGATCGCTGGTTTTCAGTTGTAATAACTGAAGGTGTGCATTGACTCTAGATCGCTCCTCTTTAGGTCCAAAAATAATAACTTTAGTTTTGTTTCTGTTCAGCTGGAGAAAGTTTTGGCTCATCCACACATTTATCTGTTCTAAGCATCTATTGAAAGACAAAGCAGAGGAGAGAGAAGAGGAACAGAACTAGTTAAAAGTCTGCAAACTGCATTAAACTGAAGGCATTTACTTTAAAATAAGAAAAGCCAAAAAATATTTTTGACAAAGAATTTTGATATAAAACAAATTAAGTGGAAATGTATACATATTTTACTTCTAACTGCCAACAATCTGACAAATCTTATGTTAAGTTTTTCACATCATGTAAAACTGTTCTTTACCCATGAGCAACACCAACTGGATTTGAAAAAAATTCAAAAGCTTTTACTCAAGATGTTTCTGTCACAAAACTAAAATGTCAGCTTTCCATGAAAACATGATTACAGGCACTGTAACTTTTTATCAAAAACATTTTTTTCTCTTTTTTTTCTTGTTTTTTTTCTTTTCTTTTTTTTTTTTTTTTAGAAATTACAGGGTTTTCGTAAAGGAAACTTATTCTTGTAATTTAAATTCAAATTTGCTTAATTTCATTGTCAATGAAAACACAGTGTTCCACTAACACAGAACATCAGGAATACGTGATATCAGAGTCACAGGAAGTCAGGAATGTAGGAACACTTGGAAAGAAGGATTCAGAAAATACTGGTTACTAGACACCAGAAATGCAGGAAATCTTTCGTCCAAGGAAGTCACGGTTACAGGAAGTCGGTTACAGGAAGTCAGTTGGCAAATCTATTTTAACAAGTTTCTGCAGTGTTTTAATTCCTCATTTACTTATCATTAAGAATCTGCTTTATAGGCCCTCAACAGAAAGACAATATCCATATTATCATTTCAATATAGCTCATTAATTTTGGTGCATTATAAAGTTGCTGTTTAAACTCACACACACCCTACACACAAACGTGTGTCAAGTCGCCCATCAGGACTCAATAGTTCATATACTAGCTTTGTGTTTGCTGTATCAATATGTAATTAGAAGCTAGGAGCCACTGCAGTCTGGACCGTCTGTCTGTTGCTACTATATGTGTGTGCGTGCGTGCGTGTGTGTGTGTGTGTGTGTTTGTGAGAGACTAAAGCCATGAAGTTACTTTATGTGCCATCATTATACTTATGAGGTACAGACAGCTGCCCCGCAGCCACTGCTGTGCACACACTCACACACAAATCCAATTCCAACACGTGCACACATACATTCACACACACACGGACAGTTTGCTGGTTAATGGAGCTCTTCTCTTCTTTAATGAGCGTTGTAGTCGTTCTTCTCTTCACTGTCCCCCTCATTACCTCTCTTTCTTCACTTTTCTTCCCTTCCTCTCAGCTCTTTTGTACCTGTGCCTCTTCTTTTGTTGCCACTTCATTCTTTACCATATTTGTCTTCCCTCTATTTGGAGCTCCTTCTCATTGTTTTGTGGGTGTTCCATTCATTCACTGTCTTCATTTTAATCTTTCCTTATATATCTTTTACTATTTTATACTTCTTCCTCACTCTCTTTTCTCTCTTGCAATTTTTGTTCAGTTGTACCAGTCAGTGTCACCTGTTTGAAGCTACACTTAGAATTGTGTTTTAATTTATGCAAAAGAGTAATAGCTGAGCCATGCACAGCTCTTACAGCATCTCTTTTTGCACCCTAAAAAACGTCGTTCAGTCATCTTAACTGTCACTTCCACGTTCACGTTCGTCATTTGCACCCAGGAAGACAGCTTGAGCATTGTGACAACAGTTAGCTGGAGGTGCTCTGTTGCTTCCTCAGTTCAGTAAAAACACAGACTCCATCGCTTTGAAAGGACTAATTGATACAAGCACAGAGATTATTGTCTAATGCATAACTATGACACACATCAACTTTTACACCACAGCTGTTTAACGTGAAAAGTTGCACGAAGAGCGACGTTATGATTTGATGACAAATTCAGCTCACTGGGAATTTATTGTGACAGACATAAAATGTGTGGATGAGCTTTTAGGAGATGAAAGTTAGTTCCCCCTCACACTGGATTCAGAATATGCTACACTTCCTGTGACTCGCACAACATTTACTGCTGGGGTCGGATTTGGGAAAACTCTTTCAGCATAAAGGAATCCCAGTCCTCTTAGTTAATGTTCACACTGCATGGTTTAATGAATTTGGTGAATTCATTAAATTTAATGATCACCTGCTGGTGAATTTGCTTCACCAGCAGGTAAAGCTAAAGTCAACTATGTTGACAACATAGGCCAAATATGGCCAAAAGAAAATTGACCATATTCTTTTGGTAAATTAAAGATGCTGACGGTAGTGAAAAATTAGGTGGACTCGCCCTTTACCCAACTTCACCTTTGTCCAAGCAGCTGGGCCTACCATACAGTTCTCTAAATGTATGACAAATCTATGGTCGGCCTACAATTAAATAATCCCAAATACATCATTTAATCAAACTCTCTCATAATGATGGTGGTGTCGGTTGTAGGAGTTTGCCCTGCAATCGGTGGATCGCCAGTTTGATACCTGGTCTTCTTTTGAGATTTCAGTTTGATATATCAAAGCCATTATAGATTTAATTATTAAAAAACAAACCAAAGTATCACACCAGCATTCTAATCTATGTAAATTACTTTTGCAGTCTGATTTATGGTTTTACATCATAGATATAAACATCAGTAAGGGTTGCTGTGGTGGCGCAGGGGTGAAGCACAACCCATTTATTGAGGCCTTAGTCCTCATGCTGGTGGTTGCAGGTTCAATTTGCGGCCTGGCAACATTTGCCGCATGTCCTCTCATAATCCTCTTTCCTGTCAAACTACTTTCATATAAAGGCCACTGGAGCCAACAAAACCTTAAAAAAAACACATCAGCAAAATTTTTAATTTTGGCTGATTAATTCCATTAATTTTAAGGTAATTAGCTGCAGGCAATATTACAATATTTCTTTTATGAATTTTACAATTATTTAGATTTTTACAATAGATTTCTCTGTTTTCTACATTTCAAAATCACCTGCAATATATGTTTATGGCGTTATTGTAATTCCGTGTATTTTCTACAGTAATTAAGTGCTTTTTATATTACAGTAACCAAAACTATTTTACCATGAATTTACAGACTTATTTTGCAGTGTTTTTTTTTTTTTGGGGCCTTGTGCCCTTTATTTGATAGTTAATTGACAGGAAAGTGGGTAATGAGAGAAGGGGGAAGACATGCAGCAAAGGTCGGGAATTGAACCTGCGACAGCTGCATTGAGGACTAAGGCCTCCATATGTGGGTTGTGCTTAGCCCCTGCGCTACCACAGCACACCCAATTCTGCAGTGTTGACTGACGGTGATTCAGTGTATTTTGTATGGTAAAATGTTTTGGATTTTATGGTCAGAAACTGTTGTATTTTACAATTTTTTACTGTGAAATTTACAGACTTTTTTACAATGTAAACCATACATCAAATATGTAAATTAATGTTCCAGCTTTCATGAATCAAAGGCAACTCCAATTTTTGCAATTTTCTGGAAGTTTGTTCCAGATTTGTGGCGCATAGAAGCTGAATGCCACTTCTCCATGTTTGGTTCTGGTTCTGAATGCAGAGTGCAGGATTTTAGTCCTGGGTTTTCCTGATCTTGGTGCTAACCACTGTAGCACCATGCCACCTTGATTCTGACAAATTACATGGATTGCTCGATTTTTGCTGTCCTTTAAAATCTTTCCAGTTTTCTGAACATTTCTTTGTGACTCATTTTCCAGCAGATAAGGAGCAAAAAGTGAAGCCAAATAGATTTTTGTCCTTTCATTTTTTTTAACATTTTGGGTAAAAGGAACTAGAACACACAATATGCAGCAATTAAAGACAAAAAGCTGTGCGGAAAGTAATTATGCTGTTATTATGTTGTGTTTTTGCAGAGCCAGTTATTTTTTTGCACTGTGATTTTTAAAAGCAGACTTTTAAGAAACACTCTGCAAAACCATGCTGAGATGATCTCACCAGCTTCAGGTCCATGATTTCATTATCAAGTTAGAGGACTTGGTCTGTATCTCCAGGGAGAAGTGGGCTGTTATGTCTTGTTTGAGTTATTTACGAAAGATTCCTCTAGACATCACAGAAGTAGAATGGCAGTCAGTCTTGAGGCTAGATAAATACCCTTTCCACATGTTATCCTCAGGATACAAGCAGGGGTAATTGTACCGCTTTGTAGTTTTTGTTGTTACCATGGTTGCACACCTGCATCTGTCCATCTCTTTACTTGACAAATATAGCTCCAGGTACCAAGCAAAAGTGCACCAAGCTGTAAACAGGTGCAATTAGGTCCTGTCTACCTACTGAGGAGTTTGGAGATATGGCTCTTTTCCTGCTGTCACCAGGAAATCGCTCTGCAGTAACTGACCTGAGCTGACATAACAGCAGGAAAGTTTGAAGCTTTTATTCATCTGCTCAAATTGCTATTGTGCGGCTCTACTGCAAACTGTATGCTGTTCACTAAACATTTAGAGATCAACAAGAGGCTTGAACCTCTAATTCCCAGAGTAAATTTAGATGTTTTATCTCTGACAGTGATGTGGTCTGACATGTTCTGTGTCTGTTGACTGAATGAAACAAGACAAACTCACTTATGTTTTGTCCCATTCAGGAGGTTAATATATGTTGCTCACATAATTTCAGTAATATTGTGATGGACTGCTGATGTGTTCAGGGTGAACTCCACCCCCTGCACAACCACCACCAGAGGTAGGCATGAGGCCGGTTCTTCTTCCAGATTAAAGCTGAATGTTTAGAGTTCAACTTCATATTTAAGAACAGTTTCTTATTGTACACCACAAAATGCAAAAAGTATTGGAAAAACGGTTAATTACTCAGCCAAACCACTTCTTGGTATTAATAAATACTCGTCATAATCAATATTAAAATTCTTAAATGCAGTCACACACAATCTCTAAACCTAGTTTATGAGCTTACATTTTACAGAAGTTGTATGATATGTATGATAAAGAAAGAAAAAAATAACAAGACAGGAATAATTTGATGTATTGTGCACTGAGGCAAGTTCTCTAGAGGTCAAGACCATACACTCTCAAGCAGTGGACTAAAGTCACAAAAATACAAAAATAAGACTTCTGACTGGACCGAGACTTGTACCATCAAAAACTGAGACCTGAATTGCCCTTTAGGTCTAAGTTGGGTTGTGTAGTTTTATCTCATTCAATAAAGCAAGAAAGTACAGCTACAGACTGCAGCTGCTGCATGTGTTTTACTGAGAAAGGATGAGCTTGATAATTATCTAGTTGCAGTGGTGGATTAATGTAGGATGTTAATGGCTCATAACAATCTGTTCGTGTTAGCTGTAGCTTCATAATAGTTACTACATGAATGTATCTAATTGAACGCTCTATTTTTGGTTTTCAAAAATGCTGGAATGTTGGAATCTTGGTTTCACCACTCCTGTCAGTTCATCCAGTTCTCCACCTCATGGCTCTCTGATCAGGGAGGATGGCTGGCTGGGCTGGACTCATCCACCCTCATCAGGTGGAGCGTAAGAGGAGTCTGCTGCTGTCCTTTGATGCCACAGTGTTAATCTTCAGTGGTAACTTGAACTTAAACTGAGACTTACCTTTGCTCTGTTTTCCTTTCTAAAGTCACTCCTGATGTAACTCTGGATTTCATTCCAGTTTTATTCTCAGCTGATTCAGTCACCTGCAAACCTCCAGCTTTAACCCTGGTGTCCCTGCGGCCTCGTCGTCCTCATGGCTGTGCCATAAATCTCCTCCCAGGCACTCCTCTCCCATCCAGTCGCCTCTTCAACGTCTCCCATCCTGAACATCAAGACACAGAAAAATACATCAATGAATCAGTAACTGCTGGAATCATCCATCACTCATCTTCACCAATGGGGATGGGGTTCTTCTTTGTTAGTGATGACAGCTCCCTCTCACCCTAAGATTGACTGCAGGTCTCAAATCACTGTAAAAAATAAACACTCTCTCCCCCTCATCTCCTTATCCAAACTTGACCTCCGCAACGTCTTCCACCTTGTCCATGTCAGCCAGGGAGCTGAATGGAAAACTGCCTTCAAAACGCCCCAGGTCATTTTGCCTTTTGGTCTTTGTAATGCCCCAACTGTTTTTCCAGCTCCTCCCAGTGCTTTGGTCTGACCTCTAACCTACACTTCAGGATACCTGTGTTCTCTCATCTTTGCACATTTCTTTATGATTGTCAATAAATCTTTAAATTTTTCTTGGTTTCCTGAGAGTGTTCCTACATGTGAGTGGGACAATTACGTAAAACCATGACAGTAAATGGGTTAGTACTGAGTGAGTTCAATTTGAAAGTACTTGCATCAGTTATGTTGTGAATCAATATGGCTGTAGTTTACCTCATTGCAATAGCAATATAAAATACATGTGTTATCTTATTGGCTTTGCTTTGAAGCAGCCATTTACCTCACATATATTGTTGGGCTATTGTGAAACAACACTGAGGTTCACATCTGGCTAAATGCAGGACTTATTTAATTTGCATTTCAGCCATTTCACTGGTGAGTCAGGTAAATGATTGGCTAGTTTGCTGTAATAAGCAGCAGATCAGCAGTATTAAGTTAGCTGAATCTAGTGGAATCTATTAGTTCTGGAGAATTTCAAGTGAATGTGCAAATAGAGCCGACACTATCAGCTGGCTGCACACCTGGAGACAGCGAGAGAGAGCGGCTGAGAGAGAAATAGCAGAAGCTAGGAAAGAGTGGTGAGATGATGCCTAATGTGGTGTGTAATGCTGTTTTTCTATCTGTGATTGGCTCCATTTAACCCCAAGTAACCCACTCCCTCACCCAATCCCCCAACCCTACCTCTCCACCAGCCAGCTGGATGACTGGCTGGGCTACTGCCAACTTATAGGCCTTATATAACATATGTGAATAAGTACGCTTTTGCTGCTATCTGCTTCTGCTTTTTGGCAAAACTCATCTTTATCTATCCCCGCCTGCTTACTGTTACCTGGCCCTGCTGCCTCAGCGACATGGCCGGTGAATCAGCACTAGCCAGGAAACAGAGAGAGAGAGAGAGGAAGTACCACGGAAAAGAAACAGAAATCAAATGAAGTTTATCACAGGTTTGGGAGGCAGACTGTCTTAATGTACTTAGGCCTCACACTGGGAACACACAGATTTTTTTTCTTTCTTCTCCTAATGCATCTTAATCTAACAATGTCAACTGTTGCATTCATTTGAGATTAATATCCCAGGAAATGTGGGTGATTAAACATTTGTCATGCCGTGCTGATCATTCACAGCTCCATGTTAACTGTTTTCAAGAAGAAAAGGATTGAATTTTAAAATCTATCAGGGACATGCACACAGCCAGAGGGAGGAAAAGACAGAGCTACTGTGTCATGAGATTTTGGTTCTGCCTGCTGAAAACATTAAAAACTGCTTTTAGCAGCTGATTTGTACTGAACATCCACACAAATGGATGGAAGTGAGATCCCAATTTATAGCATGC
This sequence comes from Poecilia mexicana, assembly GCF_051168715.1. NCBI lineage: Eukaryota > Metazoa > Chordata > Actinopteri > Cyprinodontiformes > Poeciliidae > Poecilia > Poecilia mexicana. The sequence goes on along the minus strand of NW_028263379.1, from coordinate 2,237,689 downwards.
CGCACATTAACTGACAGCTGCTGGTGAGTGTTTGATTTTTTAGAAGCCAGAATAAAAGCCATGCTTCTCCTCAAGCTAAATTTGCTGGAACATGTTGAGTTTTCTCTACAGCTCATTAATCCATTTTTAATCCACTTCAAACATTTATTCAATGCAGTTAATAAATACTTCATTTATCCAAATGTTGTTGTAACTTATATCATCCGAATGTCTTTAAAAAATTGTTACGGATGAAGCTTTTGGGAGGGAGGATCTCCAGTAGCAATCAGTATTCCAATGAATCTGAAATGGCTTCTGACTGAAGACTGTTGCTGTTAGTTTCATGACTGGTACGACATACTAACAACTTAATTTAGCTCAATACTATCAGTTGTTGGATCAGTTGCTGCTGCTCCTCTTTAAATATCTGTGTTTGTGTTAAGAAGTTTTCTGGAGTCTAGGTTCATAGTTCAGGTATTATTATATTCTTGCTATGCTGTTTTGGTGTCTTTAAAACAGTTATGTTGTTAAAGGCCCATCTGGGAATGTGCATTGCAAATTAGCTCAGGCATTAAATGTTATATTGTTCAGTATTTGCTTGTACTTAACACTTTTCCTCAACCAATCAACAAAAAAGAAAGAAAGACCTTTTAACATAGATATTTATTTTTTCATTTTACAATTCAAGAAAATACTATGAAACATGTTTAAAAAACTACAAAAATCTTTTACACTTAAGTTCATGTTCATTTGTAAAAATAAGCATATACAAAGAATGGCAATATCATTTTAAAAATGCAGAATTAGCGTATCACCTATATAAAACATGTAAAATACTCTATAGTATGCAAATATCTTTAAATTGGAAGTAATGCAATAAAAAGAATTCTCCACTTAGTCTTGATGCAGCCAACTCCTTAAAGCACATTGGCCCAACCCTGTCCAAGCATTTTATTGTTCCTTCTATTATTCCAAAGGGTAAACTTTGCCATTACAAGAAGGAAATTAATTTGGACAAGAGTCTTACTCCTTATAGCTGTGTATTTAAGACCAAAACCAAAAGTATCTGTGGAAAATCATTGCCATAGGGCTTCCTTCCAGTCCTGCAAAACCGTAGAGGCTTTTCAACTTTGAACAGGACAAAAACAAATGTTCCAGTGACTCTTGGTGTTCACAAAGAGGACAATCCTCTCAACAGTTAAAATGAGCTCCTTCATCTGCCTTTGGGGATAAGATCCGAACCAAAAACCTGTGTCCACCTCAACTCTCTGACACCAGTTAGCTTCAGGAGAGCTGCTTCTTACAACAGGAACTGAGGACACCTAGCAAATAATAATACCAATGCTTTCCCAGAATAAGTTTCCTGGCAGGGTTGAAAAGCATCGGTGCATCATTTACTAGGAGTGTCTCAATATCCGTTTTTTTCTAGTCTCAGTACAAGTACTTCTGCTTAGGTACTTAACAAGTAGTTCACATGTTCAATCCATCCATCCATCCATCCATCATCCATCCATCCATCCATCTTCTTATAGCCTTGTTCCCATTGGGGTTGGCGGGGCTGATGGTGCCTTTCTCCAGCTGTCAACGTGCGAGAGACGAGGCTCACCCAGGACAGGTCATCAGTCCATCGTAGTGGTTCACAAGTTGGCACTTATATTTAACACTATAACTTTTGAAAACAAATTAATCTAATCAAAGAGACAAATAAACAAATGATAATAATGAAACTAGAAATCAATAAATCAAACTCCAAAACAACCCAGGATTGTGGCACCAAGGTATTGTGCATACTGGGTTTTTATTTAAAAAATATAATTCCATCACATTGTTTGAAAAATAATATTATGCACACAGTATTGGTTCAAGAAAAATGCTCATCCGCCCAAACCTGCTGAATTCCACCACTGAGCTAGTTTTAAACATATCAAAACCCATAGGCGGCAGTGTTGAGCAAAGCTATAACCCATGTCAGCCAATCAAACTTCAAAACAAGAAGGAATAAATATGACACGGAGGTTCAGTTGTGTTGACAGACAGAGAGGTTGAACTACTGTTAAATACCATTTTGCTAAAGCGTGTTCTGATATTACTGGTACTGTTCCCGGATCCTGATGGGCTTTTTTTTAAATAATAAGAAATGAAGAGTTGCATGAAACTCAACCCCACTACCTGTTGTTGGTCCAACTTTTAAACTTCATTAGTAAATCAGTGATTCTTGAGAATAGGGACAAAACGGGTCCTATGGATAAAGCACAAAATTTGAATAAAATATACACAAAATATATATTTTTTTCAAATGTCTGACTAAGCTAACCTGGGTCATGTGAGCACAACAATGTATGCTTTCCTGGTGTTTGCTGAATATTTTTTTTATTTTAAACATTGTAGAAGGGGGATGGTGTCTTTAAAATCCCTTGTCCTGGAGCAGAACTCAATACATTATAATAGTTTAAAACAATTAAAGAAATACTAAAATAATATATTATGACAATTAAGTATAAGTATTCATATAAATAATTATAAAAGTATCAATAAATTGAATTAAAAATCATTTTTATATATTTTCCAACTCCACTGAAATCTGTCCAGTTTTTGTCAACACCGTCAGACATAAAAAGAATGTAAAAATAATCAGGCATTATTGGGGGGCACCCGAACTTCTGAGGACCCCATGACCACTTCCTTTCTCTTCCTTTGCTAAGAGAGCTAGTTAGCTCTGGTTAGCATATGTTGTTCTTTAGTTTTTTTTTTTCTTTTTCATTCTTAAGTTGTTTGTCACAACTATGATGTGTCAATTACAATTTACAAAACTGTGATGAAATTTTGTGAAATAAAAACTTAATTTTAGTATACTGTAAATATTTAATGGACCTGATGAGCTACAATATGGCCTCCTTCAGAGTAATATCATATAAACTGAGGTAGTTTGGCATTTTGTCAACTCCATCAGTTTTTGAGACTTTTGGTGAAATTGTTGACAAATCTCACTTAAATGTGCAATTAATTTATTTTTAATGTATTTTACATAAATGACATTACTTCACATGTATCAAGTATTTTATTTTACTCACTAGTTTGTCACCACCTTCAGTTCTGTGTCAACTCTGTCATGCACTGTCAACTCCGTCAGATGGAGTTTTTGTTGTTTTTGGTTTTAAATAATATTTATTTTGTTTCTTGAGAAGCATTTGTCTGTAAAACTAAGTAAAAACATCACTAATAGGGTAATTAAAAAATATTTTATATTTATTTTTGTCAAATAGTGATGACAAAGTTCTGGGTCAGGTCAATTAAAAATGTATTTTTTTTTTTAAATGTTGCAACCGGGAGCCTGCACCTTAGCATCTTTACAAGATTATTTGTCATATTTGCATACATAAAGTTGAGAAATAAAAAAAAAGGGAAAATTTAAACCCATTCTGTCCCTATTCTCAAGAATCACTGAAATCCATCTGTTTTACCTGTTCGTTCCACTTCAGTGTTTCAGGTCATCAATCTGATTTCAATATGAATCAGATTGAATAATTTACAATTCAATCTGACTTTGAAACTCCAAGGAAGCACAATAAGATTCATCATCCATAAACAGAGTCAACCTCCTGTATGATCAGCACTGGGGGCAAAAATGTGTTATTGAAACATCCAATAACATGATTGAACCAATGATCAACACTTCTCCTTAATTTCACTAATATTGAAATTAATATTCCAATATTAATTGGATGACTGTTCTGACTATGAACAGTCAGAGCAGATTAATTGGTGGCTTGTCTTCACAATAGTTTTGTGAAAGAGGCTAAATGTGAAATTTAACTTCTCTCTTTTAATTTGCTGTGTATAAAATATAAAATCCAGACATTGGTTAGTGTAGTTTGCAGCATAATGACTGTTCCAGCATGAGCTTTACAGTTATCTTGAACACATCAATTTGCAAAGTCCAAAATATGTAGCTGTACAAGCAGTGAGTCATGCATTTCAGTGAGAATTCCCCAGACGGGGAGATGTATTTAGTAAAAGATTTTAAAAAAAGCTTTGTGAGATATTCAGCCTGACAGCTTCCCGCTGTGTTGTCTCCACTTTCCAAGAGGACTATTTTAAGAGCTAATATATTTCTATTTGTCTTCTGCTCTTTCTTTCTCTATTACCCAAAATGACACAGTGTTTTTCCCCTTAATTCTCAGGCTGCTGCTGATCCTTTATTCCTGCTGCTCTCCTCCCTCTCTCCCTTTCCGAGTAGAGCCCTATAACCAGGAGTGATTTGATTACTCTGTGTAGCTACGGTCCCTCATTGTTATCAGCCTTCATAAATGTTTAAGGACCATTAAGGAGACGCAAAGAGCGCAGACGGACGGAGGGGATATCTTAATGCCTAAATGACCATTACCCCTCTCCATTTACAGATTAAAAGCTTTATTTTGTTTACTCCGCCTACTACTCATCATCCCCTTGCTTATCCCTCTGGCTGCATGTGTCCACTGAGGCTCTACAGAATGACTTTTTGTTTAGGAAGATGAGGGTGATGAAAATGCATTACACAGAAGAGCAGAAGTGTTTACAGACTTGTTCACTTGCAAAGTTCAATTTTCATAGGTTTTCTCCAAAGCTTCCAATGTTGTAATATTTTTATGGAAGCCAGGACGCCTGGAAGGAGAGTCTCAGGTCACTAGTTTGGTTCAGATCACTTTTCTCCCTAGATGAAATGCAAGTTTAGTAATAAGGCAGTTCAGTGGTAAAAATCACACTTCTTTTTCTGGCTGGTGTCTGAGGGAGACGCATTAAATATTTTCTCATAACCAGTGTTTGTTGCAGATAAACATGTTGCAGTATCACATGTTTAGCTAATGTCTGAAAGAACAGTTCACATTTCTAAAGAATTTCCTTGAATGATCAGGAATTCCTGAAACAATCAGATGGTTGAATAACCTGAATAATAGAATAAAAACAATAAATAAATGAATGAATACACTGTATTAACAGTGGTGGGAAGTAACGAAGTACAAGTACTTTGTTACTGTACTTAAGTAGAGTTTTCGTGTATCTGTACTTTACTTAAGTAGATTTAATAATCGATACTTTCTACTTTTACTCCACTACATTTTACAGTAAGTATCTGTACTTTCTACTTCACTACATTTCTACAAAAGTGTCGCGTTACTCATTACATCCAAGTCACATCGCTCTTTTTTCCATTAAAATGTGAAGTTCAGGGTCTTAAGGTGGCGCCATAAAATCAAAGCAATAACGTGACTTACCCATCGCCTCCACCTTTACTCTCACGCGGAGCTCCAGACATGCGGAGTGGTTTCCTCTGAGTGGGAGAAGATGTCTGTCAGTGATTCTTGAGAATAGGGACAAAACAGGTCGATAAAGCATGAAATTTGAATAAAATATACACAAAATATATTTTTTTCAAATATCTAACTAAACTAACCTGGGTCATGTGAGCACAACAATGTATATTTTTCTTTTTTTTTGCTGAATATTTTTTTATTTTAAACATTGTAGTCGGTGGATGATGCCTGTAAAAGCCCTTGTCCAGGAGCAGAACTCAACACATTCTTATAGTTTAAAACAATTAAAGAAATACTAAAATTATATATTATGACAATTAAGTATAAGTAGTCATATAAATAATTATAAAAGTATAGATAAATTGAATTAAAATAATTTTTAGATATTTTCCAACTCCGTTAAAATTTGTCCTCAGTTTTTGTCAACACCGTCAGAAATGAAAAGAATGTAAAAAATCAGGCATTATTGGGGGGCACCAGAACTTCTGAGGACCCCATGACGTTGTCTTTTCTCTTCCTTTGCTAGGAGGGCTAGTTAGCTCCGGTTAGCTTAAGTTATTCTTTAGTTTTTTCTTCTGTTTTATTCCTAAGTTGTTTGTCACAACCATGATGTGTCAACTCCATAACTGACAATTTACAAAACTTTGATGAAATTTTGCGAAATAAAAGCTTAATTTTGGTAAACTGTAAAGATTTAATGGACCTGACGAGCTACAATATGGCCTCCTTCAGAATAACATCATATAAATTGAGGTAGTTTGGCATTTCGTCAACTCCGTCAGATGTCAACTCCGTCAGAGTTTTTCTGACTCTTTCAGTGAAATTGTTGTCAAATCTCACTTAATTGTGCAACTAATTCATTTTAATGTATTTTACATGAATTGCATTACTTCACATGTATCAAGTTTTTCATTTTATTCACTAGTTTGTCACCAACTTCAGTTCTGTGTCAACTCCGTCATGCACTGTCAACTCCATCAGATGGACTTTTTCTTGTTTTTTGTTTTAAATAATATTTATTTTATTTCTTGAGAAGCATTTGTCTGTAAATTGAGTAAAAATATCACTAATGGGGTATTTTAAAAATCATTTTAGATTTATTTTTGTCAGATGGTGATGACAAAGTTTTGGGTCAGGTCGATTAAAAATGTAATTTTTTTTTAAAATTCGCAACTGGGAGCCTGTACCTTAGCATCTTCATATTTTCTAAACATTATTTGTCATATTTGCATACATAAGGTTGAGAAATAATTAAAAAAAAAAATATGGGAAAATTAAAACCCATTTTGTCCCTATTCTCAAGAATCACTGCTGTCTAATTTCAGTAATATAATAGCGCTGCATAAATCTTAAGATATGGCAACATGTAAATCAGCAGCGTTTCGCTTTCACAGACGGTGGGGACTTCGTCCAACTTTTAACGTCACTTCGAAGGAAAGCTTAAAGAAAGGTAAGCTCCATGGATGTGATGCTAGCAAAGCTAGCTGTACTGAGACACAGAGTACAGAGTACATTTTTGCATCTGCAATGAAAAAAAGTTGTCACTCATGCGCTGAATTATTGTGTGGAGGTGTTGACTGAGGTGTCGCAAATATGGGACAACGCTGTGACCAAAGTCTGCATTGATATGACATTCAGGAACGATCCGATTCTTCTGGATGGATCTTTACTGATTAAATTTATTTCAGCTCTAAGTATTTAATATCTAGGTGTTTTATGGGAATGTGGATATTTCAGATCAATTTGAGAAGCAATTTTGATAGGTAAGACTTAATTTTTTTGTGTCTCGTAGCACGGGGTGCTGGTCTTGACTTGGTCTTGGGTAGGTGGTCTTGACTACAACTCTGCTACGTAGCTCCTTGGTTCCATGTCCTCCCCACCCATCCCCTTTCAGTTGGATTTCTTTAAGAATAAATGCCACTAATGGCAAAAAAAGTGAAGTTCATGCTATGTTAGGACAGGAGACAAGATGTTTCCATCCCTGAAATTATGATGCATAGAATCACATATCTAAGTCTAAACTATGGTACAGAGAGTAAACATAATAAAAACATGCTTTACCTGTGGCATTGTTCATTAAAATTGCACATTTCTAATGTATTAAAATTAAATACTATCGGTTCACTTAATGATATTGTATTAGGGATTAGGTAATGCATTCAGCAAGTACTTTTACTTTTAATACTTAAGTATTTTTAAAAGCCAGTACTTTTTTACTTTTACTTAAGTACAAATGTTAATGTGGTAGTTTTAGTTTTACTTGAGTAATTTTTGTCTGTTTATTTGTACTTTTTCTTAAGTACATTTTTTGAGTACTTTCTCCACCACTGTGTATTAATCACAGAGGGAAATCCACAAATAAAACATTAGTACCATGTAAACGAGTGTTCAAAATTATGTTACCATGGAAGCGAGAGGCTAAATCACTGGTGTCGTGGAAACATGAGTCCAAATCGCTGGTGCCATGTAAACAACAAGCCAAAACGTTCTTATCATATGAACAAGTGGCCATAACTTTGGTACCATGTTAACATGAGGCCAAAGCTTTGTTACTGTGTAAACGAAAGGCAATACTGTTGGTTCCATCTATATTGGTGGCCATAATTTTGGCACCATGTGAACAAGAGGACAAATTGTTGTTACTGTTTAAACAAAAGGTCATAACTAGGTCATTATGTAAATGACAAAACACGATAGCCGTATAAACAAGAGCCCAAAACCTTGGTACCATGTAGGAGAGAAGCATCAATCTACAGTGATCCACCTTGTTCTCTGACTCCAGCTCTAAACCAGTGTTTCTATAACAAGATGTCCGACCGTTTTCCCAGGGTTAGAATGTTCTTCAGACAATCCGTCTATCTGATGAAACATGTGAAAGAAAACTTGGTAGAAGATTAAATAGACACCCTTATGACAAAATTTAATCGGTAGAGTGATTTATGACCCTAATCATTGATTGCTTTTGATTTCCGGTGACAAATCAAAAGCAATCACGCTAAAAATAAACATCGCTTCCCCCCCCCTCCTTGACACCTGTTAATCAAAAATACATAAGTACATGCATAAGCACTCTTTCTACACCTGTAAATCTTTTTTTTGGTAAACTTTTAAGAGTAATACAATTAAAGAATGAACAAAAAAAACAATAAGTGTTAGATCAAGAATAATATATAGTATATACTATCCCTAGAGAAGTTTAAATAGATTAGTGCTGTAATTACCTCTGGTGTAACTGTGTCTCAGGAGATGCAGCAGAGCCCCTGAATTCGGCAATACAAACATTTCTCTCTGGTAAGTGTAATTTAAACCCAGCACAGGACTCCTGTTAATCCCCAAAGATAAACATTCCCATCTTTGGTAAACTTTTTCCCGCCTCTTTGAATTAGCCAATGGAGACAGGATTCAGGAATAAATCATTTCTCTCTGGTAGGTGCAATTTGAACCTAGCACAGGACATCTGTTTGTGAGTGATTTAAAGTACAACACAGTCACAAAGGGGAGGGTCGATGGCACTGGTGCTCAGTGTGGGTACTCAGAGGGAATTAAAGTACAACACATTTTAAGTCGCGTTTGTGATTTCCTTCATCCAAACAATAACAAAAAAAAAAAAAACTGAATGTATAAGAACTTAACTCTAAATGTTCCTCATTTGTACATGTACTTCTTAAGAATATGTGACTGGCAGTAAACAGGCCTACGTGAGACAAACCGTCTTCCTGCTGCACAGCGTGGAGGAGAGCGACCCCTGCCCTGCTCGCCACACCTGCCGTGCCTGTTCACTCTTACGCATGAACAGAAACCTCTCAAGAAAACCTACAGTTTAACTGTTTTACTCCATTATTTATGGTAGCACGACTAGTCAGTGCTGACTATGAGTTTGTAATTTCCTTCATCCATTCTGAAAAACAGTCACTTAAATTTTAAGCTCTTATAGATTTTTTTCTGTAACACTTGCTAGTGTGAAACATTTCAGTAAATGGTCCTCATTTGTACATGTAAGACAGACAGTAAACAGGCCTACGTGAGGCTACTCAAATTTAACTTTTAGCTTTCTGCAGTTAAAAGTGAAAGACAAATTTTAACATCACTCCCTTTCCAGAATTTGTCCTCGCATCATTGTGAATGCTACTTTAGTTCAGTCTTTTTCCTGCTGTTGAATCACTTATATGCTGTATGTTTTCTTGGCCCTAATTATGCTTTTTTCCATTATCTTACATGCTTAATGTGTTCACTAACAAAATATAGTTCAATCTGGAGAGACTCAGACAGAGAAAGAAAGTGATTAAAATGTTTAATGACAAATAAACATTAACGTCTTTTGGTGTTCAGGCCCGGCCGAGGATGTCGAGCTGGAACTTTGATAAGCTCGATAAACATTCCTGATGCTGCATAGGAACATTCCTTTACATAATCCCCCCCAGGGCCTTTACAGGTGGCGGAGGTCGAAGAAGGATGTGTGCCTGAAGAGCCAGGAGCTGAAGGTGGAGATGGGGCAGAGGTGGGTTGATCGCAGCTGGTAAGCGGAGGAGGCCGTTGATGATGGTCCTTATCAGCTGGAGCTTGATCAATGATTGGCCATGGCGTGGCTTGATCCAGCACCGATAGTTCCAGGGTGATGAGAGGGAGGCGCTGATTAATGAGGCAGGTGAGGCTAAAGAGTCTTCCAGATTGAATTTGCGCCAAAGCTTAATTTCATTCTGGAGAGACTCAGACAGAGAAAGAAAGCAATTAAAAAGTTTAATGACAAATAAACATTAATGTCCTTTGGCGTTCAGGCCCGGCCGAGGATGTCGAGCTGGAACTTTGATAAGCTCGATAAACATTCCTGATGCTGCATAGGAATGTAATCCCCCAAAGAGAAGGCTGAGGCCGGGGCTGAAGCCCGGGTAGGAGAGGTACGTTATACAGGGTTTGCGGGATGGAATTTAAGGGACCGGAGGAGGAGACGATACAGTGAAGGTGTCAGTGAGGAATTGTGAAGAAGAGATTAACTAGGATCGCAATAAGGAATGGGATAGATAGGGGCCAACATGTGACGCCGCGAGGCGTCGGGTGATAGGTAGCTGGTAGATGGAGGCCAGCAGGGGATGCCGAAGGGCATAGAATAGAGGGGTGCTGGTAGATGAAGGGCGGCAGGGAACATGTGGGCGTTAATAGTGAGGTGCTGGTAGATGAAGGCCAGAGGGGGACGCCGTGAAGCGTTTGATGGCGAGAAGCTAGTAGATGAAGGCCAGCTGGGGACTAGTGGGGCAATAAATGGTGAGGTGCTGGGAGAGGAAGGCCAGCTGGGGATGTGAAGAGCGTTAAATGGTGGGATGGTGGTAGATGAAGGCCAGCGGGTGTTATTACACAGTATTCAGCCACACCCCTAACACCTTGCAGACTCCAGTGGACTGATTACTGACCAGCTCTCCAACTAACGGGTCCGAAAAGCCTCTAATTCCTGAGTATTACCACAGATACAAATGTAGAGGACATTTTGTTTAAGCTGGGTGCGAGAAAGATGCGTCTAAGCTCTAACTACCCTCAGATCCAGACGTTATGACCCGCTACAGTTCATGAATCAGACATCGGAGTAGCCCGCCGGTGCCCGACAGCATAAACCACACCTGTTAACGGTAGCTCTTTCTCTATTAATAACGTACACTTGTTACAGCTTAGATAATTTTAGAGACTCGGACTGAGTCCCAGGGTCATTATTTATCATAACTAAAGAAACGTCTGAAGCCCCCTTGTTTACTAGGATCATGAACATAAATTTTATGTTAACCTGAAGAATCCGTTTTCGAGTGACTTGATTAATTTAACTGTCCACAAAATCAATTTAGACTTTAATATTTTATTAGCAAGCATTAGCAGGGGAAAATGACTTGCAGCTTCTTCAGTCAAAAAATTAAAAGATTAATATAAGTAAGAAATTTAGAATTTACTTCCCTCCGGTCTCTATACTGTGTCATTGAGCTAAAAGAGAGGCTTTGGGATGCAGTTCCACTCGACCCCAGATGCTGAGTTGGTCTTGGCAGCAGGAAACTCTAGTAAACATGGACAAGGTCCCATCTTGACAAGGCAGAGTCCTTTTTAGAATAAATCCAAAGTTGAACTGGTGAGCACACTCCATTAACTCAGTTCTTTATCCATATGTGATCTCTGTTTATCCCCCATGTCTGCTGCTGCATCGTTGAGATGGACTTATGGGATGCTGGTAGGCCAGCTGGGGATGAGTAGGGCGTTAAATGATGAGGTGCTGGAAGATGAAGGCCAGCCTGGGAAAATAAAAAAAAAATTAGTTGCTTTTTTAAAAACGTCTGCAGTCAGCAAAACAGAGCTGTAATGGCAAACTGATCCACAGCCTGAAGGCCACTGACTGAAAGGCCCGGTCCCCTTTAGTTTTAACCATGTTCGTGGAACAACCAAAAGATTCTGGCTTTGGGAGCGGAGACCACGGGCAGCACAACATTTAATTAAAAGCTTCTTGTAATTAATAAGCTTATAAATCAGTGTTTCTCAACCTTTTTTGGGCCAGCGCCCCCCTAGCCTTTATCCAGGTCCCTCACCGCCCCCCACCAAAGAATTTGAAGGCTACTTTGCACTGACTATTATTTTATTATAATATGACTATCACTATTGTAGATGTTTTGATTTTTATCCTTGTTTCTGTATTTATCATCAAAATAATTTCCCAGAGAACAAAAAAGCCATGTGAATAGAAATTATTTTCACAGGTGTCTACGAAAAATGCAATGAACATTCAACTTAAAATCGGTAGGCCTAACAGCAGCCAGAGTGGAAAAATATTCTTGTTCTGTGCCATTTTCTAGTTGTTAAATATTCCACAAGATAAAGATGAACAACATGCCAGTTTAAACTTTGAACTATTTGCAAACCGACTGAGCTCTGCAACATTAAAACATGGATAGAACTCTAACTACATTAATCAAAGCTCTTCTTCACTTCAGTGTTTCTGTCGATTTCTGGTGGTGCAGCTCTGTGCTGCCTTCAGGAGAATGGGACATCAGAGTATCATCCATAAAATTTCACCCACATGGCATTTATTGTGCAAACCAGTGCTTTCAGTGGAAAAACAAAAGTTCCAGATCCTTTTAATGACATACAAATATGAGACAGAAACATGGATTGTATCTTTATATAGATCTGTCTATTGATTTATAGATTAATAGTTTTACTGGACAGAAATTACAAAGAACAAATCTGGTTCTTAATTAAATCCTAATGAGTCAAATTGAAAGTGTCATGGAGTGTCATTTAGTTTCCTTTGATTAGTATTGTCCTCTCTTGGTTTATTGTCCACTTTAGTTTCTTTCCTGTTGCTAGATTTATTTGATCGTTTATTGACGCTCACCACCAGTAATCTTCACTCATCACCTGCTACGCCGCCTAATCATCATGTTTCACATCATGTGTTGATTTTTCACTGATCAACGTCAGATTCTCTGTTTTTATGCCATAATTCACATCTAGTTCGTCACTCTGTTTTCTCCTGTTTCAGAGTTTTGCGCAATGTGCACGTCGTTTTTTTTTTTTTTTAACCCCCTAAGGTGCAAGGGCGGTCGGGAAGCGTATCAATGAGAAAAGGCAGACTGACATAAACCTTTTAAAACAACGGAAACAATTTCGGTATTCTGATTATTGAAATTTAAAAGTGCTGTGGTACCGTTGTTCTATCACACCCGTTTCATACCGGACCACTTGCTGCACCGATGTTAACGCTATAAAATGAACGCTCTCTATCGTGGTATCACCATGGAGGGATTTCTTTATTGAAATGGGTTCATTTTTCAGAGGGATACAAAGTGAGGGTATCGTGATTTTAGTAATTACATGTTTATAAGAGTTATTTTCTGTTGTCCTTCCATGGAAGTGGGCAGCTTTCAAACGGAAATAAAACACTTTTTAATATAAGTTGCTGCTTTGACATGATCACATTACTGCCAAAACATATGTACAAAAATACCAGACAAAGTGAATCACAGCAACGTCATTAGCTGGTGTAACGCTGAACTGATGCAGTGAAGCTACTGGTAGCAGGAGAACGGAGCTGCGCCAAGAAGCTGCAAACACTGAATAGAAGGAGAAGAAGAGCTGCCATCGATACCGTTGCAGCCAAGCATGATTTAATGTTACACAATACAATTTTAACAAGTTGCTCAAAGTCTAAACTGGTATTGTTCTGCATTTAAGGTGTAAAGTTTACCTTCGACCAAACGCCCCCCAAAGGAATCCCGGCGTCCCCCTTTTGTAAAAATTTCCGCCAGCGCCCCCTGCCGTCCTCTGAACACCCCTCAGGGGGCGGTACCGCCCATGTTGAGAACCACTATTATAAATGATCAATGTGAAGCATCAGTATGCGTTCAAGAAGATCATATCAGTCAGATTAAGTAAAATAACATAATACTCAAAGGAACCAAAGTTATATTTCTCTGAAAGGTAATGTATCCTTTTTAGGGACCTTAGACTGTATGAAAGGAACGATTGAAATATACTATGAAAATATTAAATTTGCAGAATCCTGATAATAAAACTTCAATTGTGAACTGAATGATTAGATTGCTTCTAGACACAAAATAATCAACTGTTAATTAGTAATCATACTATGGAAATGACTAGCAAGATCTGAACAAACAAGAAACTTGACTACCTCAAGGGACTTCTCACATTGGAGAATGAACCGTCTGACTTTCTTTAGCCGACTAAATTTAATGTTACTAAATTTTTGCCGTTGAGCAAACAGGTACTGAGTTTGAAGCCTGGGTCAGATGCCTTCAGCCATCTGCTAAAGCTAGACTCCGGCCTTCCTCACTGTAAAATAAAACATTCTGCTTAATAAAAGAGTTCAAGTGAACTTCATTTAATTCTGATCAACTTGTTGTTTATTTATATTTTGTTAGTTAACACATTAAGCATGTAAGAAAATGGATGGAAAAAAAGCATAATTAGGGCCAAGAAAACATACAGCATATAAGTGAGAGACAAAAGCTGTAGATAATTTTAAAGGTAACAAAAAAAAAATGTCCATGTTGGAGCAACTCTTGGAGTGTGGTTGTGCAGTGTAAAAAACACTTTCAAACTTTGGGGAAAGCTGAAAGATAAATGAGTAGCCTCACCTAGGCCTGTTTTGTCCCTGTCACTTATTATTACGAAATAAATGTACAGATGAGGAACTTTTACAGACATGTATTACTGAAAAAAATCTATGAGTTTCAAATGTATTTAAACCAACCTTTACTATTTTTGGAGAAAGCATGAAGCAGTGGGGAGATCACTGTTGATTCAACAGCAGGAAAAAGACTGAACTAAAGTAGCATTCACAATGATGCGAGGACAAATTCTGGAAAGGGAGTGATGTTAAAATTTGTCTTTCACTTTTAACTGCAGAAAGCTAAAAGTTAAATTTGAGTAGCCTCACGTAGGCCTGTTTACTGTCTGTCTTACATGTACAAATGAGGACCATTTACTGAAATGTTTCACACTAGCAAGTGTTACAGGAAAAAATCTATAAGAGCTTAAAATTTAAGTGACTGTTTTTCGGAATGGATGAAGGAAATTACAAACTCATAGTCAGCACTGACTAGTCGTGCTACCATAAATAATGGAGTAAAACAGTTAAACTGTAGGTTTTCTTGAGAGGTTTCTGTTCATGCATAAGAGTGAACAGGCACGGCAGGTGTGGCGAGCAGGGCAGGGGTCGCTCTCCTCCACGCTGTGCAGCAGGAAGACGGTTTGTCTCACGTAGGCCTGTTTACTGCCAGTCACATATTCTTAAGAAGTACATGTACAAATGAGGAACATTTAGAGTTTAGTTCTTATACATTCAGTTTTTTTTTTTTTGTTATTGTTTGGATGAAGGAAATCACAAACGCGACTTAAAATGTGTTGTACTTTAATTACCTCTGAGTACCCACACTGAGCACCAGTGCCATCGACCCTCCCCTTTGTGACTGTGTTGTACTTTGTTGTTGCGCAACACTCTGCTCCCCTCTTCTCTCTCTCTCTAGTCCCAAGGGTGTTGTTTTAGTTTTGGCTAAAAGCAACCTATAAAACATTTTCCACTTTTCCCTCCCAGAATCAAACTTCATAGCTATTTTACAACCATCAAAGAACTTTAAGGTGACTCATTAATTGAATGTCCACAACATCTTTTAGATTTTCTTAATGCTAATTATTTTATTAGTAAGGCAGTTTTGCAAGGGTCAGTACAGCTTAAATCAGTAGCAGAAATAATCAAATAAGTAAAATCAATAATCTAGCCTATCTTTCCCTAATGCTGACACTGAGAACTAAAAAAGGGAAACTTTGAGAGAGACGGACGGAGTTTGGCATCTTGAACCCCAGAACTGGCCTAATGATGAAGAAGGTGTTGCAGCAGCAGGAGGCTCCCAGTACAGGAAGAGTACTAACTTAGAGCAGCAGGTCTCGGGCCTCATGATGACTTCCTCATGCGCATAGCGGTCCTCAGCTTCTTGTCTTGAAGCTCTGTTGCTCCTTTCTCCTCGTCTCACGATCTTTCTGGTCCATCGAGATGTAGACGAGCTGGTCTCACGGAAGGAACACAAAAGTTCTTCCTCTTTGCCTTAGTCTTTATCTTCATCTTTGCCTTGGTCTTTGTCTTTATCTTTGGGGTCCCAAACCCAGCTGGTGAGAGAAGTGCAATTTGAAGCCATTCTCTGATTTAGCATTCATTTATAATTTTATAATAACCATATCTTACTAGTTACTCTTATTATAATCATAATGTGAGTTATTACAGACATTTATGAAAAGAAACCAAGAATAATCCATTATTCTAATTATTTGATACCAAAGTTACAGTTACTTGTTTCACATGTAAGTACTTCCACAAGTATAAGAGTAAGTGCAAATATTCTTATAATCAAACCAATATCAACCATTGGTTAAACCAATATTAATTATTGGTTTATTTCTAAGTTATTATTATTAATGTAAGTATTTTACTCTGGGTTTTATCCAGTTAAAACCCAGAGTAAATGTTTAGATTTTATTCTTTAAACCTTTAATGCTTTGAAATAAGGAATACTCTGAATTATTTTTATACACATGCAGGCTGGAAACTTTCTTCCTCTTTCTTCAGGAAACCTGCTCTTCCTGTTCCATGACTCTCTTTCTGCCTGACTATGATTTTTTATGATTAAATAGAAAAAAGTAGAATTAAAGCAAAGCTTGCAGGACACAATAACAACACATACAACCAGATTAATTTTATTACAGTCTGACTCTACTGTTGGGGGTTGATGTCACCTGTGTACTCAATTTTAAATGTAACTTTATTCATTGTTATTATTAAACTAAAATCTCGAAGTCAGACCTTTCACATGTTGGTAACCCAACACCCTCCTGCAGGTCTGTGTCCTCATCCCCTGGAAAGAGAAGATGGTCCTCTGGGATGTGAAGATGCAGATCCTCAGTCGTTACCAAGAACTCAGCAGTCTTCAAAACTCCACTGCTCTTTGACAACTTTAAATCACTCACAAACAGATGTCCTGTGCTAGGTTCAAATTGCACCTACCAGAGAGAAATGATTTATTCCTGAATCCTGTCTCCATTGGCTAATTCAAAGAGGCGGGAAAAAGTTTACCAAAGATGGGAATGTTTATCTTTGGGGATTAACAGGAGTCCTGTGCTGGGTTTAAATTACACTTACCAGAGAGAAATGTTTGTATTGCCGAATTCAGGGGCTCTGCTGCATCTCCTGAGACACAGTTACACCAGAGGTAATTACAGCACTAATCTATTTAAACTTCTCTAGGGATAGTATATACTATATATTATTCTTGATCTAACACTTATTGTTTTTTTTTGTTCATACTTTAATTGTATTACTCTTAAAAGTTTACAAAAAAAAAAGATTTACAGGTGTAGAAAGAATGCTTATGCATGTACTTATGTATTTTTGATTAACAGGTGTCAAGGAGGAGGGGGGAAGGCGATGTTTATTTTTAGCGTGAACACCTGTCACCGGAAATCAAAAGCAATTAATGATTAGGGTCATAAATCACTCTACCAATTAAATTTTGTCATAAGGGTGTCTATTTAAACTTCTCTTGGTTCCTCTGACTGTTTGAATAATTGAACTAGTTGGTATCTGGGATTATTAGACATACACATGTTAGTTAAGTGTATCCATTCAGCTTTTTTCAGTCTTTTAATTGAAGATTTCTTTTTTTTTCTGTGAGATGACTGTTGGAACTCTGAGTCGTATTTTATGGACAGATTGTAAAGTGGCTTATTTCTTGTCCAAAGCATCATAACACCTGCAGTGGTGCAGGTCTTCAAACATTTCAAAGCAAATGCTGGAAGTCTAGTTATGTAAAGACAGGAGAGGAAAAAGGAGAAAGTAAAATGAAAGATCAACTCTTCATGAGAAAGTGTTACTAAAGAAGACGACACCATTAAGGAGAGTTTCTATCAGATGGAAGATGGAGACTGATTGTTGGATAAAAAGGACAAAGATCACCGGAGACCTGAACCCAGACAGGAAGGTGGTTTGAGATGAACCTTTGAAAGTGAAAATACTCAGTGCTAATTCCAGAGCTGCTCCACAGAGACCAGAGAGCAACACACACATTCACACACATACACACACAGACAGCATTACAACATTAATGTCTGGGTTGGTGAGTGCACAACTACTCGCTGACATATACAGAAACTTGCCCACATGTATATTAACATTCTCTCTCTTTGAAGCACATACATCCACACACACGCACACACACATGCATACACACATGCACGCACAGAGCTCTCTGTGAGGTCCATTGTGAGGCCTATTAAATAATCAGGCATGTTTCCTCCCTACTGGCAAAAATCAGGACCAGTCCGCTACTGCTCAGCAAACTGCTGTGTGTGTGTGTGTGTGTGTGTGTGTGTGTGTGTGTGCGTGTGTAGGTGTGTGTGTGTAGGTGTGTGTGTGTGTGTGTGTGTGTGTGTGTGTGCGTGTGTGCGTGTTTGCTCAGCTACTTGAGTCTGTGTGAACACTACCACATTTCAGACTCACACAGACTCCTCCGAGCTTCACACTGAACAGCTCATCTGGCTTGTAGGGCCAAAAGTCAAGTTAATAACCCATGCCATATAAATAAATGCTCACTTGACTACATTTCGTCACAAATTGCTACAATGGACTAGTGATTCAAGCAAGACGATCTTTATGAAAGCTTTTGCATTTGCTCCTCCAAACACCTGGGGCTCTATCGTTGTGAATCAATGACGCAGAGCACAAGAGCGCAGGGTGTGGTGAGTGATTTGTGGTAATTTTAGTGGCCTGAGGTGCTCAGCGAATAACTGCAGCAGAGGTGCAAACAGCTTGGGATTAGTCAGAATACATTAACAGCCAGGGTGCTGATGACCATTACTTTTTGTATTATTAATTCTTTTTTTATTATTATTGTAAAAGTAGAACCCTCTGAAGAAAGAAGAGCCATTGTCCTTGTGCAGAAGTAGGACCAGCATTGTCACAGCGCATTAAATGCATTACCTTAGCATGTGGCTCATTGAGTTACAGTCCTTTTGTTGTCAGAAGAGAACTGCTGCTCAATATAGAAAATGGCTCCTAATAGAGGATGAGGTCACTAATAGATCTCTGGACACCATGTAACGTGCTACACAGTGAAAACCATCAGGTGAATACAACTGTCTGATAATGTTCACATTTAGAGCCCTGCTTAAATCATCTTATCTCAGCTGTTTTGACTGGTTTCCATGGGGAATATATGGAAAAATACAGTCCACACAATAACGTCAGCTTTTTGTCCTGTGAAAAGAGAAGATCATCACCACGCTGAATATGTGATTTGTGCTGTATTATTCAACAAAAATAAAAACTCTGCTAGATGGAACAAAAGTAAAAATGTAAAAAAGAAAAACGCTTCAATAAACATATTGCAGAAGTTGGAAAAGACTTCAGTAAATTTTCGTTCAGTCACCTGTGGAATGAGTCCCAGCATTCAGCCTGGTAGTGAAGAACACTACCAGGAGAGTTGGAACTCTGAGCGGAGAGTTCAGTGTGTTA
The DNA here is from genome assembly GCF_051168715.1 of Poecilia mexicana. Lineage (NCBI taxonomy): Eukaryota > Metazoa > Chordata > Actinopteri > Cyprinodontiformes > Poeciliidae > Poecilia > Poecilia mexicana. The sequence continues at coordinate 2,218,372 of NW_028263379.1, read as the reverse complement.
GCAGTGAAGCTATTCAGTTCAGTGTAACGATTTGTTAGAGGCGCGAGCTGCAGCCTAAGGAATAGCAGCTCGCTCTTATTTCTAAGAGCGACTGGCTGTTGGTGGTATATCTGCAGTGTGTTGGCATCATGACACTATTTACTTACAGTACACCACTTTAAAAGGTACAGGATTGAAAAGGTAAATATCCAGTAAAATATTGGTATCTACAGACGCCAGCTTTTTTTTTTACCATGTTTCTGAAAGAATGGTAAAACAAAAAACCATTTGTTTTACCATGTAGCTGGTAGCTACCAGTATTTTCTTTTTTATCGTTCTTTCAAAAGAACGGTAAACTACTGGCAGCTATAGATGCCAGTAGTTTACCGTTCTTTCACAGTATCTCTACCGTACTTGCATTGATGGTAATCTACCGTCAGGATTAATTACGGTACAGCTACTGTGCATTTACAGTAAACTTCTGGCGTCTATAGCTGCCAGTATTTGACTGAAAATTTACAGGATTATTTCTTAGAGTGTGGGTTTAAATGTAAGCTGGGATATTCTCTCCAACCTCACTTGCATCATTCAGTGACCAACCAGAGGCAGGTCGCCACTCCACCTCTGCCAATCATCACTCAAGAACCCCTGTATAAAGCCTGTCATCCATGGATCCACCTGCAGTCGTGTTCTGACCCACCTCCTTCCCATTCCCACCTTCATTTTCCAGCCTCTTCCATTCTTCCCTCCAGTCCGGTCTTGCCTCCCGGTGTCCAGCCCCGGTCTCTAATCCTCGTCCAGAGCGGTTCATCCTCATGGTGATCCATCTGCAGGATTGATCACCATGATCTAGCATACACGTCTTCTGCCGGCCGGGTCCGGGCTTTAAATCCAACAAAACTTTCAAAGTGTTTCTTTACTCCAGATTGAATTAAAATTTGAATATTACATCAGTCCAATAATAAAAAAATGATCAAAAACAGAAATGTGGGCTTAAAAAAAGTATGTACCTGTATTAATACCTGCAGCCTCATATGAACATATTCCAATTTATTAAATATGATTGTAGAGTCACATGGATATTAGCGTTTAGGCACCCTAATTGGTTGCCAGGGGAGATTCAAAGATTTCTCAAACATGTGTGAAAGAATCAAATCAATACTACAGGTATATTTTTGATGAGGGAATAACTTTATAACTTGATGTAAAGCTAAAAAAAAAAAAAAAGTAATTTTTTCACAGTACCTTTAAAAAGTAGAAAAAGGTGTTTTATATTGTTCAGGAGAAATTACTCTCATTCTTTTACAGAGCAAACAAGTAAGGTTAGGCATAAAGGTGCAACTATTCTGAAAGAACTCAATATTTAATAGAGTATCCTATGTTTTTTCAGAATACTTTATATATGGTATCCCAGTTAAGACTGGGATATCATATATAAATGGTATTATTCACACTAGTGAATAATTGGAGAAATATTTGAAAAGTGACATTAAAAAAATTCTGCATTTCATTTTAGGCATAAAACTCTTCAGAAACAAGAGGGGAGCTGGTCAGGATTAAAGATCTGCAGGGGGCAGTGAGGATGATCACATGTAGAAGTCTGAAATGAATGAGACAGAGACCCACCACTATTACAAACACAGCAAAGAAGCATCCTTAAACAGCAATTCTGCCTGATGAATTATTTTTCAGCATGATGTCACAAGACAAAATGATCACTAAGTGTTTCAGGGTTTAAGCAGTGATGTTTCTGCTCATTACCTAGAATGCCCCCAACGTCTTTAGCTCACTGACTTCATGTTAATGGGTTATAGAGAATGTATGTATTTCTTAACCTTTCCCAGGTATGAAATGTTTCTCAGTGAGCTGTGCATGTCTCACAGACACATCAGAAGCAGAGATACTTGTGGAAATCCACATTCCTGAGACTGTGTTTACAGGTAGAATCAACCTGAAACGTAGTCAGTGATTCTCAGCAGTGACTTACAGACTGAATTATCAGTTATTACATTTGCATTTGGTGGCAACAGGTAGGAAGACAAATTGCTCATTCTGCTGCAGTTTGGTGACTGTGTCTGAACAGCTTACTGGGATATTATGAAAAAACTTTCATCATTTATGTCCTTCACACATGAAACCATGCCAAGCTTTCTGCTGAGGGATGGAGCATAATTTAATACCTTAAAAATCTGATTAATTTCCAATTCCCTAACATTTTTTCCTGTATGGCTGAATACAGTATGACGAGCAAACATACATGAGGACACTAATGCCTGGACAATGAGGCTGACAGGTGGAGGGAAGGAGTTGAATTTTGCTTTTATGTATTTTTGTCTTGTGGTTATGAGAAAATGAAGATGAACATAATTACATTCTTCATTCATTTGAATCATTTCAATTTTCAGTTCAGTTGATTGACATTGTACCAATTCATAATGTCATCTCAAGGCACTTCACAAAATGTTAATTCAGTGCAATCATAAGACGCCTTCAAATGGGTAGAGGGGGTTAGGGTTAAAAAGAAAGCACTGATCCAGGAGAACTGTCTGTGTTAGAGAAAAGTAGAATGTTAGCGGCAGTAGTGTTACTAAACAGTTCAGCTCTGAGCCAGTTTTCAAAGCTACCGGATGAAGCGAAATAAAACCAATAAGGAGAAAAATGTGCATAGATTTTCAGCCCTACTTTTGAAATGGCGATGGAGAACTGATGAAGACTGTGGAGACGAGAGCATAGGAGAAAACGTGGTCTACAAAAAACGAGACAGGAACCTGCTGTTTGCATCTGCAAGTGCATTTTGAAGTGTCACATTAGAAAAGGGTGATGGAAACTGTAAAATTCAAAATTACTTCCTGAATTTTGACGCTCGCTTGTAGTTGTTTTTTTCTTTTCTGAAAAACAGTTAGAGCACTAAGGGGAGATGGAAACACAGAATAACAAACACAGTGGATTCCCATCCACTGGTTGGTCCGTGCCTTACTAAAGGCATAACATTTCTAAGTTCAGATCTCAGATTCAGAGTGGAGGACTGAGATGTGGACTGAGCCATGTGGACTGAATCATGTGCAACGTGGCTGTAATAATAATAATAAATAAATAATAAATCTGACAAAATCACGCTTTATGTCATCTGGTTGATTCGCTCCAAACCAGCAGATGGAAACATGCCTAATTTGTTTTTTATTTTTCATTTTTGCCACATTTTGAAAGTTTGATGAAACTTCACATGACAATAGAATGGAAACATATCTAATGATTTAGACTGAGAAGGTGAATTTGCTCTCCTTTCTTCGTTGCTTAGCCTGTCAGCTTCAGAACAAGGTCAGGTTGATCGTCAGGTCCAGCCTTGAGTCACAAGCCCTCCATTACTGAGTTTAGATTGTTTTTATGATGTCTAATAATTATTTTTCACCCATCATGGTGCTGTGCATTCTGGCCCGACACTTTTACTCTTTTTTGTTTCATAAATTCTAGGCACCACATAGAAAGTATCATGTCATGACTCAATTCTCAGCTAATGCTTTCTGCTGTGTTCAGAGGCTATAAACGAAAAATGAGGATGAGCTTTAAACAAAGCTTTGGGTAACCTGGTGGTTAGCTACTAAACTGCATCAGCAATGTGTTGGGCTGTCAGGAATGTGGAGCTGCTAGCCCTGTGCAGTTATCTGGTGCTGCGTTGTCAGCAGGACATTTCCACCACAGACTACAAATCACCAGGAGCTTAGTTTGTTTGGATGGTTACTAGCTTCCAGTAAATGCAGTTCTTCCAGAAAATAAAGTTCATTCATGCTTGTTTGAGAGCTGCAAACCACACCAACACTAACAGTATTTCACACTAGAGGACAGTAGTCCACTGCTTCATTTTAAAGAACCATATTTATACTGGTCAGTATATTTAAATACGATTCTCTCCCTATATCATAATAATTTCTTCTTCATCTGTTGTTTGACTAACTGCACATTTGATTCCCAGTTTACCCAGACCGGTAGTAATGCTGATACAAGTCCTGCTTTTCAGACTACAGCTAGTTTAAAGCGGTGAATGTGTCTGTGTGAAGGACCTCGGAGGTGCAGTAAACATAGCATCTCTTTCTGCCAGTGTTTGCTTGTGTGTATGTATGTGCTCTGCTTTGTGCCAACATCAAATGAATTTTCAGATATCAATGTGTTTTCATCAGTTCCACACTGACAAGCTCTATTAAAAACACCCTTGGACTCATTCTCATCACAGTTTGACAGGAGTAATTCCCATGGCAAGCAGGATGATGAGATGGAAGTGAATGGATTTCACACCAATCCAATTTTAAACTCTATTTTTCCCCCCTTTTTGCTTGTTTTATTTACTACATAAGGCCTGGGATGCCATACAAGTTCTCTGCTAGTTAATAGTAGGCACAGAAGATATTTTACAGCTCCAAATGGAACAAGCTAAGCAGTATTCTCTTTTGTTCTCCGAGGCAGACTTTTTAGTGAGCTAACTGCAGGCGTGAAGGTGTTGTCACAGAGGCTTGAATCTTGCTGTATCAGGTCGTTTGTTTAGGTTGCAATCTGTCCTGTACTTAAAACTACTGCCTGAAGGAAAATCAATCTGCCTGTAAAGTCGATTCAAATTACCACTTTCCCTGCATGTCGTACGTATGCATCATTATGTATGTGCATGCTTATTACCGCCGCCATATGTCGGTGCACACACCCTCCCTGATGAATGCGACTGTCTTCCTGTTGTTGCTGGTGACTTGATCAGTGCAGCAGAGTTTTCCAGAGAACTGTTTTCTTTTCATTAACCATCTGCTCTGCGTGGAATCTCAGCCGTGCCGAGCAACAGTTAAAGGAGCTGTCAATCTGGGAGTGTGTTGCTTAAATCCCTCCTTTACTCCACCAGTCCCCATAGAAAGAAAGAAAAAAAACCTGTAATGTTGTATGACTCACCAGGAATCTGGAGCTGATGGGTCTGAGCGGCTTTTCCTACAGCAGTCCTGCTTTCCAGAGTCAAAACAATCACAAAAATATCATATCGCACTGCTGTACTGTTTAATGTGGCATTTCCACCATGACAGAAAAGATACAAACCAAACAGGAAGTCAGAAGTTTTGAAGTCATAACTGTAAGAATGGTATAGTTTGAAAGTCATCATTTCGAGTTTTAAACTCCTAATATCGGAATAAATGGAATAACTTCAGGTTTGAAGTCATAATTTTGAGAATAAAATTCACCGTTTGTAGTCATGTTTATAAGAATAAGTCATAATTATGAGAAAAATATTTATAGTTTCAAGTTTTAATGTCATCACCATGACTCTTAGAGACAATTACTAGAATAAAGGTAATAATTTCAATTTTAGAGTCATAATTACATGAATAAAAATCATGTATGAATTTTGAAGTCATAATTGTGAATAAGCCACTACGAGAAATGAATTTGTGTTGGATTTTATTGTCTTTCTTTCATGGCAAAAATGAGTTTTCATAGTTTAATATTTTTATGCGACACATTCTAATTTTTTAAGTCAATTCAATGTCTTAATTTCTAAAGAAAAACAATTAATATATCAGTGAAAATCATTTCCTTTTTTTAATATTATTTCCATCAAACTGTCACAGAGAGTTTTCAGTTTTTTCATAAATGAGCACAAATAAATCACTTCTGGATATCATTTCTGTTAAATATCAAAGGCACAATCAGGAACAAAAAGGAAACAATTAAAAAAATAAAATAAAACTCCAAATGTTATTAGTTAAAATCATTGGCTTCTTTAAAATATATTTGGTTGCACAATCTTAGACCAAAATAACAGTTTATAAGTGTGACAGTCAGTTCATATTCTTCTATTGTCCCCAGTCTGTGCAGCCTGCATTCGTCCCTTCCCGCCTGTTTTCAGGGATTTACGGCTGGTTATCAGGCAATTTAAAATGCTCTGTTTTGTCTCAGAAGCTTTTCTGCTGCTGCATCCGCACTTTAGGTTGTTAACCTGCTGACACACCCAAGATCTTTGTCTCAAATTGTGTTTCCTGACTCTGGGTCAGTCGGTCAGTCATTTTACTTAGAAAATGTCTTGATGACCCTTTGAATTCACATTTTCTTTCACTTTTGTTGCCTTTAGTGCCAGTCAGGTTGTAGATCTACAAAATTGGGAAAAAAAACATACAATTTCTTAAAAGTTATTTTCACAAACACATAATATGTCCTGTGTTGGGTCTCTTTACAGAAGATCAACCCAATATCACCTGAATTTGTCTACAGTTAGAAAAACAAATAAATTATTCATGTATTTTCCTGTCAAACAGATTCTAAATAAGGAAAATGAAAAATTTAAATATAGCAAATACAATACATGTTAATTAAAATATTTAGTGTGAGAATGATCATTAATAGGCACAACTGGACATAACCAGGTCAATATGTAGCATGAATTTGTAATATCTTGCCACGATGCATAGAAGCAGCCAACCTGGACAGGTTTCCAGGTCCTGGTGATTTCCTGAGCAGATAATTAGATTTTTTTTTCTTTTAAGTAAAGTTACAGCAATACATCCCTTACCTGTTGTAGACAGATGTCATAGTTGTGAGTTTGTAGAAAATCCTCAGAGCTTGTCAGGTGGAAGCCCAGTTTTAGCCCATTTAAGATTTTTAAGAAACTGATAATGTGCAAAACCCATGAATATAAGGGTCAGCAAATATGAAACATGAACATTATTTGTGTCAAACACACTATAAAAAGTTGAAACAGAAAACTTCAATTCACTTCATTAGGTTTTTTATGTGATAGCTCAACACGAATAAGTGCATAAATCTGAGATGGAAGCAAAATAATAATTCAGCATTCACCTAATGAAAAAAATAATGGATTTATTTTTTGTGTAGTTTAATCTCAGTGTATCAGATGTTTTTTGACAGAGATTTTTACAAACAGCATCATGTCATGTGACAAGTCAGAATGTTGTGGAACTTGTTTATGCAGAAAGCAGAAGCTGATTTTTCTCCCAGGCAGCAGGAGGGAGAGTTCTGAGGAGGATGTGAACTGAAGCTGTAACAGTGATGGAAGATGGAATAATACTAAAAACTATGGAGGAACACCATTAAGAACGGGTGCAAAGCCACTTTGCTGTGTGTGGTGTGTGAAGGCAGACGAGTGAGTAGCTGTGTTTCCATTAATGTACACAAATCTTTGTCTATATTCTGCTGTGTCGAAAAAACACAATTTCACAATTGCAGTGTTTCCATTAATTGAGAAATGAAATTAAAATCACAGGTCAATAAGCTTGTGTACGCAATGAGTCAATAAAAATCATGGAAGCAACAGATGTAAACAGTCACATGAATAATATTCATATTTCAGCCTCACCATCTATCAGCCAATCCAGAGGAGATGCCAGCATCTTATTCAGGCATTGGAGTGACAAGCCCCGCCTACTGGGGAGCGGTTATATATGAGGCGTTTTGGGGAAATTGCAGTTGGCTATTTTCAACATGTTGGAACAACTTTTTATGAACTGCGATGCTGTGAGAGCTCTTCTGGAACCAGCTGGACAATGTCTGAAATAAACAAAAACAAACCATCCTCCTCCTACTACATCCTGTCGTCTTCTTCGACGTTTCCACCAGTAGTAACATCCTCTTGTTGATTACACGACTCCTACGATGCAAAAATGCTACAGCTATTGCATTTTGTAGCTTTGCAAAATGCATCTATTTCAATTCAGCTGACAAACCAACTCATCCAACCCCAAAAACTTTTATCAAAAAAACATGAGTTTTGAAATTGTTGTGTTTCCATTAAGCAAATTTACTTTCATAATTTCAATTTGTGCAATTTTATGTTTAATGGAAATGCAGCTAGTTTCTCATATTCTACTGCATACAGAAAAGGGGAAAAAAAAAGAAAAACAACACAAAAACCTTCTGGATGTAAAAGAAAAGATAAGAAGAACAACAGCAGAACCCGGGGTAAAGAAAGGTCAGCTTGAACATTTATTTTATTATTCACAGGTGAATACAGCAGAGGCATGGAGTGCTTCATATTCCCTCTGGGCACATTCAGAGGGGCAAAATGACACCGGATGATAGGAAATTGAAATATTTCATGCGAGGCCACATATACGCCCACTGAGATACCAAGTTTTTAAAACAACACAGTTTGGAAACCACCCTCTGATCTGTAGCAACCAGGCCCGGCGCTTCCATCGTTTTTTTTCAGTCTTCTCCCTGTGTGTGTGCCAGAGGGTCTGTTAAGGTTTGTGTGCTTATGAAACAGTCATCAACAGTTCAAACAGGCAAAAAAGCACAGGCCCAACAGAGCTTAAGAAAATAACACACTAACATGGAACAGAGCAGGAGAGGCCGTCCTGTGGGCTCCGACTCCCTCATGTACTGAACACTGACATGCTGTAGACAGGAAGCCAGGGGCAGTGGGGTAGAGGTGGCAGCGGTCAATGTTCTTCAAAAGCATTTATATGGAACAGTTTCTGGCTTTAGTGTAGAATTAGGAAAGGTTAACAGGTGACAGACTCAAACAGGGTTTGGGGTGTGGGGCCTGGCGGGGATTTGTCCATCTCTACAGAGTTCCCCTCCAGTGACAGCTCAGTCCTCACGACTGTCTCTGTTTGGGGGAGACGACGTTTCAGACTGCAGCCACTCGCTCATGAAAGCCAGCCTCATTTCCGAGTCTGTGACTGTTTGAGCCCATGTGTGTGTGCTCTCTCGCTTGGTGTGTGTGTGTGTGTGTGTGTGTGTGTGTGTGTGTGTGTGTGTGTGTGTGTGTGTGCGTGTGTCATCGCCTCAATCTTCGCAGCGATGATGTCCCATTCAGCCAGGCACCTGCCGGGATAAGAGCTGGGGGAGGAGGAGGAACGGGTTTCACTCAGTGAGTCAAATCGGGGAGGGAAAAACATGAAAACGGCTGGCGTGCCCCACCAGGTGCTGCTGGATTGAAAAGAATAAGACTTCCGAAGATCATTCAGCTCCATTTAGCTTTTGGGATCCCCCGGGGTGCAGCAGCCTAGGTGAGACACGAGTATCCATGGCAACGAATTGCAGACAGTAAAAGGATTGTGCATTTGTTACTGCTGGAAAAAAAACAACATTCAGCTAAAGAGACAAAAAAAAAAACACCAAGCAGATATCTCAAATAGTGATCCATGTGGGACGAAGGAGAGAGTCTTTCTGAGAGTTCAGGAGGCGTATGAGGGCCGCCTCCAGCTCCACGTCTTATCCTGCACGGTCTCTTTAAATGTTCAGAGCTGATCCCACTCAGAGTGTTAGCATGAGATGACTGGATACTCCATTAGCAGCATCAATATCCTCATAAGGGTGTGAGAATATATGGATATACTACCAGAAATGCTAATGAATGAAGGGTAAAATAACAACATACAGCACACAATTCTTTTTTTTTTTATACACACAATGTTGTCCGAATTAATAACAGACGGTCCTTGATAGATCCGTTAACTGCTGTTGATGAACCAAACCTGTGCATGTTGAAGCATTTCTTACATTAAGAACCGAGCAGAACAGTAATATACTGATCAAAGATTTAACACACAAAAAAAAACACTTCATTCATAACAAATACAGGTCACAATACATTCTGAGGTTTTACTGCTACAGTCTCGCTACAGTATGAGTAGAAGTAATTCATGATAACAAGCTTTAAGGTTGGTTTTTAGGTCCCTCTGAGATTTTATCTAATTTCTTTAAGGCACTTATTGTGACTTGTCTCCACAGTGGTTGTTACTTGGAGAAAAGGTGCTATATTCAATGCTAGTTGACTGCGGCTAACTGACATCACAGGAAAAAAAAAAAAAAACAAACAAAAAAAAAAACATCATAAAAATAACACTGGATTTAATTTGATTTGTGTCAGTGTAAATTGGTAACACTTTATTTGAAGGGGTGTGCATAAGACTGACATGACACTGTCATAAACATGACATAACATCTGTCATGAACATAAAGAAGTCTTTATGAATGTTTATGACAGTTGTCATGTAGTGTCATTCGGTAAATAATGACACTTTTAATGCAAAGTTGCTCTAAAACAGGGGTGTCAAACTCAATTTCACCACTTCAGCATATTGGCCCCCTCAACGGGCCACATTGACGGTACAAATCAGGAGTGCATCCCTGCTGAAACACCCCAGACAAAAGGTTGACTTCTCTCATTCAGTTCTGTAGAGGCTTATAGTGAGTCAATGATCCAGGTGTGTTAGAGAAGGAACGCATCTAAAGCTGCAGATGGTAGCTCTGGAAAACTAGACTTGGGCACCCCTAGCATAAATTTATAAAAATACAATGTTAAAAATAAATTAAACACCTCATATTGTTAAATAACTGATTTTATGTATTGAAGTTTTAAATATTACATTTGAGTTTCCATGGATGTAAAATTACTGCTCAGTTTAAAAATTACAATATTTAAATCAGTGTTTAGGTAAGCAAACAAATAATAAAAACAATTCACATTATAGACTTTACGCAAAGATTTACTCTCAGAGGCAACTGAAATAAATTAATTTAAAAAATCCTTTCTGAATATCATCTCATGGTCTCTGAACTAAATGTGTCTTTCTGACCGGGAGCTGACAGCGTGTTGAAGAGTGATGGACCGGACGCTTTGGAGTGTCTGGTTAGGAAGCGCATTACAAACCTTTGGTTGAAATGGCGCATTAAATTCAAGTCTCCATTACAGACCAGAGAAAACTAAAGAGAATACAACGTTGTGTTAATCCATTTGAGGAGCCGGCAGTTTATCTTGAGGAAATAAATGACGATGCAAAAGTTAATTAGGGTGCGTTCACACTGCAGCCTGAAGTGACTCAATTCCGATTTTTTTGCCGGGGCTGTTCACACTGCCAGTAAATGCGACCTGTATGTGTTCTGCAGTGTAAACGGGCAAACGACCTGAAAGTGTCCCGCATGTGCAGTAGAGGGCGCAATAGCGTCAGCGTTCTAAGTGTTCTGCCAACCACCATAAAAAGAAGAAGTGCTCAGTGTTTGCGGAAGTAAACATGGAGGCTAACGGTGGAGCTTAGCTTACATATTTGAAGTTGTTGTCCGGCCGGAGCAGCATATTAACAACTTAATCCTCATATAATCCGTCATGGTTGTTGTTTTTCTTCCCACTTGCGCTTATCAGGACGCAGAATAGTGAGATTTGTTGAGCATCAGTGACGTTCAGTTCGGATGAATGCGACCTGAACGGTAGGTCGCATTTGAATCGGATACGTATCGGATATGGGTCACATTCAAAAAGAATCTGACCTGTGCTGTTCACACTGCCATGAAAAGATCGGATACATGTCGCATTACGTCAAAAAAATCAGAATTGAGTCACTTCAGGCTGCAGTGTGAACGCACCCTTAAACTGTAACATGCGCAGTCCGCTGTTCAACCACTGCGGAGGCGGTTACGGCGCTGCGAAGAATTAAAAACCGCTGGGAGTAACTCATCCAGCGGATTTAACAAATGGAGCCTTCTGGGTTCACGTTACCCAGGAGAGCAGCGTTCTGGAGGAGCTGCAGACGTAACATCTGTCCGTTTCGGAGAAGCAAAACCACACAAAAATAAATAAATAAATAAAAAATCCTGGTAGAAGCGCACACCGGACCGCGCAGGGTAAAACACTCACATAATTCAGTTGATCTGTTTGGATCAGACAGATCCAACTGACTGATGAATTAGCGCATATTTTTCTGCAGATGGGAACCAGGAGGAAGTGCGTTCAGACCCCAGCGGGTGAAGTGATGCTAATTTAAGTGAAGTCGCTTAATTTAATTTATTAAAAGTTATTGGGGGCTCAGCCAGTGGTTTTTGTCACTATGAGAAAAATGTAGATACATTTATCTGCTTAATTTGTGATGGGATCTGGATTCACGGTGAATATTAACTAAACTGCATAAAATGTGGCTAAATAGCGATGTTAATATGATTATAATTTCACGGATAAAAATAGTACATGACCGATTTGTTTTTTATGTTGTCGGTCAAGATAACGGATAACAAAAAAAGTCTAGCACGACCTGCCGCCCTGACACCAACTCACACATCTTCATTCACAGTCTTACTTGTAAATTGATTTTTCTTTTGTTGGACGTTTTGATGTTAGCTTGTCGATGTCTCAGTTTTATTCGCTGGGAAAATCAATAAGCAGCTTGAGGTGACTCTGCTGCTCTCTAGTGGCGAGAAGCCGTAATGTTGGCTGGTAACAATCGGAATGCATTGTGGGAGATGTAGTTTGTAGTCAATTCGCGCTCAAAACCTATTTTAAGTCAATCATTGACCTATAAAATGCTGGGGGGGTCACATAAAATAACATGGCGGGCCACATGTGGCCCGCGGGCCTTGAGTTTGACACATGTGCTCTAAAAGATGCATTGAAAGTCCATTAAAAATGCCAACTTTGCTTTAAATCAACATAATTTACAAAATCATGCAAAGTTGGCATTTTTAAAGCAACTTTTAGGGCAACTTTGCATAAAAAGTGTCATTATTTACCGAATGACACTTCATGACAACTGTCATAAACATTCATAAAGACTTCTTTATGTTATGTCACAGCCCTTCAAATAAAGTGTTACCTGTAAAGTCAATCAAAATTCAGAAAAAAAGAGAAAAACATGAGAGGAAACAAAGTTGCTGCATAAACAGTGTTCAACCACTTCAAAATAAGAGCATAAGTATAAATGTTCAACTATTTCAAGATTTCTTAACAGATGTTGAACTTTATTCTACTGAAAGTTTACAAAACAGTCTGGTAAATCAGCGTTTTAGGATCTATAAGGAAACATTTAGGGGTAACGAGATGCGCTAAACATTTTCAAGGCTAAAAACGCTGAACGCACAAAATGTTGTCCGAATTGATAACAGATGGTGCTTGATAGATCTGTCTGTCAAGCACTGCTAATTTCTAACAAGAAATTAGCTCCACTAGGAGCTCATTGGCGGATTAGTGGAAGTGTACACACTACTGGGTATTATTACTGGTAAATTTTATTATTTTTTAAAATGTATTTTAAATCTACTTCAACTCAATTTACAAAGATCGGCCAAAGACTTGATTCACATAGATAGGTCAGAAGAAAGCAGAAACATAAGATGAGTCTAGTTAATATCATTATATTATATTTGTGTAATGTCCAAAATACTAGACGATGTCAGTTTTTTTTTTTATTTATTTTTCATTATAAATATACAAAAATATTTTTGTAATAATAAATAAATAAAATGAATTAATTTTAATTCCTGTTCTCTGCAGGCGATGATCTGAGTTAGGACAAAACTTTACCGCGGCAACTAAAGCAAAAAATAAAGAAATAAAATCTATTATCAAACTGCAATGCTGAGGGTGTTTTATTGTATTGTAATTAACAGTACATTAGTGTCATAAATTTAGTTGTCTAGCAGCTCTGCACATGAGCAGTCACATAAGTGCCTTAAAAAAATCTTCTGACTCCTCCAGAGGGAACTCCTCTCTCAAATCTGGAGGGTTAAAGCTGCAGGACTCCAGTTCAGCAGACAGGACTGTGAGTCTGTGCTTCTGTTGTTATTCATATGAATGATTCAGATATCACAGCAAGTGTGTGTTTTGGTGGATCTGAAATCGAAAAGGAGAAAAGAAAGGACGCAGCCTTTGTGTGTGTGTGTACTTGTATGGATGACAGTATATGTGTCTTCTAGTACTGGTGCGTCAGGACCTAGAGAGTGTGAAATGGAGCAGGGAGGTTCAGACTTCAGCCGCAACTCATTGCAACACACACACACAATCTCTTTCTGCCTTGATTTTCTACTCTTTCTCTGTTTTCCCCTCTCTCATCTCCACCTTTTCACTCATCCTCTCCCTCTTCAGTTGTTTACTTCCCCTTTTTCTGCTGTCCTTCCACATCTTCCACTTCCACTGTAGCTCTCTGTCACTGCTTTATTCCATCACTTTATCTGTCTGGATAAAGCTCTCCCTGCTGTGGAGTTTGTTTTTCCCCCTGCTCTGCCTTTATCTTCCGTTTGGATGCCGTGTATGAGCAGCAGCATGGAGGGAGAGAGGGAGACAGCATCCCTATGTCAGGTCAGTGATGGATTAGAATACTAAAATACTGGAGAGAGAAAACAGAGACTCTAGACATTCATATCTGACAGTGTGTGTGTGTGTGTGTGTGTGTGTGTGTGTGTGTGTGTGTGTGTGTGTGCGTGCGTGCGTGCGTGTGCTTTTCTGCATGGAAATCCAGTGCGTGCTAGTAGAACAATAAAACAGAGCATTTGTTTCAGAGCACACACACATTCTCCTCCTGTCTGTTCCCCTCTCACCCTGGAGGCTTTCTCTCTGTCTCTCTCTCTCCGAGTTGATTTAACGCTTGACTTCTCTGCTTGTTTATTTCACTACATGTTAATGTAAATCACCAGTGTCCACTCCCTCCGCTCCCGTCTACTCTCCCCCATGTCCATCCCTCTTGTCTTCTTGCCCCCCGGGTCTAGACCCGACGACAAAGAGCTGAGACAACAATTAAAATGAACAACAGGCCCCGGTAAAAAGCCATCGCCCTGTTCCCGTTGGGCATGTCAATCAGATGTGTGCTCCCCCCCGCTGATCTCAATTAACCCCCGCTACTGGGTGGTAGGAGGTGAGGGAGGGGCTGACATGGCTATCTTAATCTATGTAAAGGGAGAATGGAGGACAGAGGGAACAGCAGAGATGCAGACGGCCTGATGTTGGACATCAGGCCGTCTGCATGGCTGCAGACTCAACAGAGCAGCTCTGGGTCAGTTCAGTTCTGTCACATACCTGGAAGCAAAGCATTTCCTTCTCCCTAAATTTAAACCATGGCGTTTGCTTTAATTTTAGGTAATAATATATATTTGACAAAAATATATATTATGTTAAGACTCTATTTTACATGGTATTCCCATTTATTTGGCATCTGAACTTGTTTTTGACCAGTTATTGCTCATAAAAGGCAGCCTGACAATTGCCAGAAGTAATTATTACAGGTATTCACAACTGGTGACTATATGATGTATTATATGTTATATGTTGCTGAAATGTGCTGTACAAATAAACTTGATTGATTGATTGATTGATTGATTGATTGATTGATTGATTGCCTTCCCAAGAAATTTTGCTCGATTCTCATCATCCCTGAGTGCTTCTCCCATTGAGATTGATTTCTCAAGATCAATTTCTATCAGACCTTTCAGTGAACAGAAGGAGACATTGTAAATGTTGACGTCAATTTTCTGCGCTGTTTTAGAATTGCAGTCTGTAGTTTTAGGAATGGCAGCAGAGAAAATGAACAAAGCCATTCAGTCCGCGTTCCAAATGTCGAGCAATTAAAATTAGAGCAAGAGGAATGCACAGCAATGAATTAAACAGGTAATATTTTTATGAAGCCAACGTTAGTATGACATTTGCTGTTATGTTTACAGTTATTTCACTTTTTTGGGCCAGTTGTTTTCTATTTGTTTGGTCAATAAAATGTTTTTAGTTCATTTCCAGCAACAAAAAGAGGAATTTTCTTTTAAGACCTTCACTATGTTTAGCCAGTGTAATGGGTAAATGTGCCCAAGTGTGTTTCTGAGTAAAAAGTTGCAGGATTTTTGAGGTGTCTTTCTATGAAATAAAAAGAGAAAGAAAAAAATCTTTGGGTTGCACTTAACACTTACTTGTCTGTGTCCATCTGCAGCCAGGAGCCGTACAAAATTATTCCAAGGGCCACACATGGCCCCCTAGAGCTCACTTGGACTTAGTCTAGTTTGAAGAATTGAGAAAAATCTGATATTCTACATTATATATATCCTTCTTATTAAGAATTAAATATGCATTATCACATGCTGATATCTGATGCAGAGTTGCTAACTATTACACACAATCGGTTTATTTTCCACATGTTCAGTTGAACACTGTAGACACTACCTAGACTAGAGGAAATGTCAACAGGTTGGGGAGGGGCTGACCGAATGACACGGGCACCCTCTAAGTAACTAAACACCTAATATATTATCTGACTACAATGAACCTGTGCGTTTTGTTGCCTGTTTGTTAATTAGAATTTTTAACCTCCAGGTAAACAGTGTTCTCTGCCTCTGAGATGGCAGCACAGTTGACACTTTAACAAAGTAAAGGCAAATACCTGGAGAACTCTGCATTCGGTGGAAAGATTGCTTTCAGTGATGGACAAAGTCTTTGTGTGAGGGCCATGTTGGGTCAGAAAGGCCCTTCAGGCATGGTGTGTTGCTCAGCAGCTGAGCCTAACACAGGGCCTGATGAAGAAGAAAGGAAGGTTAAAGAACTTGACCCCCCTCTCTCATCCTTTCATTCCTTGGCAGTGTTTCCTTCCTGGCTTCACAAAGAAAACTTTTTCTTCTTTCTAATGGAGGACGAACGGCAAACAAAGACGGATATATATATCAGTGACGTGCGGTGAGGTTCATTGCTGGTGAGGCACTGACTTATGAGTTAGACACCATGCATGTTATTGGACGTACGGAAATTTCGCGCTTTTACATGCCATCCATAGCCGCGTTAACTCAGTGAAACTTAGAAATGTAGGTATTGATTTTGTGCTATGATCCACAGCAAAGTGATCTGTATTCGCTAAGCTACGCAGATTCGTTGCCATAGCAACTGACAACAATGCCACTCCATGTTTTAGGATTTAACACCAAAAAACATTCAAAAATTTTGCACACAGAACAGAACATTTAGTCTGTTGTTGTAGTACGTTTTAGGTTTAATGTTTAATTAATAAATAATTGCTGTGGTAGATTAGCTACCGCTTCTACTTAACTGAATTATTTAGACATACAAACTGTAGCCCACAAAACGCATATTTCATTAAAAAAAAATCTTATTGCTGTCTAACCTTTATGTATCAATGAAATCCATGCACCGCTAATTCTGCACAAAAATAAAAATATAATATAATATCCGTTCATCCAAAGCCAAGTCTATCTTCGGCATGTCTTTTCTACTCCATTTGAGAATCATCAAACTGTCTCGAAGCAAAACTTTCAGCTCTGTTGGTCTTCCTTTAGTTATTATCTCCTGCTTCAATTGAAAATCTACTTTAGAAAACTAAGTGTAGAAATGTAGTCTTTCATGTTGACGTCGGAAGAGAGGAGAAAACAAATATATCGCTGTACTTTACTTATTTACTGTATGGCTAGCTCCATGGCTAGCTCACTGTGTCTTACTCTACAGTTGTGCAGTCACAATATCTGGGATCATGAGCGCCCCCTGCCATGAGGCAAGAGAACTGCCTGCCTCCCCTGGAATCTGTTTTCTGCCGTTTCTGATCGCTCCTCCGCACACAAAACACGATACACACACAGTTAGTGACAAAAAACAATATACATTATATACATAAGCGAAATTATGGAAAAATAATTCCATATATTAAATGTTTTTTAGCCATTTTATTGCTGGCGTACAGACAGGACGAACTTGCCCCCATAGAATGGCAGCCAGTGCAGTTCGCGAGAGATTGCGCAATCCCAGGTGAGGCTCAGCTTCCTGCTGCCTCACCGGCTTTGCTTCTGAGCATTTGAATGGGAAAATGCGAAAATCCAGCGATTTTGAAGAAAAAATAATCAGAATTGGTTAAGCTAAGTAAAAAATAGATACTTTATAGTACAAACCACAGGGTGAAAATAGCAATATAAATGGTTTTATTACTATATATTATTTTTTCCATGATGACAGGTGATTCTCTGCCTCACCTGCCTCCTCTGACCGCATGTCACTGTAAATTTACATATACAAAATGTAAATTATATATATATATATATATATATATATATATATATATATATATATATATATATATATATATATGAGAGAGAGAGAGAGAGAGAGAGAGAGAGAGAGAGAGAGAGAGAATTCAATAATTCATATGAATTATTGACTGAAGTAACCTCATCCTGTCATTCCACTTATTACGCCTTAAACATATGGAGGATCTTGCATAT
This sequence comes from Poecilia mexicana, assembly GCF_051168715.1. Taxonomy (NCBI): domain Eukaryota; kingdom Metazoa; phylum Chordata; class Actinopteri; order Cyprinodontiformes; family Poeciliidae; genus Poecilia; species Poecilia mexicana. The sequence goes on along the minus strand of NW_028263379.1, from coordinate 2,200,444 downwards.
TTTGTTTGTATTGAAAAAATTGAGTTTTCATGACAAAAAGAAGATAAACATCTATAATAAAAATATAAAAAACTTTTTTCAGCTTAGATAATGAGAAAATGATGGATTGAAGGTGAGATAGGAAGTAAATGTAAATTGAGTTGTTGCATTAGGAGTTCATTCTGCCTCCATTTTGTCACATTTCCTCCAGTTTTGTTAGTTTTTCCTCCTCTCCCACTGATCATGAATCATCCTCTGCTTTCTCTATTTATTCGTATCTGTTCTCTTGTAAAACTGTTTTCTGACCTCACTTCCTTTTTTTGACCTCTTGCACTCTTTCTCTTTTGTTTTCTCCTGTGTGCATCTCGTTCTTATCGCCTTTTTGCGTCTTTTTCATTTCTAAATGAGTAATAACCTGGTTCCATTAGTTTTCACACTGTTAAGCTATGAAGTACCTTTTGATTAAATTTGAATTAATTGGTGAATTGATTAATTTTCCCCATAATTTCCCTTTTCATTTTTTCCTAATAACTAGCTCCATTGTTGTCTCCTGTAAGTTGCTGGAGTCTTTCTCATTTCTTTCCACTCTTCCTCTCCTGTCATGCCTCTCCTCTTCCCCTCTCCTCCTCCTTGCCCTCCGCTGTCACTGCCACCAGTAAGATGGAAGTTAATTTCACACACTCCCCAGGAATAAGAAAAAAGAACAAGAGGAAAAAAAATTGTGTCAGCAAAAGATTTATATGACACAGAAAATCAAGAGCCTGCGATTCTCTATGCTGTTTGTGCTCCAGGGTCCTTTCTGTTCTCGCTATAGCACACTGTTTCTAAAACTGCCTGATGTACACCTCCCTCCACCACACACACACATACACACACTCCTCCCACCCTGCCCCCTCCAAAGGAGCCTGTCAGATGATAAAGAGATGTTGTCAGGGACTGATTATCAGCCTCCCAACTAAAAACAAGTAAAACATCAAACGCACAAAGACCACACAGGGACTTGGCCTTATTTTTTTTCTTAATTTCTCCTTTATATCTCTCTTTCCCATCCCCTTTTCTGTGTCTCAGTCTTTGTCAGAAGTTAGTTTTTTTTAATTCTAAGTCTGTATGTGTTTTTTTTTGTTTTTTGTTTTTTTGCCTGCTGGCGAGCAATTTGATTTGTTCTGTCATTTTATTTTAGAGCTCATATTGTTTCTTGTGTATTGTTTTTATTATGATGGCTTAATTCATATTGGCGCCTGTAGCGGCCAGGGCCCAGGTCCTGCATCACCTGGGAGGACGACAGGGACAGCAATAGAGCAATAAAGCCAGAAAGAGCTGCATCGGCTGAATGTGTGAGGGGTGGGGTGGGGATGGGGGGGCAGTGTGTGTGCAAATGTGTGTGTATACATCTTTTTTTTTTTTTTTGCAGTGCTGACGTGGGTGGGAATGATGAAGTGCTTGAATCTAATTATAACAAAGGACATTTGCATGCTTGATGCCTGATGCTTGCACACAAACACACAGATCACCAACCTGCTGCCTTACGTTCAGCACACACTGAGCGTCTGTCACTCATGCTGCCTGGAGAGTCAAGAGAACTCAGAACATCACTGCAACAAAGTTCATGAGCAGAAACCCCCCCGTGGCCCCGTCCCTCTCAGTCATGGTCAGGGTGACCCATTCACACCCAATGGGACCAACAACAGGCTCTGACTGAAGCTGTGGGGTTTTCACATGCAACCACTTAAACCAGTTTTCACCAGTTCCTCACTTACTGACTCATCTGCATAAATTTAAACTAGTGGTGGGACTGGATTCAAATTTTTAATGGAGTTAATTCCAGGGTGTGTAATTAATAAATTGCATTTTAATCAAAAACTATATGTTGACATAACAGTTAACATTTCACATCAGAAACCCCTTTCTGCTGCTAAATTACAGAATAAATAAACATGTGAGCTCAACAACAAATATATTTATAGGTTTCCATTTGTTGTTTACATTCTCCAGCCATCAAACTGGAGCAAAGTGTTATTCTATCAATTTCAGGAAGTCCTGATCATTCATGGAGCTTCTGTACATGTTCACATTACCGTTAGCATCTGCTGCGGCTACATGTTTAGCATTGAGATGCTATTTTAGGATTGAATAGCTTTGTTGATAAGCTAACTCCTTTAACACAACTTGAATACAACAATAGTCTTTAAAAGCGTCCAATCAGATCGGTTTTTGAAGCAAAAATGGAAACCCCATTGGGCCAGGTGAAGAGGCTTCGTCTGCGGTTAGCGGCTGTCGCTTGTGTGTCAGATTCCTGGTCGTAACAGAAACACATGAATACAAACACTTGAAACTTTTGTATGTAAAAAAACAAAAAGGTGATTTATTGAATCAAAATTCGCATCTAGTCAATGTAAATAATTAATAAAAATTAACAAATTAAAATATCCTATGCAGTGGAATAAATGAATTCTACACTAAAGATATGACAATATTTGACTTTATGAGCTTTCACATGTTTTTTATTCCATACATTTTGGGATGGACAAAAACAACTTCTCAGACAGACAGCATCAGTAGCTCTTCCCAACCAATTCAGCTTTCATACAAAAAAATATTTTTTTAAATAAAAATCTGAAACTGTCATGCGTTCTTCGGCCATCTTTACTCTGATACCCCTAAATACATCCAGTACAACTAACTACCTCCAGAAGTGATCCTAATAAACCCGATTTTGACTATTGCAGCATATCCATCAATGTTTTTTGTTTTTGTTTGAAGTATTGCATTTAATAAAAAGGAAAAATTTCAAAATAACTTCCATAATTTTGCAAACTTTTAATCTTGTGGTGTTTGAAAAAGACTAACTGAGCTAAGGCAGATGGAAACATGTTTGTCAAATACATTCTGACCCTCCCATCTACTGGTAGGTCTGTGCCTTACGAGAGGCACGAAACTCTGAAATATTTCTACATCCATGTCTATTTTGTTTTTCTTAATTTAAAGGTTTTCTCAAAAGTCACATGACAATTGGATGGACACATAACTAATGAAACCCAAAAGTCCTTTCCCTGTAGGGTTTAATTTTCCTGTTTCTGGTCTCACAGAAGCACAGATAGTTTAACTCGCCCCACAGACGTCCTGCTCAGCTGAGTGGAATACAGAGGCTCCCATTTTGGAATTAAAAGCCATAATTTGAAGGAGTTCAAAAGTGATTTCCCCGATGCAGACTTCCATGTTCTCCTGCGTTTGGGGGAGCAGAGAGACAGCTCCACACATGATTACACCCTGCCTGGTATTCTAGCATTTACACTATAAAACTGAATGATAATTACTTAAATATCAGGGCAAATTTACAAAATGTGCTGATTTCAAATAACTCGCCCCATGGTAAACCTTTAAATTTTTCTACCCATTTTCAAGCACTTCCCTTACTCACACATTATTCTGCAGTTCCATAGAAACACTGGGTTCAGGTTTAATGATGTGCCATGTTTGCAAATTGCCAGTGCTGGTGGTAGACATTTTGTGAACACTTCGTTTTGGCTAGTTGCTTATGCATCAGCAGATTTCTGATGTATAATCTAAGCTAATGTGAAGCAGCCGTTCACAGATCCTGTCAGTCCCACTTCAAACAAATACATATTAAAGTATGCTCACTGGTTATAGGAAGCATGTGGAACCCCCTATACCCCCAGTGACTCCAGTCAGAGCGAAATAAATAAAAAGTGCCATTTGTCATGTTTGGACTGAAGAACGAAAACAAAGACAGGAGTCAAAAACCAAGAAGATGCTTCTGACAAAGAAAAGCAAAGTTCATTTCTTCCTACTATTTTTTGAACCTTTTCAGCAATCAGACCAGTGTTATTTGCGGAACCATTTGATGTGAGTGTGTACATGTATGAGTGTGTATATGTTTGTGTGTGTATCTTCTATATATTGTTCTACCCCCAGCTGTGGGCAGTAGTTAGGAGCAGAAGGAGCAACAGTACTGGTTTAGTGGGGCTGGCGCTGGGCGCTGCAGCGCCCCCTGCTTCAGATGAGCCCAGGTTGGAGACGGTGGCCCTCTCCGAGTACAGAGGGATCACATCAAACTGGCCACCTTCATCAGCCTCCTCCTCTTCCACCGTCTGTGTCAACTCCTCCTCTTCCTTGCTCTCGACCACCTGTTGAGATGCAGGCAGAGTCAGTGAGAGATGCAGTAGCATTTAGCAGCTTCAGTAGATTTACATTATGGTTCTGGGATCATTTGTGCTCCACTGATTTTTACGTTTGTCTTTTCAAAGTTAAAGTATCAAAGCCCTTTGTTGTGCTGCTAAGCATTACAACATTCAAAACAAAACACAGAGGTTTTAAAATAAGTTTCTTCTGGGAGCCTAGAAGAAACTAGGCCTGATCAGGATACAGACTCAGCATTTCAGCAAAGTGCTCTGGGTACAAACATCGACAGCAGGAGATAGATGTCAAAAAACTCAGATACAGAGCGTCTCCTTTACCTTCTCAAATGTAATTGGTGAGTGAATTAAGCAGAGAACAATTAGAGTCCTTATGTACACCATGTAGCGCTGATGAAATGTTGATTAGAAGGAAAATCTAAATCCCTTTTCTTAACTGATTAGGGTCTGAAAATTCTAATTGGGAAATAATAAAAAGTCCGTAGCTGTAACTTAACTCTCTCAGACAACAGCAAACATATGTCTTGGCCCCCAACAGAAATTGAACAGAAGTTAATTGAATTAAACTGAATATCACTCAGTGATAGTCTTTTATTCATTTTAACAGCAGATCACTTCCACCAGAATTTAGTATGAAACCTCTAAGCAACACCAGTGTTACATGTAAGGTAAGTCTGTCCCTGTTTTCACTAAAACAAATGTTAAACTACAGATTATAATGCAAATACTTCACAGTCTCTGGTTTTAGCTTTTTTCACTCAGTGTCCGACTGATCATTGTTACTCTGACTGGATGGGTCGGTATCAGTTCTGTGCTGAGTGTTGGTTCCAGCCATGAAGAACTGAGCTGGAGAAAGAAAACAAAACAGATGGGTAAAAACCCTGAATGCACTGCGTTTAACCATTTTCATCTGTTTGCAGGAAGGAGTTTCACAGCATGAACACATGAAGTTGTGGTTTAAAAAAACTCTAGATAATGTTAGCTAAGGATAAACAATTTAAATATAGCGGTGTTTTTTTTGTTTTGTTTTTTTTTGCATTGTTGATGTTTGCATTGTGTCAGGTCAGAGCAGGCCTGGAGGCAGAGATGGTTACTAGTGTTTCAGACTCTAGAGCAGTGGTTCCCAAACATTTTCTAGGCCCCCCCTATGGTGGGGATGTTTGTTGGGGGGGAATCGACTTTTTTGGGGGCAAAATGAATGTACGTAGCCGTACATAGACAACACCAGTAGCCTACAAGCTACTTGTTAACAAACTTAAGGTGATGTATTGACATTAGCTAGTCATCTTTTAGCTAACATTACCTGCATCCAACAGCTTTACATAGGAATAACAGAGAGTTGGCCACTCTAAGGTAAAAACCTAGCGCATACAGCGTTCATGTTTTTTTTGTTTTTTTTTCATCCAGACGGCTTCCCGCACCCCCCCTGCAATGGCACGGCGCCCCCCCTGGCGGACGCGCCCCACAGTTTGGGAACCTCTGCTCTAGAGCAACAAGTGGTGTGAGCACTGATGATCCACTAGCATGACTTTATTCTGTTTTATGGGTATTTTTCCTTTCCTCTTGTCTCACTAACCTGCATAAAATAGACCCACAATAGGAGTTTCAAACACAGCATTAAGAATCAATTGTCTAAAAGCCTACTGATTTCAAATTCAGAAAATAATTTAATAAAACAGTACTTTATTAGAAAGTTTCTATCTTCACTTCTGCTTTGCATGTGAACTGAACGTTTGAAGACTGCTAATTTAGTTTTAAACTAATAAGTCCAAATTCTTCATAAAAAACCTTGTTTTTTAAACACACATTTACTCTAATCTGTGATATCATTACATCAAAAAAAAAAAAAGCTTTCCATTTCCTATGTGCAGAGCCACGCTCCATCAGTGGTGAACTACATCTATTGTTCTTAAATACTGCACCTCATCAGGCAGGTAGTCATAAAATAACAGACTGAAATATCTGGCTGCTATTTCCTGTCCCTCAACTTGACAATTTTGTTCTAAATTAGTAATTTTGTTCATAATTGCCTTTGGCACTTAATAGTTAATGGTTATTCATATCCAACCCACATCCATTGTTGTATAACATTCTCTTGCAGGATAGAAAGGTCGTGGTTGTTAGCATGCTATACTCTGTCACAGTATCACAGTAGGAAGGATGCACGTTTGATTATTTGTAAGAGAAGATCCTTTGGCCGACTTCAGAAAGTTTTGTTTGCATTATGAATTAAATGTGTTTCTTTTGATCACAGCCTTGATGGAAATGAGTCGGTGCAGCATTGTTAGTGTTGGGGATTCCCAGCTGTTTATCCTCAATAATATGCAAAAACATCTGGAGCAGCTCAAGGCGCATGCTAGGTACTGTTAATTATATACCTCTCTGTCATTCTCAGTGAAACACTGCCTTTGTTTCACTCATGGCTGACTTTATGCAGGTTCCATCTCTGACTTGTGTTGTTATTTTTAGGCCCGAGCAGCTAAGCGCTGCGAAGGCCTATTGAAATTGTGCTGCAAATTATTATTATGCTTCCGTAAAATGAATTGGCTTTTTGGAGGCTTTATCATATTCAAAATCTCACCAAGCTTGGCGGACTCGTTGATACTGTGAAAAATTTACTTATTTTAAGGTCAACACAAAAATTGCAAAAGAAACGGCTCAACGGTGACACCTAGCAACTTTCAAAAGACCCTTTCCTATTACGTTACTTCATCGTAGAGACATGAAATTTGGTACAGTTGTAGAGCTCCCCAAGCTGCTCAGAATTTACAATTAATGTCATGGTGCAAGTATGACAGGAAGTCGCCCATTTTGGATTGAAGTTGTGTTTTTGACCCCATTTTGGCCATTTACAGCCTTCGTATTTGATCAGACTCTTCCTAGGGATTTCGATCGGTCGGCTTCAAACTTGGTCAGTTGGTTCATAAGGCATGGTAAATTAAAACTGATCACAGGTTTGTGTTTTTGTGCCTGCTAAAGGGGGGTTTCCTGGGGTCATAGTTCACCTATTCGCCATGAAACTTGAAACTGGTATATCTCCTACATAAAAACTCACAGAGACACCAAACTTTCAGTGATTGATCATCATCGGGTTGCCCTTCAATACCCAATGGTCAAATAATGAGATCAGTTAGGCCACGCTCCCTGAGAACAGGAATTGTCATGTTTTACTGTGATCGGTTGTTTTCTGAGCACTTTGACCTAATCAACATGAAACTGTGTCCAGAGACAGAAGACATGTTGGTGTGTTGTGGATTTCAACCCCATTTGTTTTCGATGGAGTAGGTGGGCGTGGCGGCGTGGCAAAGTGAGCCGGCATACGTTTGGCTGTGAATTCCACAGTTTCAAGCCGAGCTGCACCAAACTCACTAGGATGGATCCTTATCGACCCCCCACAGGAATCCATAAACATCTTTGGTGGGTGTGGCCTAATTTCTCTATAGCGCCCCCTAGAATATTTTAAATGATCAGCCCTAAGACATACTTTAATCTAGAATTATGAAATTTGGTACACATGTGTATCTTGTCAGGACGTACAAAAAAGTCTCTTGGAGCCATGGTCCAAACCCTACAGGAAGTTGGCCATTTTGGATCAAAGCCGCCATTTCCTCTTTTTCATAGACGTCGCATCTGATCGAACTCCTCCTACAGCTTTTGAGATACAGACTTCAAACTCAGTCAGCAGTGTTGAGACATTGAAGGTCAAAAGTTATCACAAGATTTTTCATACGTCAAAGCACCTGGGCGTGGCTAAGTCCCAAACTTTGACTATTTGCCATAAAACATCATGGTGAGATAACTTCCACATACAAGGTCACAGCTGCATCAGACTTCCTATGTGTCACTACAGACCAACCCTCATCACATTTAGGTAGTCAATTAATGACATCACCTTAGCTCTGCCCACCTCCTACAGGATGTCACCTGTTTTTTCTGCTGTATGTCTTACTTTTACTCAATGATTCATATGGGTTTAATCCTGTGCCAACTAAGGTAAAATTACATAATGAACCCTGTTAATGCAGGCAGTTGGCTGAATCCATGTGGGGGTGGCCAAATGGCGAGTTGCAGTCTCTCGCCATATACAAATGGTTGTCTCTAAATCAAACATGGAACATCTGATTGGCACCAAACTGGACATGTATGACCTTTATTCACCGCTAAAGAGCCCAACAGCATTGCATTGCAATTTGACTCCACTGCGCCCACTAGGTTATTCCATCAGCTATACCTCCTCGCTACATCGGCTGATCTGCACCAGATTTTTGGTGAGTCCTCAGGGAATGCTGCTGAACTCATCGATATGTACGGCCTGGCAGACGGGTGTGGGAACTGCGCAAGTGTCTGCGGTGGCTGGCGGGCGGCGGTGCTGGGACTCCCGCGGTGGCCAATAGGCTGGAGCTGAGCTGTGAGGGCCGTTCGAGGCTGCCCACAGCTTTAATTTTAAATTATTTTTGCTTTTTAGCATCTTGTCAGACAGTTACAGAAGACATAAACAGGTCAGGGAGTTTTAGCTACAGACACATGCCGTGGTTTAGTGTTTCCTTTTTTTGCAAAATAACTAGGGCTATGAACGACAATATGGTGATGCATGCGATCAATCTGAATATTTTAAGGCATTAATATTACATGGCACTGATTAATCGAATGACCGATTCTGACCTAACAGCCTCCCTCCTACTGAGGGTTACCCAGTTCACAGCAGCGCATTATGGACTCAACACATGGGAAGCGACAAAAGATAGCGAAAGGTGAAAAGTTTCCCTGACAACAGACAGCAACAAAAGTTAAATATTTTCAATTATCTTGTGTTGCTTCACACACAATATAATTGTGTGTGAAGCAACACAATTATTGTGTTGCATGTGAATGCTGTGAACATGCATTCACATGCATGTTCACAGCTCATGCATGTGAACATCTACATGCATGAGCTCAGATTATCTCATGCATGAATCACGGCGGTCGGACGGCTGGATGAGGACAAGTGGCTGTTGCCTCATCACACAAGATCCAGAGGAAACAACATTAACTTTTAAAACAAAATGGCTTCCTTTAAACATACCTGAATATAAAAATCTGTACAACTGAGGATCTCCAGACATGTTTGGTTTGAGACAAAAAAACATTTCTTTGAAAACGTGCAGACAGCAGGTGGTTTTTGATACAGGCTATGTGGGCAGTTACCCAGGGTGGCATGAGAAAGGGTTGGGGCACCCAAAAACTAAAATGTAATCTGTCATTTGGCTCCTGAACAAGTTTGCTACTACTCATATGGCTGTGTAGTGCAGTAACTGAAACTTTATAATGGTCTGTAGCACACAGAGTAAGTTTCCTTTAGTTGTTGTTCAGTATTGGGAGACTGCATTACCTGCTTTCTGCTACAGGATAAAAATCTGATAATTGTTTGCATTTTAATTTTGTTTTAGGGGGACGTAAGAACCACAAATGTGTGAGTATGTATATTCAAGCTGACAAAGTTAGGTACAGCAACCCTTCGCTATAACGCTGTTGAACTTTCGGGGTCTCGCTGGTTCGCGGATTGTTTTTGTGCAGTTTTTTTCACAGTGCATTGTGTTCTGCGTCCTGATTGGCTAAAATATACGGAATACAGATTGGCCATTCAGGAGATGGAAACTGAAACTTTGAATGCCTGCTGAAAATAACTGTGGCCAGAGGCTCTGCTGTAGATACAGCTGTGAATCTCGCAGGGCAGGTTGGAGGGGACGCTTTAATGACATTACTCCGGATCACATTAAGGCCCGATTGATGCACACGCACATCCGCTGACCTGAAAACAGGTTTTGTTCTTTAGTTTCAATGTAGAGTATTTAATTATGCTGTGTAATAGTTGTAAAAAAAAAAAAAAAAAAAAAAAAGGTAACTACATTGCGGATTTCACTTATCGCGGGTTATTTTCGGAACGCAACCCCCGCGAAAAACGAGGGATCACTGTACACTGATTAATTGTGATTAATCACAGCACCAGAGTGTGATTAATCTTATTCTAAATAAATTTTGACTGACAGAATTAAAAATAACAATAAAATGTCAGAATTTCCTTCAATTCCTTCAGGAGAAGCCTGAGGCGTTGTCATGCCAACCCAGAAACACTCCCTCTGGCATGTCCTGACCCGTCCCCCGGCCCGTCCCCTGTACCTCCTCTGGGACGTTTCTGAAACATCTCCTGATGGAGGTGTCCATGTATGTTAACCTCTGAATTTAAATTCTAAAATGCTAAATTATTTTTCAGATCAGTAATCCTAACGGACATAGGACAGGAAAGGTTTATTCTGATTTACTGTTAGACAGAAAGGAGAATGTGTTTTTTTATACAGTACCTGTCACTATCTATTTTCTGAAGCCATCACAAACATTATATTCATTAATTATTGAGTTTTCTGCTCTTTGTTTTCCCTTTTAGAAAGGCAATCTCTAGGGTTTCTGACTGGGAAACAAACTCTAAGAGAAAAGCAATTCTGCAATATTTTATGTTTCCTGTTAAAAGGGGGAAACACAAACACACTTATCTGCAAAAGAGACAATTAACAGAGCACTAGTGTTCCCCTACCTTCTCACATTTATCTGTATCCACTGTGAAAATCCAGCACTAACAGCACAAAAAGTTTCAACTCTCCTAATTTGAAGCATAAACTTTAAATTCCTGAGAGAAAAAAAATCCATTCATAGAAAGGACTGAAAGCTTTTCAAAGAGACCAAATGAGCATCTGAGCGACAGACTGATGAGGAGATGAGGAGCAGGTATAGCCACTGGAGGCTTTAGGAATTTGAACACAAAAACAAAATGAAAGACAACGGCGAACGAATGCAGGGACTGAAAGGAGGATAAAGGAATTGAGGGAGGAATGAAGGAAGGAAGAGGAAGAGGATTTCAGGGGGAGAAAGAAAAACAGACAGGTGACATATGGGTATGAATAAATTCATACTAACGGAGCAGTCCTTCCAACAAACACCTCATCTAATCTGCTCACTGGGAGAGAGACACAGACAGACAGTGACGGGACGAGAGAGCGAGCGATTGGAGCAAAGTTGGAATTCCCTCTTGTCTGCCGGCCCAGATTATCTCTGGCAGCGCGGCACGCCGAGAGCCGGAGAGTCGGGAGCCACGGGAGATTGTGGTCTGGCCAAGGCAGCGGGAGCCAGGCCAGTGATTGGATTGGACCGGGTTGGACAATCCGAGCTGGACAAGGGCAGCCAGGAGCCAGGGCTCTCAGACCGTAGGTGTTCCTGCCGCACGTCAGCATGTGTCTGTGCCCACGCCACAGTTTGCACATTAACAGACTGGCAGACAGAGAGCAAACAGGGTTGGAGTGAAAACACCACAGGGCCAGAACTCAGCTGTCAGACAGAGACTGGTGGAATCTGATTGGCTTTAGTCAAAGACATTCGCGCAATAATTGTTTTTCGGCTAACACAAAATAAACAGTGGGAAAGAAATGAATGGCTTCCTGGGATCCTGTGTAAAGTTAATCACAAGTCTCCCGTTCCATCCAGCAGCAGACTGGGTGGCAGGTTGAACTGCTGCTGTAGTTTATAGGAGGAAAGATTTCTATTTGTTTCATAAATAAAGCCATCACTATTCATAACTTGTCTGTCCTGATTTTACCATGAGAGTAACTCAGACATGCTCCCTGAACATCACAAACATCACGTGCAACAAATGATAATGATTTATGATTTTTCAGATGGTATGCTGAGAGCCAGGCTTTACAGAGGAGTTTGGTAGAGGAGTTGGTTCACTGGAACCTTCTAATGGGTTTCTGGTTTAACACACCTCAGGTCATGAGTGACAGTGTGTAGAACTTCACTGCATGCTGATCCAAATCATTTAATCCACAGATGTTGACCAGTGGTGGAGTTATGTTCACACAGCAACTCAACTCCATTTTTTCTTTTTTTTTTGCCCAAATTTATTTTCTCTTTCCCAGCAGCCACATTTTCATCTCCGCCCCTCACAAAAAAATAAGCAGATTTGTGTCGCTTTCATATGCGGAACTAATTCGAATATGCATCCAATTGTAGATTGAACGGTAATGTCGCATTTTAAACAGTTTTTACGTCATTGATGTGAGACATGCGTCATAATTTTACACCAGAAGAGGCTGGACACTGTAAATCTACATGCAAAAAATGGCTGAAAATCATAAAGATGAAAGATGTCAGTGAAGTGCATCACGTCACAATCTCATCACTCCTCTCACATGATTTGGAAACTTACATCAGAATTAAAACTGCCAAAACAAAATTGTCGCTGCGGCAAACAAGACAATTAGGACAGCCCAGCCTCTCCTTAGTGATGTTTTTATTTGCCTCCGAGAGCGAGGCTCATCACACTCAGACCAGACCAGCCTGTCAGTCTGGAGTTCCAGCTTCTTCCCTCTGGGCGGAGATTCAGGTTCACCAGGATTCAACAGATGGAAGAACTCCTTTGTATTCACAGCAATCAGGTCCTTACATTTATGAGCTATAGTTCCACTTTATATATGTATTGATTGGTGCTTGAATGTTTTGCCTGTTTTGAACATTGTCTATGTACTTTCTATGTTTGAAATGCCTGGCTGCGGGACAATAAAGGAATTGATCTGAACTCTGAACAGTCGGTTCACTCCATCTGTTGTCCCATAACACCAACACAGGCAGGAGTTGATAAAACAATAACTAACTGAGACTGTTTGGTTATTAATTACTGATAATCAGGTGGTGACCCTTGGTTGAGAGGTCATTTTAATCAAAATGACCAACTTTACTCTTAATTGCCTTTGGCACTTTATAGTTCTTCACTGCCAAGCCAACCTATTGTTGCCCAACAGTGGTATAAATAGGAGTGGGCATTTATCGCATCATTTATCAATAATCGTAAAATTTTGTCATCATGATAAGAATTTTGATTTATTGTTGTCTCAATAACATCCAATTAATTATGTTAAAAATGTTATTTTCTTCACTGTGTCTCAAAAGACCATCAATATATGACAGGGCAAGGGCGTAGGAACGAGTCTGTCATTGGGGGGGACGCATATCGGAAACCTGACAGATCAGTAAATAGCTTGAGCAGAATTGTCAAATAATTATGCCATCCAGGGCCATGCAGAGACCACTAAAGGGGCAGGTGCTAAAAAAAAGGCCACATCTCACTGCATTCTAGGACAGAATATTAACAAAGCCACAAAGCTTTCAGAGTTTAATAAACAATCATAATTTACAAAATTGTGAGAAATACAATCAAAGCTAAGGAAAATCTCTATATAGAGCATACAGGTATGCATATGTAAGATATTTTATTAGTAATTTCTTTCTGCAGGTCTATTTTGTTATAAGAAAGTATTGCAATATTCAAACCCGCAATTTAGCAGGACATGTAAATCAGAGCTAGACCACCAGACATATTTTGTCTTTACAGAATTACACTATTAAAAATGTAAACAACAAATAATTTTAGTACGTTATGTGTCAGAAGAGGGCTTAGAAAATAATACAAAAAAAAAAAAAAAAAAAAGTTTGACCAAAAGGGCACTTGGGGGCAAGGAGCAAAAGGGGCAGGTGCTCAAGCCCCCCCAGCCCCTCCCTCTGCACGTGCCTGATGCCATCAACACATCAGTAATGCGTTACTCTAATCTGACCCTTGTTTCAGTAACAAGTATTCTAACATGTTACTATTTACAATCCAATAGTCAGATTAAAGTCATTCCAGGATGAACACTCACTTTAGCATTTGCCTCTCACAACTAGCAAGCTAAATACTCTGGTAGCACAGAGCCGACCAGATTCTGATGTATCTTATTGGTCAAAAGACATTGATATAAATTGGCTGGTAATTGAACAGGTTCTACTTATTTCTAAAACCAAAGTAGAAAACAGCTCATAAAATAGGACACAACAGTTTTAAACTCAATACAGCAATTTGACCAACAAAAATAAAATCTAAACAAGTTTTGTTCTTCTTGAACATCTCTCTACATCAGTGCAACAGTTTGATCTACAAAATAAATAAAAATTATACTTTTCATGTCTAACAGACACCTTAGCTCCTCACTGTTAACTCAGTCTCACTTTCCAGCCCTGCATTCAGTAACTTACCAAAGATCCATGAAAAACACTGAGGCAAAAAGACTAAATGTTTTTTTTCTCCTGTCATTTTCAGCCGCAAACATTTAACTAAAATATCTACGGATATGTGTTTCTGTCTCTGCCTCCCTCTGACTCTCTGCAGCCTGATGTTCCTGCATGGATTCATGGATTTACAACAGACACTACAGTAATGTACAGTGTCAGAATGTGAACTAAATATAAAAAGTATGTTTTATCATACAGAATGAGAATTTAAACAACTTAATTTTCAGATGTATACATTATTATACATCTCAACTCTATTTACTGTGTAGCAAAAATTTTCACTAATTTATTTTTAAACCTCTCCTCAAGCATTCTTTTATTGTCTCCTGTAATTAATATAATTTTAATGTAATTAATTAATATAATTTTTATATCTTTACACTGAAACTCCACCTGGCTCTCTTATGTCTTCCCTGACCTGCTCCTCTCATAATAAAATAGTTTAGTTTATTTAAAAATTAAAAACAGTTAATACATATTTCAGTAAACTAAATGAAGACCTCACCAGAGCTTCTTCACCTTTCTTCAACATCATTCTAGCACTGCTGTTCTCCTAAATATCTAAATAATATAATATAATATAATATAATATATAAATACATGTTAAGTGGTGAGTATGATCAGATGTTGCTCACTTTAAATAATAAACAGGCTAATTTCGCTGCTGTTTCAGTCTCATTCTAAATCATTGTGACTAGACTAGCTAACTTTTAAACAAAGTTAGCAGTAAAATTTTGGACATGTGACTATCCCAGAATTAAAACGGCTTAACCTAAAAGATTTAGTTCTATATATGAAAGTAAACTGACAACAAGATGTTATAAATGAGCGATATTCATGGCAACATCCCTGACAGACAGTTTACCTCCTTCAAACGGAGTTTCTGACTCGTCTGCTGCTGCCTTTACTCTGAGCCGTTCAGAGGGGGGAGGGGCAGGAAGCGCTCTGCTGAATGCGCTGTTATGCGCCTTCAAAATAAAAGCACGCGAGTGGAAGATTTTAAAATTCTTCGCAACTGCAGTGAAATTATTGGGGGGAACGAATGTGGCTCTCTCCAATATTGGGGGGGGGGACATGTCCCCCCCGCTTCCTACGCCCAGGTGACAGGGAATTTGAAAATATGATTGAATGCAGTATATTGAGGTAAAATCACACTTCTTTAAGTAAGTGGTGGCCTGGAGAAGTCGATTTCAAATGGGAATGATGTTGAAGAACATTATTTCTGTTTGTGGTGAATGTGTTGTCGTTCATTCCCATCCACAGAGTTACCTAAAAAAGTAATTCAAGCTTTTTTATCATTATTTCTATAGTTATCACTACAGTATCACAAAATATCACAAGTCTTGCACAGCACTGTGAAAGCAGGCGTGTTTTTGCTCTGGAGCAGAGCAGATGGAAACCTTCAGAAGAACAACATGCATGTTGTCCCATTGGGGACATAAAACGCCTGTTTGGTTCTGGACTGCTCAGGAAATCCTCACTGATTTTTCCATTTCCAACTGGTTTCAGGGATCTTAGCTAAATTAACAAACATAATGGTACTGCAAGAGCATTTTGTTAGTTCTTCAAATAGTCTACATGTTTTTATTTCACACCTGTATATAAAAGAAAATTTCTACAATTATGACTTTAATGCTTTTAATCTGAAGGTCTGAAAATTAAAACAGTGGCACAGTATTTAGGATTTCTAATTGATGAGTCTTTGTATTTGCTTCCCACATTCAACAGCTGGTGAAGAAGCTGTGATTAAATTTGGATTTATTTCAGTGTTCATCTGTTGAGACTGGAAAGCGACTGGTTGATGCTACGTTTCTGTTCTGGACTATGGGGAGATTTATACATGCATGCTTCCCTTAAATGTCTTTATTCACTGGATTTGTAACAAGTTTAAAAGGTTTTACACATGACTGCGGGTTGGATGGACATCCTGGGCCACTCATGGACTCCATCATTAACATATTTTTATTTTTAAGGCCATTATAGAACTTCTTCCATCATACTTGTTGGCCTGAATAAATAGAAAGTCCACTGGTAGATATCCTCTTCATTGTGATAACATATTTTTGCTGTCAGCGCCGAAAGTCAAGACTGAGCTTTGAATTAATTTTTTTCAGTTTTCTGCTCCATCTTCTTGTAACCAGTTGCAGAAATATTGGACCTACGACACACTCACTAAAGACACTGTCGTCTCTAAATGATTTCAAGTTTCTTCTTACTGATTTGGAGAAGGAATCTTCTGTCTGCAAACGTTTTAACTGAAGAATCTTTTAATTTGTGAATTCATGACTGTGTTATTGTCTTCTGTTTTTGTTGCGACGCTGCCAGTATTGGCCAGGATTTTCTTGTAAAAGAGACTTTCAGTCTCAGTGGGGTGCTCCTGCTAGAATAAAGGTGTGGTCACTAATCCCCGCCAATACCAGAGCTCCACTATATAGGATTTATAGTCCATGTATTCTGGATTCTAGACTCTATAATCCCACACACATAACTCATTTGAAATGTGAACACGATGATATACTCACATCATTGTTGAGCTCAGGCAGGCGGTTACTGTTCAGCAGCTTGTCCTTCTGGACCAGTGGAGACGGTCTGGGAGCGGGGGGCTGAGTGGGGTCAGAGGGCAGCGATCCAGGGCTTCCCATCCAGCTGATGGAGTTCCCTGCCCACACACACATCACCACATCACCTCTGAGCAGATGTGGGAAAAGAAAGCCCCCATCCTTCGGAGCCTGACAGCTTAGTGGGAACAAAGATCATGGACCTCGGATGTTCAGATGTTACAACGTGGTCAGGGTTCGAATGAAATCAGTGCAAACATCATTGTTAAATGTTAGCTCTGATGGTCAGAGAAAGGAAGTCTGAGTGTTTGCTGCGTTGGGGCTAAGATTGGTGCCTGCGTATGTGTGTGTGTGTGTGTGCATGTGCATGTATGTGGGCGTGTGTGTGTGTGTGTGTGTGCTTGTGTGTGTGCGTATATGTGTGTGTGTATGTTCGCTTTTCCAGCCTGTGATGCAGCATCTGAGTGGGTGTGAACCAACATATCTATCTGGCAGGTTTATTGTCGGAGCCATCGTCAGCTTGATAAATCAGTTTTATGGGAGGTGTCCTGACACATTGATCCGGGCTTTAGTGTTCGGACAAACAGCTCAGCGTGTATCGATAAACCCACCTGACAGCCGCTGTGACTGACTGACAGGTGGAGGACTTTATGTTCCCGCCCAACAGGCTCCTCGTGGCGGTGAGAGCCTTTCAGATGCTAAGACTGGAGCGTGCTGCTGCCATAAAGCTGCAGAGTGCTGCTCACGCTGTGAGGACGGCTGCAGGAGGCAGCCACCCAGACGCATTCAACTGCCACTGTGTCAGAGTCACTTTTTCATTTGCTCTCTTTGAGCTCTTTCTTTGGTTCTTTTAGGCAAGACAAATAAATCATGTTTTCTTAACTCTGATTAGCCAAATCACTGCATTGGAGGAAACATGGTTTTATAGTGAACTATTTTCAAACACGCCTGTAACACCACACAGTCATGGGAGACTGAGAAGCATTTAACCATGTGAAATGATTTTCCTCTCTTTTTAGGCTACGTTTCAGCAGAAACGAGCCAAACACAGGGCAGGTTAGGAAATGCCTTTAACTAAATAAGATCCTCACAGACACAGAGGACATGTATTGGCAGCTCTGCTGAGAATGTGAAAAAAGCCTTAAAATAAATTCCTATTTTATTTCAGTAGTATAATCTCACACAAAAAAAATGTAGAATTAATTATTTTAACTACATTAATTTAGTGGGGAAAACATGTAAAACAAAATACAGAACTGTAAAAATATTTACCTCCTTAAAACCTACTAGTTTTAAGGAGGTAAATATATATCACACAACTAAATGTGTGATATAGTCACACATTTAGGTGTGAATATATCAGTCACACCTAAATGTTTCAGGTCATCCAAAACATTTTAACATCATGAGAAGATAATTTAGTAAATACAAGCAGCAGATTTCAAATGGTGATTTCAGTTATTAAGGGAAAAGGTTATTTTTCAAATGGTCACAAAGTCAACACTCTCATCCTAGATTTTCTGCTACAAAGCAGAATTTATAGTTCTATAAATTGTGGCAAGTTGAAAAACTGCTACCACCATGATGTTTTTAAAGTTAATGTTAAAGTTAATCCTGACTCAACTCAATGTTAATTGAGCCAGGATGTAACAGGACTGCCATCTTTCAGAAAAGGTTCTCTTGTGCCTCATCAATCTGGGTATCAACCAGTCAAATGTATGACTATTTAATGGCTCTTTGAATGAAATTTAAAGCAAAACAAAAAAATTAAGCAGAGGGAATGATTGGGGTATCCTGATGTATTACAATCAAGCATAGCATATGAGTCACAGAATAAGACACATTCAGATTTGTATGTTTATTAAGTAATAAATGTGGTTTAAGGTTCAATAGCTGCATGAAGAAAAGCTTATAAAAGATATCTAGTGAAGCCATGACAGGGGAACAACTCTGACATTTCTGGGCTCTGTTTGTGGCTCTTGGCAGGAGCTTTGTGTTTCTCAAACAGGCTCTCTACAAGCTAGATTAAAAGTTTTTCTGCACAGAATCCTCCTAGCCGGGCCGGGGTGGGAACAGAAGAGAACCAGTAGTGAAAGCAGATGTCGTCCAGACAACTGGAGATGACTTTGCAATTAACCCATGACAGGCACGAAAAATAAGTTCATCCCTCCTGTTAGCTAACAATCCCACTTTGCCCATTATAATGGATGGTTTGAACTTTCTCCTCTCTGCTCTCCACCATGCCTCCTTTCCAACTCCTCTGAGATTTCTGGATTCAGAGGAGTTATTTCAGCTTTTCCAACGTTAATCAGCTGCTCCCTGTTGTAAACCACCGAGCTGCCCACCTATTTTGATACAATGTGCTCTGTTGTATCATAGCTAAATAGGAAAGTATGAAAAATATAAAAATCAGTCCAAAACAAAATCAGTATCCAAAACAAGAAAGAACGGTTGCCAAAATAAATAAAATGTTCACTCAGAAAGACAGGAATGAAAGTTTAAAAAATAAAAATATCTCAACGAAAGTACAGAGCTAGTCCAACGTGCTGCCGCCCTGAGCGGCACAATCCTGGAATTCAGAATAAATGAATGAATAAATAAATGAATAAATAAATAAATAAATAAATAAACAAACATAAATTAGGTAGAATTCTAGAATAAATCGTTAAGGGGGCTATACTTTTTTGTAGTAATACTTCTGGTAGAGAATTAATTGTGCCATTAGGCAATTTTAAAATAAATGCTACTGAGGCAATTTTTTTCATTCATGTTTTAAAAATAATCAGCAATAAATTTATTTGAAGGATCTTTCTTTAGCAAATTGTAAAAACACTCAGAATTATTATAGAATTATTCTATAATTCTCTCAATATCTTCAATATCTAAGCACTTTGAATTGCCTTGTTGCTGAAAACATGCTATATAAATAAAATTACCTTACCTTACCTTACCTTACTACTGAAGATATCTACTATCTCCAATAGTCGACATAACATTTTTAAACTGTTACTCATTGGCTGGACTGAGGAAAAATTTGACATGCGATCAGCAATTCAACTGTAAAATACCACTGTGGTATTACGATGTGTTTAGGTGAGATCTGACAGGAACATGAACCTTTGATGGGCCAGCTAACGTGAATCTGGGATGAACAAAGAACAGCAATCAGCACACAGAGCGGACTCACGTAGGCAGCTGTTGTGGGTGAAAAGGCGCTGCAGCCGCAGACATTCCTGCCACTGGTTGCCACTGCCCTCACAGTTGCACCACAGCGACACATCAGCAGAGTTGTTGCTGATGTAGTTGGGAGTCATGATGGTTCCTGCAGGTCAGAATATCAGCTCAGCATCAGAAAACGTGTCTACGGATACCCTGGATGTTTCTCTGAACACGCTGCATTCGATACACACACTTTAATCCTGATTGTTTACAATCAGAGAACGGGGATTGTGAGTGTCTGACAGGGTGTGAAGAGTTATATCTGTCTGAAAGCTCTGAGTCCAATCCAGAACTCGTCCATCACCAACAGAGCTGGCAGAAAGCCACTCAACACTCGGCCATCCACATGCGTTTGTCAGCTGTCATCTCTCTTTACACTCTGGCCTCTCTTTACTTTGCTGCCCTGGCCATCTATCTCATACCCATCAACTCTCTGCTCTGCTGTTTTCTTCTAGCTATTTTTGCACAAATTCATTTGGCGTTGCAACAAGAATGTAGCAGTTATTCTGGGTCAATTAAGCTTTGCTGTTTTTTTTGGCTTCAAACTTTAATCTTGAGATTTCCAAGACAGCATTCCCGTGAGATAAAGTTTTACTGCTATTAAATCAAACCATTTCCTTATAATGAAGCACATTATTGCCAAAAGTGAGAAGCAGACTCTACTGCACCACATTAGATCACATTTATTCAATTCACAACTTGTTCTGTAACAATATGTAAAAACTAATCATGTGAAAGTTAATGTTGAAATAAACATGCTAATAGCTCAACATGCATTTCTGCGTCCCGACAGATGTCTCACAACAACCATACGCATCACAACTACTTCACTCATAGTGAAGCAGACGTCTTTTTCATCAAGAGAAACATCCTGCTGGGTAAAATACTCCACAGCACAGGTCAGGACGTTTCTCTAAACTGCTCAAATCGATAGTGAATGTGTCAGTTTTCTTTCTCAGTTTAACCTGTGAAATAAAATGACAACAAGCCTTTATGTTATCACTGCATTAGCAGAGGCAGCCATGCTCAATGGGATGGGAGCAGCCACAGCGTTGGCCTTTACTTTGAAACCATGGGAAATGTTAAACACAGACTGAAATGTATCAATATCATTTTGTTTCTATTGATATTTGTGTGGTTTGTTGACATAAGCAGGTTATATTAGTGAAGCATGTGGGGGTTTTTTTCTGTTTCAAAACTAATCTCATATATATAGGGGCCTGATGGTCACTGGGTGAGAGTCAGAGTTATCAAAATATATTTTATTCTCTTTATTAGCACCTGAGAATAAGAGACTTGATATTGCTGTGGCTTATTTAAAAAAAAGAAAAAAAAAAGAAAAACTTGCTAAGAAGAGTTTTCAAAGACTGAACCTGGACTTTTAGAGAAGTTAGTGTCCGTTTTTTTCTCTGCAGTTTTTGGGCTTGAAAATCCATCTACGTCATGTTGACTGTGGTGCTCCAGATTAATTACTACCTGGTTCTTAGATTGAGGCCAAGCAGCAACATGAACAGGTGATGTGTGCTCTCTGTGTCGGTACCTATAAGCCCAGCATAGGCTCGGAGGCAGAGGCCTGTTGAGTCTTTCAAACATCCGCTGGCTGTCAGATGAGATGGTTGGCAGTTACTGAGGAAATCAGCAAGCCTGGACCTGGCAAAAACATAAACAGCTCCACATCAAATGGAAAAAGTGGGCAGAAAATTTAGGTGAATGATTTTAGGTGTGTCTGAATTTGAGTTAGACAGAAAAGTGTTTTTAGTTCAGTAACATTTTTCTCTGCAGAGTTGACAGATTCTTGTTTATGTCCAAATTAATGTGTCTCCTTTCATTTCTGTGTTGTTTACAGAACCATTTCTCATGTCAGGTGGAGGCGGCAGCAGTGCAGGGGCAGATGCTGTTTTGAAAGCTGATGTCAGCTATTACACTTACAGTTTGTCCAGAGTGAAAAAAAGGGAAAACATATGTGATATTTATAATATTGCCATCACCTCTGAAGGAAACATTATGTTGAGCTCATATTCTTAAAAAAATGACACAAAAAAAAGAAAACATCTGCCCTCTTTACCAGCAACTAGAAAAATTCAATAATTGTCCACACTCTTAGACATATCCTAAAAAGTATGTACACTGTAATTTGTAATGCTATAAACTACCATTTAGTTAGCTGAATGTCTAACCTGCACAGGTCGTCTCGGCGACAGAAGCTCTGCTGGTGGAGGCAGTTAGGCTGCAGACTCTCTGCATCCTGATAGGAGCAGGAGGGTACGATGGTCTTCCTCCTTCTCTCTCCACACAGGGTGTTGGTACAGGGGCAGAACAGGACACCCAGGCTGTATTCCTCTGGTACCCGCTCCAGGAAGCGCCTGAGGGCCCGGTGGCACTTGTACTGGTTGCATCGGCTGGTGTTGGGTATTGGCTTTGTGCAGGAAAACACATAGTCTGATCGAAGAGCACCGCACTTCTCATACAGGCCGCAGTCCTGTGCTGCTTTCAGGCACTGGTTCTCACCATCCAGCTGCATGAAGGATGAACCTGCAGGGGTGAACATGGAGAGAATGGGAAAACAGCCAGCAACTAAATATGGTAAGAACATATGATATTCTGTGTCATATATCCTGTTTCTCCATTGTAAGCTGTTTGTTTTGGATGTAGAAACACATCAAACTGAAACCATCTGGCCTTTTTGATACATATTTGCCAAATGAATCTCAATGTATCCAAACTTAATTGAGTTGTGCTGTATAAACTTAATTAATGTTTAGATTTAGCTGTTTCCAGATACACATTATGTTGGGCTGTGGTTGCCACTAAAATGCATTTTGTGTTAGCTTGTACCAGATGTATATCTGTACCTTTACAGTAATGTTGCAGTTATTAATATATATGCATATGTTGTCTGTTGCTATGGTTTCTCAGTTTTGTTTGTTTTTCTTTTTTTCTCTCTCTCTTTCTGAAGGTGTAGGAACAGACCTCTATAACATGATTCAAAACATTTTTACAAATAAAAAACTTAAAAGTGCGGTGTGCAAAAGAATTCAGATATATTTTCTCTCAGTGCAACCAATTGCCTTCAGATGTTGTCTGGTAACTGCTAAGCAATCAATCAATAAAGTTTATTTGTGTAGCACATTTCAGTAACAAGGTAGTGCAAAGTGCTTTACATCATAAAAACACAAAAATACAAAGTCATAAAAGAAGGTTGATACAACATGAAGTCAACAGTTGAGAAAACCAGAAATAAACATTACATTTTTATTAATGTCATCATCAAAATCATCAATACACATCAAATATGTTGATGAATGTTTCATTTATTATGAATCAAAAGTAGCTCTAAACTAACAGTATTTTAAAGTCTATTTTCTCAGGCAAGTACTGTAGAACTGGGTGATGTTCTCTGTCTTACTGGTTTTAGTCAGAACACCAGCAGCAGCGTTCTGGATCAACTGCACCTGGAGGATTGATGTTTTAGTGAGAACCTGTGAAGATGCTGCTGCAGTAATAAGTACAACTAAAGATAAACACATGGAGGAGTTTCTCTAGATCTCACTGACTTTAGCTCTTAAATCCTGGAAATGTTCTACAGGTGATAGAAGGCTGACCTTATAACTGTCATTATGTGGCTCTGAAGGTTCAGATTAGAGTTCATCACTACTCCCAGGTTTCAACTTGATCTCTAGTTTCCAGCTGTAATACCTGAAGCTGTGTGTTGACTTGTTTATGATGACTGCTTTTAGTTAAGCTTTAAATATTTCACTCTATACATAGAAAGTGAGTATCTTACCGGACACTAAAGAGGCCATGCGAGAGTCAATCATGGAGTCATCATAGGGTGATATTTCCAGTTCCTCCCTTCCTGTGGAAAAAAAGAGAAAATTTTAAAGATTGGCAAAAGGATGATCTACATTGAGCAAGAACAGCAGCAGGTTGGAAGGAATAAAAGTAGGACAATTATATGAGAAAACAGAAAAGCATCAGTTCACCCATCTTCCCACCCAAAGTGGCCCATTATGAATTAGAACAACATTTAGACTGCCAACAGTACCACAGTCAAAGCAAAACAAGTTCACAGAAAGGTATGCTGCTACTTTAAATCAACTGGGATAAGAGAAAAATGACTCCATCCATCCATCCATCCATCCATCCATCCATCCATCCATCCATCCATCCATCCATCCATCCATCCATCCATCCATCCATCCATCCATCCATCCATCCATCCATCCATCCATCCATCCATCCATCCATCCATCCATCCAATAGAACAGTGGTTCCCAAACTTCTTCTCCTGGGCCCCCTCATTGGTTTCCAAATATTTTCTGGGGCCCCCCTATGGATTACAAATAGCTGTCTGGTTGAACAACGTGTGTGAGGGGGGGTGGAGAGGATTGTTAGAGACTCCCTGTCTCTAAGAAAGGGGGTGGGAGAAATCGACTTTTTTGGGGGCAAAATGAATGTACGTAGCTGGACATAGACAACAAAATCTGTAGCCTACAGGCTACTTGTTAAGCTTAAGGTGATGTACTGATATTAGCTAGCTAGTCATCTTTTAGCTAACTTTACCTGCATCCAACAGCATTATTCAACAGCTTTTGGGGGAAAAACTGTGAAAAGTGAAAAGTTATTTGCGTTTTGCTGGTTTGCTGCCATGATTCTAACACACCTGCATAGCTCTGTACAGCAGCTGCCGCACAGGTGTAAACCCAGCGCAGGCGTCGTAGCGCTCATGTTGCGTTTAAAGGGGGCTCGGAAAAACAGGTATACCACATGTTAACAACGGATTCAACAGTTTTAACTGCTGATAAACGTGACAGAGGACACAAATATGGGAAGTGTGGAAGCCTCTACTGTATCAAATTGACATAGGAATAACAGAGAGTTGGCCATTCTAAGGTAAAAACCCAGCGGGTGCAGCGTTCATGTTTTTGTTTTGTTTGTTTTCATCCAGACGGCTTCCCGCGCCCTCAGTGCATTGCCCCCACCCTGCAATGGCCATTGCTGGGCCCACCTAGGGGGCGCGCCCCACAGATTTGGAACCTCTGCCATAGAAGAAGCTCATGTCAGCTGATTGTGTCCAATATCTATGTGTAGAAACATAGATAAGGGTTAGA
Source organism: Poecilia mexicana (assembly GCF_051168715.1). Lineage (NCBI taxonomy): Eukaryota > Metazoa > Chordata > Actinopteri > Cyprinodontiformes > Poeciliidae > Poecilia > Poecilia mexicana. The sequence goes on along the minus strand of NW_028263379.1, from coordinate 2,175,289 downwards.
ATGTGGATATAAAAGCAAATTATAAGCTTTTCATTTAAATTCCGATTCTTCTTCACTGTTGGATGGAGTTTTGGATGAGGTCAGAGTATTCAATAAAAATAATCTGAGAAAATACTAAAACTTCAGTCAAAAAAGTCTCCCCAAGTTCCCAGCTTGAGTCGTTCTTATAATTCATATGGGCCACCACTGTCATAGAAAACCCTACAGATTACACGTATAGAACATAATGAATTTCACCAAAATTCAAAAGAGGCATAAGTTAAAAATAATTCTGAGTTAAATGACTAATTAAAAGAATCTAAACCCAGTGGAAAATTAACTAAGAATATAAAAAAGTCTAAAACTTACTCAAATACGGAATCTGTCACGGATCATTGATAGAATGTCAGACATAGCTGAACTTGGCTTAACTCTATTCTGCTATGTCACCAAAATAAACGACCGTGAGATTTATTTAATTAGATCTGCAAATTAAACAGGACTGTGTATTTTCCAGCAGCTCTCTGCACTGAGCAGACTGAACATGTTCTTCCCAGAAGCTAATTGGGAGAACAAAGACCTCCTTCTGCATTTCCTACAGAGCAGAGAGCTCCCCAAAGGTAGAAACATCCAAAGTGAAAAATGCTACTCACTGACTTGGTTTTATGAGTTTCCTATCGTACATGTGGCAGAGAGTAATCACTGGTGTAGATAAACAGACATCCACTGTGCTGGCTTTGATGAATTGATAGCCTTTAAATGTTCCCTCCTGACAGTCATACAGCCATACTTTACAGATATAACTCCTGCACCGTGACTCCATTCAGTCCTTTACATTGTAATGCCTACTGGCCAAGTAAATGCTGACATAATGGAATACATGAGAAGGTGACACTGAAATCAGTACATGGCGATTCAGAGTGCAGATACTGACTTTACAAGTGTTGAGTATTTCTTCTACGTTGGTATCACCATCTCACAGATCTGACCTAACACAGGCAAAGCAATGTATGGACAGATGTCCATATATGTTAGTGTAGAAGAGCCTTACTGTCATAAACATCTTTGTTTCCTGCTTCAGTCTTGTGCACATTATGGCCATCAAATGTTGGGATACTGCTAAATGTGAGCTCGTCATTACATCACTTCTGTGTAAGCTGGGCATCAGAGATCTCCCTCATACAGTATTTTCTTTAAAGCAAGCCTCCTTATGTACCCCGCTCTTCAGCCAATGACTGCAGGGGATAGGAATTGGCCCCCAGCGACCTGTAAGGTAAATACAATGGATGGACATTGTTTTTCCCTCCCTGCTCTTGGTTTGATTTGTGGTCATTCGGGGCAGCTGTGTGTTTGAATGTGTTTTATTACCAGGCATAAATTGCTGGCATGCCCGGTCAGCTCTGCCCCAGAAATCTGGGCTGCTCTCGGTCACTCTGCTGGAGAAACTGGGCCGACCCTTGTAAAATAGTACATTATACTATTCATACTTATTTTTATACATACATTCATTATATCAATGAATTCACTACACTGGTACTTTCCCTTAAACGCCTCACTCTTCAAAAGGTTTCTGTCAGGAATGCATCAAACCAACCTAGAACATTGTTGTTCTTGTTTGCTCCCAGAGAGCATACAGCCTTGGATGTCAGGAAAACATCATACACAAAAGAGAGACATGGAGGAACAGAAGTACACAGTGCCTCTGTAATTTAAAGCCAGATCAACACTTCTGCCTCCTAATGTAACAGAATATACTGTACAAAGGAACCAACACAAAATATGTCTACCACATGAAGACAATTTGTACCGACAAATCTTTAAACTGACCAGGAGTATATTTCAGTAGATAACAGGAAGGCTGAACATACTCCAGCAAATTTGCTGTTTTATTCCTTTGAGCTCTGAAACTATTTTGACATGAAACATTCTGGATTTGGAAAAGCTTAGCCTGGTAAACACTTGTGTCGTACAGAAGGTCTGTACACTTGGCTATGGAGAAACCATTGGGTGCTTGAGGTGTGGATTCTGAAGTTTTAAATGACTGGATCTGGTTTTACCCCTTTGATAACATTTGCCTCATGATGTATGTAATGTGCCAGCTCAAACGTTAAGGACGCTACGATATGAAGCTTACCAGAGGTTGCATATGCTGTGACAACCAAACTTTTATCTACAAACATGTTTTTTGTAAAAGTTACATACTGCAGTTTTAAGATTTATTTGTTGATCCCAGTAAGAAAAAAAAAAGAAAGAAGGATGGAAGGAAACAAAAGTGCAGTGCACCCTGATAGTCAGGGCCGTGCAGAGACCACTACAGGGGCAGGTGCTCAAAAAAAAGGGCACAAAGGGCATTCTAGGACAGAATATTAACAAAGCCCCACAGCTTTCAGAGTTTAATAAATGATGATAAATTACAAAATTGTGAGGTATACAATCAAAGCTAAGGAAAATCTCTATATAGAGCATACAACTATGCATATGTAAGATATTTTATTAGTAATTTCTTTCTGCAGGTCTATCTTTTTATAGGAAAGTATTGCAATATTCAAACCCGCAATTTAGCAAGATATGTAAATCAGACATATTTTGTCTTTACAGAATTACACTATTAAAAATATAAACAAGGGCACAATGCAACCTTTTAGTGACTGTAATCTATAAAAAAGCTGCCTGTTTGCTACACTTGCAGTGGAGATGAAGATGGTTCATTCAGGAAAGCAGAGCTGCATCAAACTTTAATGTGGACACATCATTTAATAATTGGGGGGAAAAAATTAACCTCATACTCTGCGAACCAGACCCTAAACTTACTTAAAGTCTGGATTTAATTTTTTCCCCTTCATGAATGACACTTTTATTACAAATATTAGCTATATCTATCATGGTAGTTCAGGGTGAGTTATTTTTAATTCTAAATGGATATCCTTGTTGGACTTTTATTTAAGTGCTATTCTCCTTCAAGATACATTTACATAACACCAGAATAAATGCCTCTAGAATAAATACCTCTCTGCTTAAACCGCTACTCCATGCTCAAGCAGAAACAATACAACGTTCAATGTTTTGCAGCAAAGGAAATTAGAAAACAAATATCCATTATGGAGTTGATAGGTTTTGGAAGAGCGATGTGCCCCTATTGCATAAGCGATACTGAAGAATGACTGCTATCATTAATGATACAGGGAAGAGGCTTTTTAGTTATCTTGCTTTGCTAGCAAAGTCGTTAGCTAGCAGCTAGCTTCATGAACAACACATCAACAACAGCCTAATGTCTGTATGATAAAAATACTGAATCGATAGATAGAACAGTTTCTCCTCACCTGTCTCCTTCCGCTGAGTAGTTCTTCAGAGAAAGGCAGACTAGAGGCCTGTCAGTGTCTGTTGTATTTCATTATCTCTCTGCTTAAACCGCTACTCAGTGCTGAAGCAGAAACTATCCGACGTTCAACGTTTTCCGTCATCTGACAAGTAGCAAGCCTACTCCACTTTATTCACCAAAAACGTTTTTTTTTTAATTTACCAAAAACTGTTCTGTAATCTGGAACGTTCTCTACGTTGAGCTCCGCAGTTAGCCGCCTTATGTCATTGACTCGGGACATTAGCTTGACCTCCAAATTTCTCCCATATCTGTCAAACTGAGTGTTATTGAACCATCTCACAGCTTTAAGAACTGACGGCTTGGAGCCCCTCAGACACGACTGAGGGGAATTTCCAACTCTAGCAGATCAGGACTGTTTTACTGTAAAAATGAGAGCTGTTGTGTATTGAGCTATTGACCATTACCTAATAATCTGATTTATAGAATATTAAGGTGCCACTCTACTTGCGTCACAGGCAATAAGTCAAAGGTAACAAGGCTAAAAACCCCAACACAAAACCAAATAATTTTAGTACATGTTATTATGTGTCAGAAGAGGGCTTAGGAAATAATAATACCAAAAAAAACAAAAATAAAAAATTGGACCAATAGGGCACTTGGGGACAAGGAGCAAAAGGGGCAGGTGCTCAAGTCCCCCTCGCCCCCGCCTCTGCACGTGCCTGCTGATAGTCAATTTTCAGATTCTGAGAGACTGTTTATGCTAATTGTTTTATACTAATCCAGTAACAGACACCATTTGTAAGAAGGCATAAAATTAATTAATGTTAAAGTTCTCTTAATAGATAATATTAGGAAAAACACAATTAGCCCATGACAATTCACTGTTTAATACAAATCTATATAATTCAGTCGAACAAATTAAATATATACATTCAGAAGGAAAATGCTAAGTAATCATAACCTCATGTATTTACTGGCTATTTCTTTCCAATTGTGAATCCCATTAGCAGAGCCTCGATGGGCTGCTGGACAGGCTGTATTGTCCTGCAAATTATTTAAACACAATTCAAAGAACAAACTCAATCAAGAATCCAATGGCATGTAAAATGTTTATGTATGTAAATCCTATTCCTGGCCATATATTTATGGTAATGAAACGCTGGAGCAGCATAGCAGCACTGGGAACTGAAGAGTGTGTAATTACACTAATGCTCCACTGACTAATAGGCCACAGGGGAAGAGGAGTCTGCCGGCTAGTGTTAGCTCACTTACTAATGCACACAATACACCAGCACTTCAGATGTGCTGGTGAGCCCCCGCTCTTTGTGTTCTGAGCGAAGGCTTTTCATCAGACGATACTTGAACGTATGGCCAGCTCAGGATGTTTAGGGTCAAAAGAGAAGACTGTTACCAGACAGAATGAGAAATCTATGGAAAATAAACTGACATAAAAGTCAGGTAGTGAGTAGGAAAGCAAATAAACATAAAAGCGTCTCATACTGATTCCTCTGACTGAGCCACAGGTCAGAAAGTTCACACCACTGAGATAGATTTATAAATGTCAAAATATCAGAGTCAGAGGTCACACATATCAGTGAAAGACTTTCCCTTCCCCTCCAACTTTGGAGGGTCTTTACTCGTAATGGTTAGGGTTGGGATTGTTTTGTAGAGGTAAAGTGATGGACTCGGTGAAGTCTGGGTACATTGATCCTGTTTCAGTTGAAAGTTTCTTCCTGTTAAAAGAGTCTTTGATCTCCAGTGATGCTCGCTGCTCAGACCTCAGAATGACAGACTGCAAAAATGTAAAGATCTTTGCTTTCCTTAGACTGATAACATTTCACTAGAGTGGCACCTTAATATTCTATAAATCAGATTATTAGGTAATGGTCAATAGCTCAATACACAACAGCTCTCATTTTTACAGTAAAACAGTCCTGATTTGCTAGAGTTGGAAATTCCCCTCAGTCGTGTCTGAGGGGCTCCAAGCCGTCAGTTCTTAAAGCTGTGAGATGGTTCAATAACACTCAGTTTGACAGATATGGGAGAAATTTGGAGGTCAAGTTAATGTCCCGATTTATTTGTTGACTTCCAGAAACAATTTTTGTTTTACCACAGCTACTCCTCTTAGGACTGTTTCTATAGGAGAGTTTAACTACCGTAGGAATGGTTTAAGGGAATATAAAGATTAAACAGTGTCAATATGTTATCCACATGAATGACAGAAACCAATGATTCTGAGCAGAACAACACCAAACCCTTAACTTATATTGTTTTCATAGTATTCTGGTGTCATGTCTTCCCCAGATCAGTGATGCACAACCAGCTGCTGAACAGATCCAGGGAAACATTATCTGATGAAATCATGTTCTTTGTTTGAATCAATGTGGATTTGACGTTCCTGTCACAGCTGTACATAAGAGGTGGATCCTCTGTGGCTGGTTGGGACAATGTGCTTACCTTTCCTGAACACCAAGCACTACTACAGTCCATTGTTTGAAGACATGGTTTCCTTTGGGGGAGAGGGAAAATTTGAGAATGCCAGCCTTCCCAGGCCAAGACAGGGGAGCTGGATCCATCCATCCATCCATCCATCCTACAACCTCATCCCTACTAGGGTAGTGAGGGGTGCTGGTGCCTATCTCTAGCAGTCAACTAGAGGTGGGGTCACCCTGGACAGGTCGCCGGTCCATCACAAGAGCCTTGGCAGCTTCGAAAAGTTATAGCTTAAAAACCATTTACTTGTTTGTGGTACAGCTCCTACAGCTTGGAGTCCTTTTGATAAAATACCAGAGAAAGTTCTGGAACAGATTCCTCTCCTGATTCGGGTCACGCTTCTTTAGAGACACAGAAACACAGTTGGCTGCTTAGAAAGTTCTGGACTGGAAACTAAAAGCTGCCAATTACTGAGAGAAAGGTAATGCTCTTTTGAAAGCAAAGTTATCTAGCTAACACGGTCTGGCTAATTAGCCTGCTCATATTAGCTTTCAGTGTTACTCCAAGCAGAAGATGATGCAGAATATTCTCTGCAAAGAAACATCTACTTGTTTCTACTACTGTTCTTTCATATTGTAGAGTAGTCTTCAGTTCACTCTGTATATTTATTTAAAAATCTTTTTAATGACCTGAAAACACTCTTAGACTGGTTGATTATTTAATTTGGGTAAGGTTTTACTTTGTTGTCATTGATGAAACAAATATGTTTTAGCTAAATTACTCTTCCTAATTTATTTGTGCGTAAAAATGTTTGTTAATAATGAACGTAGATGAAAATTAGCCTATGCTACAATCTCATACAGTGGACCAAATGGTGACGTTTCTGTTTGAACTATATATTGTCTCCTTCCAAATAAAGTTATATTTATAAATATTATTATTCTGCACCCTAACTCACTGCAGCCCCAGCAGGGATCTAGCTTACCTGGCAGGAGGCGAACCCTCCAGTATATGCGGAGGCACCGCTCCTCCTTCCTGAAGCCACGCTGGCACTTGCAGGCCAGAAGTGACGGGTGTTTGGCCAACAGGGCGTCCTGTCTCTCCAGGCACTCAGATGCTTCTTGTTCCCCTAACGGTGCAACTGACGCATCGACCGCGCACAGCTCCAAGCCTCGGTACAGCGCCTCACACTGTGGGTCAGTGGAGCACACACGGTGAGCTTCAACACAGTCGGTCACAGGAGCTAGGAAGGGGAATATCTGGGATGTGGAGAGTATCACACCTGAGAAACAGAAAAAAAGGAAAAAATAACAATAGTAATTGAAAAATGGAGCAGTAAATATCAACAACAAGGCCTTGCAAAGATAGAGCCATCAAACTCACATTCTGCTGTGTGACAAACAAACATGACATCTAACCTTTGCTAAATAGCCATAGTCATTGTTGGAAGATGGACATTGGAGGTCCTCTTTGCAGTTTGCCACACACCATGAAGTTGACACAACAAACATGGAAAAACTTGAGCTGCTCTAAATGGGACTTTTTAACCAACACGGAGGGGAAAACTCACAGTGCATCTCCATGGACAACCTGTCATCATTGTAAGATGTGATGTTGAACTTCAGAGGACAATCCTGGAAGGAAAACAGCTAGAGGCTTAAAACCTGAGACTGCTGTCAATGATCAACTTCCAGAAGAGCAACAAGCCGAAACATGCAGGTCATGAATGCAGGGAGGCACTGACAGAAACATTTGAGCCGATATCGGTATCAGATATTATCCTTATAGTCAACAACTGATATTTACAGACATTATTCATATGTGACATTTCACTTTAACGCCTTAAAAAAAACAACCACCCTGCTGACTTCACCACTACTTCTCTGCTTCTGTTAAACTCCGACAATTCTTCGCTGCATCACTATCAAACTCTTAGAAATGGCTGTAAATTTACAGTGAAATTCCAGCAGTAACATACTGTTATTCCAAAATACAGTAGGATATTGTCAATTTGATGTCTTCTTCTGTTGTCACAATCAAGACTGATGACTGGCAGTAAACTACCGCAAAATAATTGTACAATACAGTTTTTTTCCTAAGCAAGACATTTTACTTGTATTTTGCATCTTAGAGGACCAGCATTTAAAGACAATATTAAACGGAAAGAAAAAAATACTTTCCATAATAAATCTTTTAGGGAATGAATCGAAATCTACAGAGCATAATCAAAGTGTTAGATTACCAGTGTTGGTGTTGTATGTTAAAAATACAATGTTAATTAAACACTTGTTTAGTCAAATTCAAAGATAGGTTTGTCAGTTTGCCTAAAGAAATGGTGTTTGATAAAGAGTTGCTCCCACAATCGCAACGTATCTGTGACATCACATGTTTGACCGGGAGACAGCAGTATGGCGTCTTGTCTGGAGCTTATCATAACATAGACATCACATACGTAGACCCCTCACGGAGCGCTGAGTCCTACGTAACAGCGTCCGTGGCAGCAGGGTGATCGGAGCTCCTTAAGTCCTGTGCTGTGTGAACTTGTTTAAACTGTTTTACGAAACAAACTGGATTCATTGGCATTACCTTTCACAGGTAAGGATGACAGATCAGAATTACTTGACTTTGCAGCCAGAAATTCGCTTCTAAACAACCGAGAAATATTTCCTATGTAGCTTAATTGGTTCGAAATAACCGCTGATTGTTAGCGCAGCAGCTAATGTTTTCATACTGTTTTCTAATGAGAGAGAGATGGTGAAAAACCACTGTTAGAGGAGAAGTTCATTAAAAACCAGAGGATTTAGTGAGGAAAGATCAGTCAGGATCAGAGCTGGAGCTGCTGTTCTTCAGTCTGTTTCCAGCTCAGCTTCACCATGTCGGTATTTAGCTATAAAGATGCTACGAGTCAGAGCCCAACATGCTGAAAATGTCTTTTTTTCTGAATGTGAAAGAAACATGTATGTATTTTCTATTACACTTTTGGATAATTTCTCTTTTATCCTTGGCTGTAGCCTGTGAACCAGGACGTCTCAGAAGTCATTGAGTTCTCCCAGTGTGACCAGCAGACTGAAGCCCTGCCTGTGGCCAGTGTTCCCAGTATAATAAATAAATGTTTTATTCTTTCACTTTTTGTGCATTTTTAAATATCTCAATCTGAAGTATTAGTGTATTAAGACAGCTTATGTAATGACAGTGATTCTTGGGAATAGGGACAAAACAGGTCCTATGGATAAAGCACAAAATTTTAATAAAATATACACAAAATATATTTTTTTCAAATATCTTACTCAACTAACCTGGGTCATGTGAGCACAACAATGTATATTTTACAGGTATTTGCTGAATAATTTTTTTATTTTAAACATTGTAGTTGGTGGATGATGCCTGTAAAAGCCCTTGTCCAGGAGCAGAACTCAATACAATATAATAGTTTAAAAATAATTAAAGAAATACTAAAATTATATATTGTGACAATTAAGTATAAGTAGTCATATAAATAATTATAGAGGTATTAAATTGAATTAAAAATCATTTTTATATATTTTCCAACTCCATTGAAATTTGTCCCTAGTTTTTGTCAACACCGTCAGAAATGAAAAGAATGTAAAAAAAAATCAGGCATTATTGGGGGGCACCAGAACTTCTGAGGACCCCATTACCTCTTCCTTTCTCTTACTTTGCTAAGAGGGCTAGTTAGCTCTGGTTAGCTTATGTTATTCTTTAGTTTTTTCTTCTGTTTTATTCCTAAATTGCTTGTCACAACCATGATGTGTCAACACCATAACTGACAATTTACAAAACTTTGATGAAATTTTGTGAAATAAAAGCTTAAATTTAGTATACTGTAAATATTTAATGGACCTGATGAGCTACAATATGGCCTCCTTCAGAATAACATCATATAAATTGAGGTAGTCTGGCTTTTTTTCAACTCCATCAGAGTTTTTCTGACTATTTCATTGAAATTGTTGTCAAATCTCACTTAAATGTGCACTTAATTCATTTTTAATGTATTTTACATGAATTGCATTACTTCACATGTACCAAGTTTTTGATTTTACACACTAGTTTGTCACCACCTTCAGTTCTGTGTCAACTTCGTCATGCACTGTCAATTCCGTCAGATGGAGTTTTTGTTGTTTTTGGTTTTAAATAATATTTCTTTTGTTTCTTGAGAAGCATTTGTCTGTAAAATGAGTAAAAATATCACTAATAGGGTCATTAAAAATTATTTTTAAATTATTTTTGTCAGATGGTGATGACAACGTTCTAGGTCAGGTCGATTAAAAATGTAATTTTTTTTTTAAATGTTGCAATTGGGAGCCTGTACCTTAGCATCTTTACATTTCCTAAACATTATTTGTCATATTTGCATTGAGAAATAACACAAAAAAATTATGGGAAAATTAAAACCCATTTTGTCCCTATTGTCAAGAATCACTGATGAAATAAAAATAATTTACTCTGTTAGAATTATTTTTCACTCTTTGCTGTCAATAGCAGAGTTGACATTCTGTAATAAATATTTTTCTCTGGAAAAAAGTAAGAAAAATGTGTAGTTTATTGTTTGACAATGACTGATTTATAAATAAAAAGTCATTTCTCAATAATGTATAAAAATAAATATAAGAAAATAATTTGATTCTTGTCTTGAAACATTAAATGTACATTAAATTAAGGAATTATGTAAATATGTAATTTAATTAAACACTGTAAAAGTGTCTGTTCATCAATGTTAATATAAAAATTATCAGACTAATTTCTATCAAATAAAAACATTGTGCTCTTTATTCAGAAATGCCCCAAAACAATAAAATAATCACATCAAAAGTTAGAAACTCTGTCTTTAGTAATTTCTTTGATTTCCAAATATATTAATGTGTGTGAGAAAATGTGTCAATGACAGGTATTAACTTAAAATACTTTGTAGAACGGCACTTTGTGAAGTTCGGTCCATTTACTTGTATTAGCTTACTGGGACATATTCCACATTCAATATGGTGGACGCTTTTACGTATCGCAGCAACGGGATGACCCACTCCATGAGGCGTCTACATATTTATGTCTATGATAATAACAAGGTAAGTTTCCCCAAAGCTATTAAAACATGCTCTTTATGTTATCTCTTTAATGTATTTATGTAATGTAATGGTGATGTATTGTCTTCAATGTTTGTAACTCCCTGGCGGACATTATACCACAATGTATGCTGCGTTTATACTGTTATTTTTTCTGTATCTCAATAAAGATCTATTTCCCTGCACCAATTGACACACCTGAATCAAATGAAAGGCTGGTTAGCAGGTCTGTTCAGAGCTGATCCTGGTCTGTTGGAGTAAAGATACATCGAAAAGTGTCGAGGACTGGACGTGAGCACCCTTGGTTTATTATTTTTGTTAGCAGAAAGCTAGCCAAGCAGGTGTAGCACGGGGTGTCGGGTGATTGAACGAACATTAAAACTGTCAGAAAGGCAGTTTGAGTTAACATTATTTAGCTGTGGAGTCGTTTTCTTCAAGTTTTCGGCAATGCTGGACTGGTGGTTTGATCTATGCGATCTAAGCTAAGCCAAAATGTTTTTGTCTCTATAAATTGTTGAGATTAGTAAATTAGTTAAATCATTATGATTACTATTATGTGTTGAGATGCTTTACCAAGGCCGAGAAAGAGTCACACGCTGTTAGACAAAGGGCCCATAGTAAAGAGTTACATTTTTGATTCTGTTAGACACCAAGCATATTTCTCACGAGAAACAGAAACTTATCAGGCCACAGAGACATGGTGTGATTTCAGGGAGTGTCTTCAGTTCATATAATCAGCTGCCCTCCTCCTTCTCCTCAGACGCTGCACAGACTTTTTTAGAAACTCTTCTCGGATGTAATGGTAAAGTGTCTCCTTTCAGCGCTGAAAGTTAATAAAATAAGTAAAGTCTGAATGCTTTTCTTGGCTGATTTTATGCTCCGTGTGTCAATACAAATTATGATTCATCGATTGAGACTCTCGTTCTCAACAGTTGGTAGCAGAGGATGGTTTTGTGTTGACACATGAGCAGAGATTGGACTGGCCGTTTAGGCGCAGACTTTCCGGAACAGTACTCTGGTGTAGGGCCCAAACAAAAGGTAAGGACGCTTGTTCCTTAATATACACCATTGTACTGCTTCTCAGGTCTGTATAAATTTCAGTTATCAGCCGTTGTCTGTACTGTTTCCCAGGTTTGTCTGCTTGTCACTGAGTTGTCTAAAATGTCAGCCATTGTTCGTTGTCAGCTGTTGTTCGTACTGCTTTTGATTTGTTTGTCTAAAGGCTTTCGAGTTATTCATAGGAGTAAGGTTAAAGTTAGTTAAATAGTTAATAGTCAAAGTAAAAGGTCGATTGGCTAGGTTGCAGAGGGAGGTCGCTGTCCCCGGCTTTTCCCGGACGCGGGGAAGGTAAAGGCGAGGTTTTGTCGGTTTTATCCTTGGGGAGTTCTGCCCCCTAAAAAGAACGCGTTAGCCAATCTGTGACTTGCTCAAGAAACACAAAAGTGTTGAGAGGGGTCCACCATAGGAAAAAAGATAAGAGAATAAAGAGATAAGAGAATAAGAGAAAGGTTGATCGCGATCTGTTCCTCTGTAGTGTAATAAGTGAAATAAGTGATAAGAGAGGACATCATAGGAGCTGTAAAGCGTGGATCCATTTCTGTGTCTGAAAGCTGTGTGTGTGTCTGTCAGCTGTGTGTGTAAGCTTCTGCCGCTGAGCAGACGTTATGTGTTTAAATGTACTATTTTATGTTTATTGTAATGTGTTTTAAAACCATGGTCAACATTGGGAATTTATAATCTGTGGGAGGTTTTTGATTTTGTTTGCTGGGTTTGATTTTCTGCTGTGTTTGATTTCCTCGCCGCCGTGCGAGCAAAACTAAAAAAAAAAGAGAAAAGAGAGAAGAGGTGATTTTTGAGCCTAAATTTTAGCCTAAACAGATGGAGGGTGAATTTGAAAAGGAAAAAATATGATCCAAAGTGGGGCATCGGGCCATGGATTGCGCTTGGTGAGCAAATAGAAGCATTAATAACCTATTTGTCAAAGCATGATGAATATCAAAATAAGGGAGAAAGACAAAAACTAAAAAAAAAAAAAAAAAGGGGGCTAGAATACCTGGTGCAGAAAGGAGGCGACCTGTTAAACAGACAGCCTTTGGGGAATATTGGCTGGAAGCAATAATTGACGCTGAGGGAAAACTGGTTGAAACTAAACTAATCCTGCACAATTCACTAAATTCACATGTGGTAAAATTAACTGTATGAAGGATGAATGAAATTACATAACAGGTAAAATTGTAAACAAAATAAAGTGACATCTAATGTGTTGAAATTCTAGAAATTTTTGCTTAGCTGTTGATGGGTTAAAATTTAAACTTAATGAAACTTGAGAAACTGAGGTTTATAGCAGAGTTGAACTTTATCATGGACTAATCAATATTTGTCTCCCTCATTATCTTATCAAAACAGGATTTCTTTTTATGTGAAACTTGGTCCTTAAAATGTCTAAAGAGGGAACAGGATTGGTAACTAAATATGAGTATGTGTTTGATTTAAAAGGCGATTAAGAAACAGCTCCAGATTCAATTAAGGTTCATTACAAAATATTCTTGTCTCAAAGACAATTTATGATTCTAAATCTACAGTAAATAATTCGGTTACCTTACTTCAAACTGGGATGTTGGAAAAGGAATAATCACATTTCAGCTTTGGTTTAAAACCAGATATCTTTTATTACGAGACTGTTTCATTTGGTTTCACTTTTTTTTATTTATTTTCTTTTCATTTGTATTGACATTATTGTTGTTTTTATTTTTTCTAATAACTAACTAATTTACTAACTTAACTAACTGCTAATTTTAAAACACATGCGTGTCTTGGTAGAAAGGCACAAATTGGACATGATGAAACTTTTAAAGTGGATATGATAATAATTGATTATGTAAAAACAAACTGATTGGACAACAACTGGCTCACAACACTTGTGTGCCTTAAATTTTGATTGAATGAATACATGAATCCAAGTCCAACAAAACATTTGATTTGAAACGCAAAGACATCTTAGAGTACTGCATAATCTTTATCTACATTTTTTGCTCCTCTGCCTAAATTGATCAATTTTTCTTTTGTCAATCCAAAATAAACGTTGACACTGCTTTTTAGGAAAGCAATCCAACTTCTGATCTGAACTCGTTAAAATAATGAAACTTTTGGCCTTTGCAGTACAGTTTCAGTTGGACATTTTAGACATATGTACAAAAAAAAGAGAATCTGAACAATATTTTGTTTGTTTTCTATTTACATAAGAAAACAAAAGGGGGAAATGATAAATTATAAACATAAATTATAAATTATAAACATAAATTATAAACATAAAACATTTCTGATAAATCTTTACATTTAGAACATTTAGAATTTTAGACAGAAGATTTGGAAAACTTGTGACACCCTGGAATATTTTAGTTTTGGAGAATAGCAACATGCAAAATTGCTTTCAAATTTTTAAATTATATCAACAGGGGGCAGAGAAGAAATAGACTCTAGTTCCTAGTCGGTTTATAGATATGGTTAATTATGAATTTATTCATTTGACATTATTTAATGAGCTCTTACAGTACCTTCCTGCATGACTGAAATACAGAGTCATATAGAAGATCTTACTAAATTAAAATCGGTAATTTAAAATTGAATAGCTTCAATCAATATCTATGCCATGTTTATTTAAATATTCATGAATTTCCTGCATCACCTCTAATTTTAATTTTATAAAGTTACAGTTGGATGTAATTGTTGTCAGTAAGAAAATTTTGGTTAAAAGTACTATAAACTTTTACGGAGCCCCTGAGGGGACATGGGAAAAATTCAGATAAAATGTGAACAACTTTTTAAATTCTAAAGAGAAAACTATACATAAATACAACACTCAGCTGTTTTGAAAAATATCAGGATAATCGTAATATTTCTATTAATGGTATAAAGAATATTTGATTACAGTTCTCTTTTGACCTAAATTATTAAGGAAATTTAACTGGTTGTCTTAAAGCGTGGCAATTTCACAAGGATGCTTTTGTGTAAAACTGGACACTATTGAATTAATTATTTTACATATGCATTTGAATAACCAATTTCTGAAAAAGTGTATGTAGCTGGAAATACTAAATTTTGTTTACATTTAATAATTTCTTAGAGTTTAATTTTTGAGAGGAGTTGACTCCACAATTGGTTAATTCTGAATCATCTTAACGCATTTCTATTTCTCTTTGGAGCTCAGAGACAGAGGCAGTGGACCTTATCTGAGCCGCTCCAGTGACCCTGAGCCTGGCTGAAACAAAAAAAGGAAACAAAAATATCAGAGGCAACTCTTCTTCTACATCACAAGCTAAAGAAAAGACATTTAATTTATAATTATGTGAGCAAAAGGTGGCATACACTTTTATTTTCTTAATTTACTTTGTGTTTTACTCTAGCAGTTCTGCTTCCTGTGGTCTGACGGACTGTAGGGACCGGGTTTTTGTAGGGGCCTCCGCTGTTAGCCACGCTGACTTGGACATTTGCACTTTCTACACATGAATTGTGCCATCTTCTGCTGGACTGCTGTCTGAGAGCAAAGACCTGCTGGACGATTCTTACACCTTCTACAGAGGTCAGTGAGGCTGGATTGATTTTTCCTGTTGTCACCTGAAGGCGGAGTGCAGCTTACAGGATCTTGCATTGGATGTCTGACTGTGATCTCTGAGGAAACACCTGGCTAAAGGACGAGACCCAGGCGTCATTTCTGAGGGTCTCCTGTGGCAGAAAAGACCAACAGCTTCTGCCCGACGTGAGACGGAGGTTTGAAAACAATGATTCATCTGCTGTATCTCTCCGTCTCTCCCTCTCCCACACAAGGGGGGCCACATACTTTGTCCAGATTGTTCTGCACAGCGGGACTGAATGCTGCCCTGGACAGATTCTGATGGGGCAAATGGAACATCACATGTAAAGTCGGACTGAGACTCAGAGGCGGTCCTGTCTGTTGTCATGGTTGGTCCTGGGATTTCCCTCAGTCTACAGGTTGGAGACAAAATGGCTGCCAACAAAACTTTGTAGCTCTTAATAGTTTTTCTAGAATTTTTGAATTATGTGATGCCACTTTTTCTCACCTTTAGTTTCTTTACAGCAAATTCATTATCTACTGCCTTTGCACTCTGACCTCTGCTATTTGACCCCCAGGATAAGTTTAACGGTGCAGCAGGGTGTTAGAACTCTCTGCAGTTCGCAGAAATATTGTTTGCCTGAATGATTATAACTCTGATTGTCCAACATCTGGCTAATATGTTTCTCTCCTCCAGCAGGACAATGATTGAAACAGGATAAAAGTCGGTAAAATTGTTAATTTCCTGATTTACAAAAGCACATCCGACCACACTTCAAATACTAAAGAGGATGGTCTAAGTTCTAGTTGGTTCAAATTACAGTGGCTACAAATATAAGGACTATTATTTCAAGTTATGATTTAAATTTGTTTGGAATCCATTTCAAATCTTAGGAAAATCTACTCTTTGGAAAATTACTCAACCAAATTATGGGTTTACTGCACATTCTTTCGATCAACTGTTAAATTCTTTCACGGAGGTGTAAACACCCTGGTTAAATTACATCCAACTGTTACAGTTAGCAATGAAAGCAAATTTGGGCTAAATGATTTGCATGACTTTCTTAAGAGTTTCTGTACCGAAACACTAAACAGTGTCTGATACAGAAACAGGGGGAGATGCATGGGATTACTCTGTTCAAGCAAATTCTGAGTTAATCTAATCTATTGAGAAATTTTTCAGTTTTGGGCTTCAGCAAAATATAAAAGAGGTTAAATCAAAATTCACAAATGTTTTAATTAATGAAATGAGTTTATAAAGTAATACTGAACATTCTGAATTGAAGACAGTAAAATTAACAATGATATCATGTGTCAAACAGATTTCTACAAAATAGAGTTTAAATTGTTTGATTGCTGCTTCTCTCTTGCTATTCAAAATCATTTGTTCAACCAAGTCATGCAGAAAGGTCTAACCTGAACATTATACAATTTAATAAATCTAGTTGTATCAAACTTCTCCCCAAAACTGCCAAAAACATTGATAAATATGATCAACGCTACAAAGGAGTGTAATTCAGTTAAACAAATATTTTATAGAAGGGTTTCAAGAGAACAAATTGTTCAAAGGTTAAAATTGTTGAACTTATGGGATTTAAAATCATGATGAGAATAAAATAAGTCAGTAAACATGGAGTGACAGGGTTAACTTTATTCTAGTAAAAAAAATAGGCTATGTGTAATTGTTGATCCAATGCCTAAACATTTCTAATAATCATAATTTACAGTTTTTGGTCTGAGACAAAATAAGGTTGTCTTTTATTACATGAATGCAATGTATTACAAGGGATCTTGATTTAACACGGATCATAAACTTTTCACACTATTGATGATATTTTACAAGCCTTTAGTATAGCAGGTTACTTCTTGTTAAATGAGGGCTATTTGATTGAATCTCATTAAAAGAACAAAAGCAAAAGATTTATGTATGGTTTAAGATTTCTGGTAAAGTTTCTATTAGGGATAAATCTTATATACATTTCAAATTATATTTCTTTGATAAAACATGACTGTGGGCAGTTTTGCACATTTATTTCATAATCTGATCTTTTACTTGATTTTTTGTTTGGTTTCTGATTTTGTCTGATCCTATGAATATGCCAACACTTAAAACAAGCAAAGTTATTCTTGAAGGTTGAAATGTGTTACTTAATTTAAACATTTCTTTTGCTATTATTGAGAGGAGAACTGAAATAATAAATGTTACTGATATATTGATGCTTTATTGGCTTAGTATGAGAAAAACAACAAAAGAAAACTTGATCTTCAGCTTCAAGGAGCAGCCTTAAAAAAAAAAGAAGAATATTATGTTTACTAATTAGATGATGCAGAATCTTAAAGAACCTTCCTTGCTCTCCTCATCACCTGTGGATGCTGCTGTTCCCTGCCTGAGGTCCTTGGCTGTCCACTGCATCACTTCCAACATAGAGAAGGGCAGCGGTACCAATAGAACCCCACCTGCCTATCAGATGTTTTCCCAGAACCGAAAGACGACCATGGACCTCCAGCTTTCTATAGTAAAAGGGCAGTACTAGTATCCAGTGACAAAAGAAAATTTTCCTTCACTTTAATGTTCTTTATATAATCCATTGATTTCGCTTTTGTTGTGTTTTTTCTGTTGCAGAATGAAGTCCAATCCTTTCTGGGTGTGCCGGGGTGTGAGACTGTGGGCGCCTTCCACGATTGGTGGGCCGAGTTAAAGCTGAAACGCCACACTGAAGCCTCCTGGGCACTGTCGGGGTTTCCTATCGAGCTGCGCCGGCTCTACATCTGGACACACGCAGAAACTGATTTGACGTAGACATGTCTCGCTATAGAGAGACTGATATGATTAGATCTATTACTATTATTGCATTTTACTTAGAGATCATTTTTACTTGTTTTCTCATCACAGTTCATTCATATCAGTATATTTTGACTGTGCTGCCCTTGAAACTGATTTATTGCATTGGTTTGCTGTTTTATGAATGTGTTCATTGTTCTGTGCCTTTCAATACTCAGACTTCTAAGCTTTTCTTACCATTTCATTTAACATTGCATCCTTTCTGTAGTTCATTAACTTTTAATTATTACATAGAAATTTCAATAAGTTGGGTTTATTAAAACTAACACATTGTTTTACTCATTACTCATTATTGCTTCATTGACTTTAAAGGATAGTAGCTTAACATTTCTAATTTTACTTTTTAAGTTTTAAGTAATATCTACCTTTTATTCATTTTACATTCTATTCATTTTAAATATTAACCTAACACTTTATTCATTTTTGCACTTTATTAAGTTTGAAATATCATCCTAACATTCTATTCAATTTACATTTTGGTTAACTCTAACAACTTGGTGAATATAATTTTAATACTTTTTTACTTTAAAGATGACAATTAGATCCTCCTAACACTTCACCCATTTTATATTTTCATAAAATTTCACATTGATTCTTTTTAAAAAAAAAAAAAAAATTCAGACTTTGTTGTTTAATAGTTCATTACCCTTCTATGGCATGACGTTGACCTGAGGTAACAAAAAGAAATAATAAATAACAAGCAACATAAAGGTAATAATATTTGGTTCCAGAAAGTGTCGTGGTCCGACTTTATGATGGATGTGTAATTACAAATGATGAAGCTCTGACAAAACTTCAAAAATATTTTCTTCTACAGAAAAAGCAAAAAACAAAACAGTCATGCCATGGAGGGTTGACTTATGTTCCTCCAAATTTAACACTCTAACATCCTTTAACAATTTTATTTCTTTACATGTTCTTTATTAGACTGTAAGAGGGACATTGTGGTTTCGATCCACCGCCTAAGAGGCATAGGGGTGCCCTGTCCGTTTTTACCCCCAAAATTGAAATGAGATGAAATGACATGAATGAAAGACAACATCAATGACTGAAATGATCAAATGTATGTCAAGATCTGTAAAAGCCTCGGGGGATGTTTTCCGGAAGGGACAGTGTCTACTCTAGGGTTTGTCTTCTCCTTTTTGGGCTCTTTTAGAGCCCAACAGGGGGTGTTGAGATTAGTAAATTAGTTAAATCATTATGATTACTATTATGTGTTGAGATGCTTTACCAAGGCCGAGAAAGAGTCACACGCTGTTAGACAAAGGGCCCATAGTAAAGAGTTACATTTTTGATTCTGTTAGACACCAAGCATATTTCTCACGAGAAACAGAAACTTATCAGGCCACAGAGACATGGTGTGATTTCAGGGAGTGTCTTCAGTTCATATAATCAGCTGCCCTCCTCCTTCTCCTCAGACGCTGCACAGACTTTTTTAGAAACTCTTCTCGGATGTAATGGTAAAGTGTCTCCTTTCAGCGCTGAAAGTTAATAAAATAAGTAAAGTCTGAATGCTTTTCTTGGCTGATTTTATGCTCCGTGTGTCAATACAAATTATGATTCATCGATTGAGACTCTCGTTCTCAACAAAATAATAATGATAATAAACAATGACATATTGGCCGACACTTTTTTTCTTCATTAGTACTTCATGTTGGTGACTGAAGTCTGTTATGATGACTTCAACACATTTCTTCTCACAAGCTGGTAGAAGAAATCCTCTCCAGAATGTTTCTATAAACTGACTAATTTCTATAATGCCTAATGTCTGAGATGTGTTCATGGTAATTATTTCTGACATTTTTATGCTTTATGTTGTAGGTTGTGAAAAATGCTCTCCAGGATAAACCGGGTGGACAAAGTATTTTGAATGACTGTGATGGTGACACAAACACACACACACACACACACACACACAGGTGGGTCTGGTTAGTTTTGCTCACACTTCTCTTTAAAATGTTTATTTATTATCCTAATGTGTCTGCTATTTATCCTGTGGTTCCTCCAGGCTGAGAAAACCAGGCATTCTTCTGTTGGTTCATGTGCTTCGTCCTACATCTAAAGGCCACAAGAAGAATCCAAAATGCCTCATGTCAAACTGGACCGTGTTTTCAGATATGTGCAGATATGTGATTATTCTAATGATCCTACTTCTTTGTAGAAGCACTTTCTCATTGGCTTTGTTTGCTATCTGAATGTAGCTGTGCTGCTAAATATATTTAATAATTTTTATTATTCGTCTTCTTATCATTATGTCAAAGATGCAAGCCAGTGTTGAAGCCTTCCTCATTGCCGTGAAACCAGGACAGCCCGTCCTCCTGCATTTTGGTGAAAACAAGAGCAACACCAAAGACACTTCACCTTCAGTGATCACAAGATCATCCAAGGTAGCTTTTGATTAACTTTGAATGCACACTTCACCTTCAGTGCAAAGTACCATGAATTCCTCTACAACTTCTGTAAATTAATCCAGCCTACAGTTTTCAACATTGATGTGACTTGCACGACAATTGAGGAGTTTAAGATCCTTGCTTTTACTTTACCTGGCAGAGTGGACACTATTTATTATGATGATCATTTAAATGCATACTGTATCAATAAGAGGATTTGTTTTATGTTCGTTCAATTAAGGACTTGGTTTATTACAGTCCCTGTGGCAAGCAGTTTTCTGCATGGTCAGCAATGAAGGCCATATTGTCTTTGAGAGGCTCCAGCCAACATTCCAGACAGGACAGTGTTGTCCATCTTCTTCATCTTCAACCTCCAATATTAACATAAGGCAGCCAAGACTTTGGTTCATTCAACGGTAAAACCATTCCTATAATTTTTTTTACAATGACATGGTTTTAAAGTTCTAAAGCAAGTTATGATTAACATTTGACAAAGGTAGTGATTTCTCTTTACGTAATTAAAAACAGCTTTATTTATATATTGTACCAGCTGTATTCAAAATGCCACACTATTTATATTCTCAGAAATTTTCTCATTTTTGATTTTGTTTTTTAGTCGCTTCATTGGGATTAACCCAGAAAGGGGCACAAAAGCCGGTCATGGGAAGATGGTATCCAAAAAGACAGGAAAGACCATTCAAAATAAAAAGTGACGGTCAATGTTCAGGTTTCCACCCTCATCAAAAACCTGATGGACTTTGAGTGGCATCTCATTCAGGTTAGGTTAATACCTAACCTGATAGATAGAACATTAATATGTTCTATAGTAAAACTAAGACTGTACTTTAAAAAGTAGCATTACAGTTTTTTTGCAGTAGCTTACTCATAAAGTGAATGCAGTAGTAAAACTAAATTTACAGTAAAAAATACTGGAACCTACAGACGCCAGTATTTGAAGGTATATTTACTTTAACCACTGTATTTTACGGTGGCCAACAGGTACAAAAACCCAGCAAAGACGATAAAAACACATGCAACAAAAAAGAGATGCAAACAAAAAATGCTGAAAACAGAAGTGATCCAGACCACTAGGAGGAGTTGAACAAAGAACAGCTGTGTCCGAAGTCAGGTTTTGCATCCTTGGGTCCTCGACAACCAGAAGAGAGAAGCTGTAGCTTTCAGCTAGCTGCTTAGCCTCTACCGTGGCGTTATGTTGCTTAGCAACCGTGACAACGTGAATCACACAGCGGTGAAGGAAAAAACAACGGGACTCGAAGTATTTTTTTTTTCTCCTGATTTCTCTATTACTCTCCACCTTTTGTAATAAAGGCTGTTGCATATTTAAAAAATCTTAGTCTGATTCTAAAATGTTCAAACACGTATAGCACATTTACACAAGGAATGTAAGCAAAGTATCCCTTTTCAAATACTCTCCAAATCTCAGGTAAGACAATACAGTTTAATCAAACTATTGTGTTTTTAGGCTTAACTTTAATCAGTCAAACTGATTTGCTCAGGAATAAATGAAATATTTGAGTGAACCAAAATATTACATCTAGATGTTACCTAACTTAATATCTGTGTTTAACTAACTGCCATTTGGGAAAGCCCAAATGAGTCAAGTGTTCTCCCGTGGTATACTAAACCTGGACCAGCTGGCAGCAGGCGAGGGGAGCTGGGTGTTAATACAGCGGGAGCAGACATCTCCGAAAACGTCGGACAGATATTGCAATTAGGTGATGCACTGATGAACCGAGCAGAAATGTGAGATTTATACATCTACATTCTCGCCTACAAACATTGTTTAAATCATGTTGTGTCACGGCTGCTAAGCAACATAACCCGAGGTGGAGGCTAGGCAGCTAGCTGAAGGCTACAGCTTCTCTGCAATGCTCTCTGCCTTTGCAGGACCCCACTTCCGTAGACCGGGTCGTTTCTCAAGCCCATGAAAGAATAAGCTTGAAATGATGCAGACCCTGACCTCGGACACAAAGCTCTAGTGGTCTGGAACACTTATTTTTATATATTTTTTTGCATCTCTTTTTTTGTTTGCATCTTTTCTTTGTTTTTCTCGTGTTTGCTGCGCGTTTGCACCTGTCAACCACCGTAGTATTTTAACGATTCTGTATTTTAGTTCTGCTGGGGTCCATATGGTTATGTGTATTTGTTATAAGTTGCATTGTGATCACTGTTATGTGTAGAGTGTTATGGGGTTCCCCTGTTTGACTCTGCTGACTTCCACTCGCATGTGATGGACCTGTCATGTGGGCAGGGGAGCAGGGGAGCTGGAGGACCAGAACCGATGCTGATCTGACAGAACACCGGAAGAGCGGAGAGTTCAGTGTGTTAGCAGTGAAGCTATTCAGTTGAGTGTAACGATTTGTTAGAGGCGCGAGCTGCAGCCTAAGGAACAGTAGCTCGCTCTTATTTCTAATAAACCCTGTTGGCGGTACTACATCTGCTGTGTGTTGGCATCATGACAGTATTTACTTACAGTACACCACTTTAAAAGGTACAGGATTGAAAAGGTAAATATCCAGTAAAATACTGGTATCTACAGACACCAGTTTTTTTGTTTGCTTTTTTTTACCGTTTTTCTGAAAAAACAGTAAAAAAAACAAACAAAAAAAAAAAACAATAAAAAACCTGGCGTCTGTAGCTACCAATATTTTTTTATCGTTCTTTCAGAAAAACGGTAAACTACTGGCAGCTATAGACGCCAGTATTTTACAGTTCTTTTTTTAAAAACAGTAAACTACTGGCAGCTACAGATCCAGTATTTTACTGTTCTTTCACAGTATCTATACCGTACTTGCAATGACGGTAATCTACTGTCAGGATTAATTACGGTACAGCTACTGTGCATTTACAGTAAACTTCTGGCGTCGAAAGCTGCCAGTATTTGACTGTAAATTTACAGGATTATTTCTTAGAGTGTACCATATGACCGATCTCCTCTAGAAACAAGTGACAACAAGGTGGAAATAAATTTAATATTGGCTCATTTTTATTCATGGGGCCAAAACTGAGATTTAAAAAAAAGACTAATATCATCTGATACCAACAATGATGCTGACATATTGTGCATCTCTAAATGTGTTGATATGGCTCAGTCAGAATAGATCTTCTAGCAATAGGCAGTCCAAAACACGAGTTAATCTGTTTATAAAATGCAATCTTTCTTATTCCAAAATGTTAAGAATGGACCGTTTGTTTTCTGAGAGACTAGTTTACTTAACAGTCATGTTTTTGGACTGTTGGAGGAAGCCGGAGTACCCAGAGAAGAACCCATGCATGCACAGGGAGAACATGCAAACTCCATACAGAAAACCGCAGGCTGGAAATTGAACCCAGGACCTTCTTGCTGTAAGACAACAATGCTACCAACTGTGCCACTGTGCAGCTGTGGTTGTGTTTTATTGTTGCCTTTAGCAGGTTTCCTCTGCTAGCAGAGTTTATGCAAAGGCTGAGCCACTCAGCTGGTAATTGATGGATTCTCCTTCTTTCAAAGGTCAGCAGTGTCAACATGAATTGCTTCTTGTAGTTAACTGTGAAAGTGACACCAGCCACCCTAATTCAATTGGGGGGGAAAAAAGCAGAGGACAGTTGTACACACCAGCTTACAGCAAAACTATAAAATCGTAAGAGGAGCTGTCAAACGTCAAATGTTTCATGTTCACCCTTTCACCAGCAGATCTCACAACCATCATGTAAATGTTTGTTTTTAGTCCCTCACCTAGCCTCCTGTCACACATGTTCATCCTCAACTTCACAGAGCATCCTCCTCTTCACCATCTCCTCCAGGCTGTTGAAAACAACAGCCTGGAGGAGTTCATCCATCTCCATCGCCTCACTCCTCCACCTGTCTGTCATTCACATGCACCTACTGTCTTAACTCCATTCTGATTTTCATACCTTTGTATCTTCAGCCTCTCTTCCACCTGACTCCTGCTCCATTCCTCTGTTTCACACACACACCACACACCTCATCACCATCTCAGTGTCCTTGTGCAAGTCATGCAATAATGTTCTATCATTTGGTTTCTGTAGATGTAAAAAGATAGAGGGCAGCTAAGAAAATTTCTCCATCACTCTCAAAGCAAACATTGCAAGTAGGTTTTGCACCACCTCTACAAGCTTTAAAAATGTGGTATGAAAAGCAAACATCAAAATTAGAGGGAAAACCTTTTTCATCATAACTTTCGGGTTGGATTATTTTTCTCTATAAATAAAATGTCAAGCCATGGAAAACGGAGAAAAGATATTTTTTCGAACCTAAAATTTAAAATAACAGAAGCTTGCTTGTTCTTTAAACAATAAAAAACAACCTTTCATGGATAGAATTGCCTATAAAAATGAACAAAATATGTGTTAGAACCCCTTACTATTTCAGTTTAAAAAAATGGAGCAAACTGTGTGAAGCCTGGGAAACATATTATGTTGTGTGAGAGAAGGTAAATGTAGTCTGTAGGCAAACATTTGTCTTCCATGGAGTGCAAAGTGTTTGTATCCTGGTGGGACAGAGTTAGATGGCATGTCAGAGGGACCAAAAACAACTTTAAAATGCTCTAATATAAACTACTGCCTGATATACAACAAACACATTTTGTTAATTGATTAGTATTTTCTTTTTAAATCAGTTTACCCTGGCATGTTTCAAATTCTGTTAGATAATATTAGGGCAGAGACTTTAATATGTTAATTTCAATTTTGATTTTTTTCCTTGTACACCCATAAATCTGACAAATCAATAGATGAAAAAGCTGCTTCTCTTGGCCCTCTGAGGGTTCATTTCTGTTTACTATATTTGTGTTCAAGTTGTGCTAAAAGGAGTTAGCCTATCAGAAAAGCTATTCAAGCCTAAAATAGAATCTCAATGCTAAACATAACAATGCAGCTAACGTTAACATCATCGTCTACAGTCCATGAATGATAAAGAAGTTCCATGAATGATCAGAAGTTCCTGAAACTCTGGAAAGATAAATGTATAGAACAACACTTTGATCTAATCTGATGGTTAAATGATCCAAATAAGAGAAAAAAGCAATAAATACTGTTGTTGAGCTCATATGTCTATTTATGCAATAATTTAACAGCAAAATGATTTTTGAATTGAAAATGTTGCTCATATAATCAGTATATAGTTTATTTTATTTGATTAATTATAAGTGATTAATTAAAGACCATGCTATTAAATCTGATTTTATATGTAATTTGTATTCATCTAAAATATCTACAAAATGCGTTTAAATTTGTAGATGTGAGGGAAAACATATGAACAGTGTGAAGGGGTGAGAATACTGCAGGAGAGTCATGAGTGATGTAATGGTTAGAATTAACAGAACTCACAAAAGTTAAAGTCTTGCAGTGAAAACCCAAGAAAAAAATCATGGCAATTTTCTGTCAATTTCTTAAAATCAAATAACTTAAATTTTGATTTTGTTGTCGTAAAAAACATAATCCTCCATGCTCCGATGCCATCAGCAGTCAAGTAAAAGGTGCAATAATAAATCTATTGCTGGGTTTCAGATGACGTAGTGCCAACGTCACACAATGCAGATGGAGGGCAGGAAGTAAATGCAGTTCATTTATTTCTGTTGATCCAGCAGCAAAATGTCCAAAGTCTGTATCCTGTACAGTTGTTCCAACTCAGGGTCCTTGAGGACCGGCATCCTGCATGTTTTAGTTCTCTCCCTGGTGGTAGTAACAACCTTTTCAGCATGTCAATCTTCTTCTTAGGCCTCTAATGAGCCATCATTTGATCCAGTTGCGCTAAACCAGAGAGAGAACTAAAACATGCAGGATGCCGGCCCTCGAGGACCCACTTTGGACACCACTGTATGGCGGCGCGCAGCAGTGCAGCGGCTTCTCATGCCCCCAGCGTAAATCCGACTTTTAGTAACTTTTCCGGTGTTTTTGAATATAACTTCACGCATTTCAAGCGTGTGAGTTATAGCAGAACTGAACTTTCTCAGATAAAGGACAGTATGGCCACAAGATCTACTCTTATCGACAACGATCTCCAAACCACTCTCTGCAAACTACGGCTCTTTAGGACACCGGCGTGGAGGAGCAGATCTTCCCAGACAAAGAGCCGGAGGAGGAGGTGCGAGCGGGGGAAGAAGAGGGGGAAGCGCGGGGGACTGCTGGTCAGGCTAAAGGCTAATGCTAGCAGACCCCCGATTCCATCTGTTTTCCTGTCTAATGTCCGCCCTTTGGACAACAAGCTGGACCTTTTGCGGCTGAGGATCAGTGTTTCTGAGGATATGAGGAACTGTGCGGTGATCTGTCTCACGGAAACCTGGCTAACCAACAACATGCCGGACTCAGCCTTCCAGCTCGCTGGCCGGCTCCTCTTTCGAGCGGACCGTAACAAGCGATCCGGGAAAGCGCGGGGGGGCGGCTTGTGTGTTTACGTAAATAAAGGTTGGTGTACAAACTGCGTGCTGGAAAAAAGTCACTGCTCTGCAGCGGCGGAATATGTGACTGTAAAGTGTCGGCCACACTATCTGCCGCGGGAGTTCACGGCTGTGTTCGTCACCACTGTTTACATTGCACCGGATGCTAACGCTAACAACGCGCTGGAGGAACTTCATGAGCCATCAGCTCGCTCCAGAACAAGCATCCGACGGCATTTTACGTGGTGGCGGGTGACTTTAACCACGTAAAACTGACGGACACTTTGCCGAGGTTCTACCAACACGTCAATATTCCAACACGTGGAAACAATACGCTCGACCATGTTTACACCAATATGAGAGACGCGTACAGAGCCTTCCCCCGCCCCCACCTCGGACCCTCCGACCATATCTCCGTCCTGATGGTCCCTTCTTACCACCCACCACTGCGCCGCCTCAAACCCACACAGAAGACCATCACTGTGTGGCCCTGCGATGGAGACTAGTGCTGCAGGACTGCTTTGGCTGTACAGACTGGCATATCTTCCGGGATGCTGCTGAGACTGAGGGGGAGCTGGATCTGGAGGACTATACATCTTCTGTCCTCGGGTACATAAGCAAGTGTGTGGAGGATGTCACCACCACCAGGACCTTGACCTGTCACCCGAATCAGAAACCCTGGCTGAATGCAGAGGTGCGCTCTCTGCTGAAAGCCAGGGATGCTGCCTTTAGGTCTGGTGACCAACAGGAGCTCAGGAGGGCTAGAAGAGAGCTGACTGCAGGAATAAAGAGGGCAAAGGCTTCATATGCACAGAAAATCCAGGGTCACTTCACCTCCAAAGACCCACAAAGCATGTGGAAGGGCATCAAGTGCATCACTGACTACAAAACCAGTGCTGCACAATGCACTACAGACCCCACTCTGCCTGAAGCCCTCAACGACTTCTACGCACGCTTTGAGGACCATGACACCCCACCCAGCACCAGTCTTATCCCTCCACCTGGAGAGGTGCCACTCAGTGTGACGCCAGCAGAAGTGAGGAGGACCCTGAAAAGGATCAACCCACGAAAAGCTGCTGGCCCGGACAACATCCCCGGACGGGTTCTGCGGGACTGTGCTGATCAGCTCTGTGAGGTCCTGGCAGACATTTTCAATGTATCCCTTTTTCAAGCGGCTGTTCCCGCCTGCCTGAAGACCGCGACCATCATCCCGGTCCCAAAGACATCCACAGTGATGGGTCTGAATGACTATCGGCCAATAGCCCTCACGCCGATAGTCACAAAGTGCTTTGAAAGACTGGTAATGACCCACATCAAAGCCACTATCGACGTCACCGTAGACCCTCACCAGTACGCCTACAGGAAGAACCGCTCCACAGAAGATGCCATTTCTTCTGTGGTCCATACTGCTCTCACTCACTTGGAGAAGAGGAACTCCTATGTTCATCTGCTATTTGTGGACTTCACATCGGCTTTCAATACAATAATTCCTCAGACCCTAATACATAAACTCTCCTTACTTGGACTGCGCACTTCACTTTGCAACTGGGTCCTGGACTTCTTGACCAACAGGCCGCAGTCTGTGAAGATTCACAACATCTCCTCCTCCACCACAGTCCTCAACACTGGCTCCCCACAGGGCTGTGTGCTGAGTCCCCTCCTGTTCACGCTACTCGCATATGACTGCTCTCCTCTCCATCCTGGCTGTCATATTGTGAAGTTTGCGGATGACACAGCAGTGGTTGGAAACATCACAAACGGTGATGAGTCAAGCTACAGACAGGAGGTGGAAAACCTGGAGGCCTGGTGCAGGGAGAACAACCTCTGCATCAACGTCAAGAAGACGAAGGAGATGATCGTGGACTTCAGACGGAACACACACGTCCATTCCCCCCTGCTAGTCGGAGGATCTGCGGTGGAAGTTGTCTCCAGCTACAGGTATTTGGGCGTGCACCTGTCCAGCAACCTCACCTGGAGCAAAAACACCTCCGTTTTGGTCAAGAAGGCGAATCAGCGGCTCTATTTCCTCAGGCGGCTGAAGCGTGCAGGACTGGGGAGCTCTGTCCTCACCTCCTTTTACAGATGTGTGGTGGAGAGCGTGCTGTGCTCCAGCATAAACGTGTGGTACGGCAGCTGCTCTGTTGCAGACAGGAGAGCTCTGCAAAGAGTGGTGAAGGCGGCACAAAGGACTGTTGGAGTCAACCTCCCCACCGCCACAGACATCTACACCTCCAGATGCAGGAAAAGGGCCTCCTGCATCATGAAGGACCCTACTCACCCAGCACACTCACTTCTTGTCCCGCTCCCCTCAGGTAGGAGGTTGCGGAGCATCAAATGCAGGACAACCAGACTGAGAAACAGCTTCATACCAGAAGCTGTGTGACTCTTAAACTCCCATCATTCTCCCTTATTGCACTGCTCTTAGCTATACACTTTTCCTACCTATAATATTGTGCTCTTGTAGCGACTTTATATTTTTATATTTTATACTTTTATATTTATATTTTTATATTTGGATGTAACTGGGGCTGTGACTCTCAATTTCGTTCCACCTCATGTGATACGTGATGTGAATGACAATAAAGTATCTTGAATCTTGAATCTTGAATCTGTTCCAACTGTTCTAATAGAGAGAAAGATGAACTTTATTTTCATGTTCCAAAGGTAGTTGGTCACAAGGGAGTTAATTAAAAAAAAAAACGTACCGAAAAAGATGAGAAAAGTGGATCAACAATTTACAGCTAAAAACAGGAGGAGCGGAAACTAACAATGCTAGAGTTTGCAGCGCCCACTTTCTAACAGGTGATGATCGTATTGTTTAAATTGTATTTTCAGACACTTTATTGGAGTTACTTAAAAAGATCAGCATTTATATATAACGCAAGATATATTATGCCCTAGCTTGGTTGTCCACAGAAAAGGTTTGACCTGTTAACCTGGAAAATGAATTCAGGAGCCGTATCTTCGATTACCGAAAACTTTCAAGATAAAACAAGTTGTCAAACTCATTGAAGAGAGAAACATTCTCCTTAAAACAAGATTAGTTTTATTTCTTGTAACATAAAAATTTCTTGTAATAACAAGATGCAAAACCAGATTTAACAAGATATAAAGATTTACTCCTCTGACACTTTGACTTGTTAGCAGCACCTAAAGGGGCATAAAAGGGCTTGCTCCTACGTCACACATTGTTTCTTCTAGATGACGTAAAAATCCCAAGACGTGTAGCTGTTTTACTGTTGCCACCTTTCTCGTTTAAAAGAGAATATATTTTGATTTTAATGAGATATAAATCTCATGTGTTTTTTTTTAGTATTTCATTATAAAGAAAACATTTTCTCATTTAACTCCTGTAACTGCAAAATGCTTCTATGTAAGTGAATGAGTCCATGAAGACACCGGTGTGTTTCATGACAGCTGAGAGGTTTTAAACACGGCTCCTGAATTTATTTCCAATCTCTGGCAGTTAAATGCTTCCATACATTGATAAGTGTAAAAACAAGACCAAGGAATAATTTCCAAGACTTCTGACCTCATTGGTTCCACATGTACAGCTCAGCTGCTGCATGCCACGTGTCAGGGCTCAAAGCTCAGGGCTCCTTTTGGCTTCTACAAACTGGGATTTTACATTTTGTCAAACATTAATGACTCCCAAATTCATTTAAAGATTTTATATTGTATGGAATTCAGAGTTCATCCATCTGGAATAGCTTGTTCCCTACTATATGGTTGCCTTGATTAGCAATATTAAACATGAGGAGGCTCTCTTCTAAAGATTCAATATGTGGCAGTCTGAAGACTGCGAAAAAATGTCATCTGGGAGGCAGAAATCAAGAAATAGAAAGATAGATGGAGAGAGAAAGAAGTACTGCAGGAGAGAGCAGAAGAAATGGAGGCAGAAACAGAAAACCAGAGTACCAATGTGAACCTTGATGGGTTGGACGCGCGCACAGTATGAAGCACAATCAGCATGCACCGCCGAAAATGATGTTCTTACACTTGCACCGAAATGTGCACACATTCACACCCAAACACACACATGCAGTGGCAAAATAACAACACAGAGACGTCGCACACACGACTACTCTGAGAAGGACCCTTTTATGTGCTTGTCCTGCTGGGAGGGAGACTAGGAAGCACAGAACCCATCATTATTACCAGAACACAATACTGCACAACCACAGGGGAGGGGGCAGAGGGGGCGAAGCAATCTAAGACACACACCCGCACACACACACATCGCAGTGTCAGAATAAAGTGGTTGAGGGAGCATTAACAGCTTAACATTCAGTGCCGGATCAGTAGACAGTATGTAAATTGAATACTGAGTGTGCTGATGAAAGACTAACCACACACATAAAACATTGTAGGTTGAACAAACAGCCTTTGTGCAGCACTGCATCCTGACACTCCGCCACAGCTCAGTTTGCGGACCCTCGGTAGAACACGCTCAGCGCCGACAGCTTGACTCTGAGCCGCTCTCTGACCAGAGGCGGTCCCGTCTCCCTGCAGCAGCACATGGTCACACTTCTGCAGAACGTTCACTCATTTCTATCGGCGGTGTAAAGGAAACACGGCACTGATGTTCATGTCACACACTTCAAGCTGGGAGCCTTTCCAGCATGCACACACACACACACACACACACACACACACACACACACACACACACACACACACACACACACACACACACACACACACACACACACACACAGACAGCAGACAAACTGATTGAGAGACTTCTGCTCAGTTCAAGCTTTACTGGGATGAGAATTAGAACTGCTTTAAACCTGCTGCTTCATATGGAAGCAACTGGTTACAAATATCTGCAGTGCTGGTTAGAATTATGGAAATAAATGACATATTATTTTGGGGTTTTCAAATACTTCTCTGGACTCTTCTTGTTCCATTATAATGTCACTATATGACAAAGAACTTTGATGATTTGTTTACAGCTAGAATTTTAATCTGCACATGGTCAAATAAATGCATACAGCCCAAATAAAGTCTGAGTTAATAAGTGGTACTTCATGTAAACACTTTTTTGTATGAACCAACAAAAATCTAGTGCAGTGGTGTTCAAAGTGGGTCCTGGAGGGCCAGCATTCTGCATATTTTAGTTCTTTCCCTGGTTTAACACACCTGGATCAAATGATGGCTCATGAGAAGCCTAAGAAGAACACTGACTTGTTGAGGAGGTTGTTACTACCACCGGGAGAGAAATGAAACATGCAGGGTCCTCAAGGGCCAATGTTAACCTTTGAGGACCAACTTTGGGCATAACTGATCTAGCATAACACTGGCTGGATATGATAAGTGTCATCTCTTCTCAGCATGAGTTTATTTTAAATCAGCTGTTTTCCTCATACAGACTGGATGGGTGACAAGAGGTCACAGCTTTCTGAAGGCTAATTAAGAACCCAAATGTCAATATTTGTTAGATTTTCAGCTGTTTTGTGAAAATGGAACTAATTTTGTGCCAAAATAAACAAGCTTTGAGCATCTTGTTCCCCTTCTTGCCTTTGGTGGCGCTGCAGCAAGAACCACTGAAAGAAACAACATAGCATTCACTGGAAGCTAAACCTTCCATCAGGATTATGCTCACAATGCTTTATAGTTTATTCAGTTTTACTTTGCTTAAAGCTGCACTTTGCCTCTTCCAAACATACTTCTTATAGTTTTGATCAAATAACTTAATCTCTGGCCCATCTGACCATAAACTTTCTGTATTAGTCACTTAGTTTATCCATGAGGGTTGCTGCAATTTTCAGTCAAGCACGAAAGTGTTGACTTCAGAGCAACACCTTGGTTGGCAGCCTCAGTCTTTGCCGTGTAAAACACAATCAGCTGGTCCTCCAGCAGTTCCTGGTTCTTATTCTTGAACATCCTGAAGACTTTTTTTTTTAAATTCAAGGGTAAAATTTATATCTTCCAAACCTCAGGAGAGTGGGCACCTGTCAGAAAGTTTTCCAGCTGTGAAAAATTGGGGTGGCTGTGGCTCACTGAGAAGAGTCTGCAGAAAGACATCAGAAAGTTGTGTGTGATGTTCCAGCTAAATGTGTTTGCGAAGGCGACATCTAGAGTGAGAACAGGGCAGGGCCCAGGATGGACCCCTGAAGACCCCCACATCTCAGTAGGACAGAAACTGACAAATGTACAGATTTTTTGGACAAATACTGTCCTGTTTGCAAACTATGACCTGAAGCACAGCAGATCATTGTAGCTACAGGATATTACACACTTTATCTATTTGCTCCAGACTGTTCGGATGTCAGGAGAATTCATGTTCCACAGTATTAAAAGCAGCTCTAAATACACAAGTGTAGGTCATTTGCCTAATTGAAGAGTTAAAAAGAAGTTGGTAAAACGTTTATACTTGAAAAAAAAATCTTTTCTGTACAATAATTTTGATTGAACCCAGACTGAATTTGTTATACATGCTGTTTTCATAAAGCAATTTTCTTTTCAAAAAGCACTATAGAGATAGGCCTAAAACTGAATAAGGCAGAAGAAAGGGAATTGTTCTTGGCTTGCTTAAAGGATGGTTGACATCCAGGCTCTGATCCAGGGTCAGGAAACGGACCGCAAATATCACTGCAGATTCCATATATGCTGCACGAAAACTGTTTATACTTCTATCCTGGGGCCGGTGCTACAGAGCATTATTTCCAGCTGTGCTGGAGAGCGTTTGTTTCCCCAGGCTGTCTCTCTGATCCACACAATGAACAACTTACAGCCTGCGTAAGCACACCACACTATTACAACCTGCCTTCAAAGAACAGACATTAGGCGTACGTATTCATATATCCAGATTGTTGCCTTGGCCAATAAAGTTGTTTCTGATTCTGACACCATGTGTGTACCTTGAAACGTGCAAGAGTTTTTCCAAAGGATTTTAGATCTTGTATTTCTTCTTTATGACCTGTCAATGGTGACCCCGTCTCTCGCCCGTTGACCTCTGGAGATAGGCACCAGCACGCCTTACAACCCCACTAGGAATAAGCGTGCATGATTATTATATTTTCATTTGAACTTAAAACTACCTAATGAACAACCACTGTGGTGAAGAGAAAAACACAACTTCTCATCTACACGTGAGTAGTTGTGGTTTGATATTACCCAGCAGCAGGAATTGAACACTTCGATGAAAAGTGTTCATGCACTTCTCTCTTGTTCTCAGCAAAAGCGGATGCTTTTTTCCTCTGCTCCCTCCCTCCCTGCCCTTGCCTGCCCTGCTTGCTCTGTTTTTGTCCTGTCTTTTTCTATATTTTCGGAGCCTTTCTTTGCACATCCTGCAAATCTACAAATTATGGATCTGGTCAACCAATCTCTCAATGCAATTGATCAAATTTTCGACGAGAAGACTGGGCACAGGAGAGCTCTCTTGTCCTGCAGGGACACACCCAGCAGGATTCACCCTGGATTTAGTCATGATAACAGGATTTCTGCTGTTTGGAGCTTGTGGATTCCTCTAAAATTCACTAATGGGATGGAATCGATCTTGGACAAGTTGCTAGTTTCGGTTCAGTGGAACGATCAAACTAATTTGGATAATTGGGAACTGAGATGTATCGGAGAGACTTTAGGGAAGATTGAAATTCATAATCTACCTGACCTAAGACATTCTGCATCTGAATTGACTTTCCCCATGTTGCTTTGGAAGGGCTGCATATTTCCAATCTCCTTGAAAATATCTAAACATCCCAACTCACTCCCTCCTGTTGTCCATGCAGCTGTGGAGCTGAGCTCTCCCAAGGACATTCCTTGATAACATCTTATCGGACTTCTGCCAGGAGGCTGAGCAACGTGGTTTCATGACCCAGTGATGTCACCGCCTTCACTCATGTCTTTATTTTGCCCTTTGTTTTGTCTGAATGTTGCCATTTGCCCTAATGTGTCCTTACCTCTTTCTTGTTTTATTTTGTTTGAAACTGGAGTACTCCCTATTTAATCCAGGAAATAATTATTTTAGTTTATTAGTAATATTAGAAATTGTGGAGTACGCACTATTTAGATCAATATTATACAGTCCAGAAATGGAATCAGAATTAGAATTAGAATTAGAATAACTACAAACTTAGAATCCAGAAATACTTAACAGGAACAGTCACTACTTAGTTACTTTTATAGTACTACTTTTTAGAAACTGTAGCTACTCACTTTACCCCTGAAAAGGATTTAGATTAGTCACTCTTTAGCTTATTTTATCAGAAAATGTAGAGTACTCACTATTTAGATGCAGAGATCAGAAGCCCAGACACTTGTGGATCAACATTGTTAATTACTTTTTAGACTCCTGTTCTCCCAACCCAGAAATGGAATTAGACCAGAGGATACTTAACAACCCTGAACAGGAGCACCTAGTTTACATACTTTAGATCAACATTAGATTATTTTTCTTCTTTTTCTTTTCTTTTATTTCCTGTGGTTTGTTATTTTGTTTGTATTTCCTTTTAATTCATGTAAATCACTTTGAATTGCCTTGTTGCTGAAAATGTGCTATATAAATAAAATTACCTTACCTTACCTTATTTTTTATTTATTGTTTCACTGCAGGGCAAATCTAACTAACAATCCAACCAGGAGTTGCCCACAATGCAGATTTCTTACATTTCCAAGTAGCAACAACATGCTGTGTGCCATCTTTTCACTGGCTCCGTCAGTTACTGGAAGTGGCGGGGTCACCGCCTCCAGCCACACTTAAGGAGCTTTGACCTTTTTACTGAGAGATATATCACAGCTGCCAATCACTGCTCAGAAAGAAGACGATTTAAATGGTCTTAAGTGTGCTGTAAACTTGTTTAAGTCACAAGGTTTTACTTTGTGGCTTTAAATACGTGTCAGACTAATGTTGAAATGAGCAACACAGACACACATGAACGAAATACCACTCTGTTAATGACTGAAAACCCACAAAGATCACTGAAATCACTTAAAGCACTAATCAATGAAAATGTTTTCTTAAAAACAAAAAACATCTTAAAAAATAAATTAATGA
Organism: Poecilia mexicana; assembly: GCF_051168715.1. NCBI lineage: Eukaryota > Metazoa > Chordata > Actinopteri > Cyprinodontiformes > Poeciliidae > Poecilia > Poecilia mexicana. Next base: position 2,139,279 of record NW_028263379.1, on the reverse strand, counting down.
AACAGTCTTGAACAAAAAAGTCTTTATACTTCTTGCAATAAAAATGAAGATAATTTCAACGGCTGGTCTATGACCAGAAAAATTCAGGATCCAAGTTGATTGCCTGATTATAACCTCTGGCACAGTCTCTTTCTTTCCCAAATGTGGGATCAGTTTACAGTCTAGTGGCAAATCATAAACTGTGTGTTCTGAAAGATTCCACAGCATAACATGGGAGAGTCACATTTTACTGACTTTCTACCTTCAAAAAGATTGGGGCAACCACCAGAAGATCAGAAGACAATGGACATCTGCAGTGTTACCATTGGACTGTGGGCTGTGAAAGCAGGAAGACTTGTGGAAATACAGTAAAACAACATTCTCTAGTACTCCACTTGTAATCAGTCAGTCTGTCTATTTAAGGGGTGACCAGTACTCACTATGCTTTTTGGTGACATAGAAACACACTGAAAATGGATACATAGACAGAAAATCATAAACATGTTAGGTAAAGGCTATCAGAGCATCTCCAATCTTGACTACAGTTACACATAGTCATTAGATGTTTAAGGTCCATGGGACTCTGGCCAACCACTCTGGTCAAGGCTGCATGAAGAAACCTGATGACAAGCTGAAGAGAGGGATAATATGAACGATAACCAAAGAGCCCAGAACAGCCAAAACAAGGTAAACTCCAAGGTAAAGGTACATCAGTGTGAGCTCACACCATCAGTCATTGTTTGTGCTAAATTACACTTTGTTGGAGAGATCAAGCACAAACATATACAAATTATATTATTATAATATACGGAGCTATAATATAATAATACACAGAGCTGAAGCTAGCTTCCTATCACAGCTGGTGATTCCACCAAAATTTTCACTACCTTGAGCTAGTCTGCTATACTTCACAAACCTATACTCCTCAAACCTGGACTGAATCATTTTAAACTAAAAGTATGTATAATATTTGAAATATAATTCTGATTTAAATACAGAACAATCTAGTCTAGTATACTTTGAAGTGGGTTTTTATTTGATATTATGAACAAGCTGGTGTAAATTCTAAAAGATCTCAGAAAGTCCTTTCAAATTAAGATAGAGAGGCAAAATATATATATTTATATAAATTCTAAAATCTCTAAAATATGTCATATATATATTTCTATACAAATAAAATTTGATTAGATAGATAGATAGATAGATAGATAGATAGATAGATAGATAGATAGATAGATAGATAGATAGATAGATAGATAGATAGATAGATAGATAGACAGACAGATAGATAGATAGATAGATAGATAGATAGATAGATAGATAGATAGATAGATAGAGAGAGAGAGAGAGAGAGAGAGAGAGAGGGAGAGAGAGAGAGAGAGAGAACAAGAAGCTGGTGTTTACTAGGCTATTCCTGTCTGGACAAAGATGGAATCACCCAAATCCCACGAAGCAGTGAGATCTTTGTCAGGCGTTTATGTTGGAAAAACCAGCGCACTTTGGGTGCACTTTGAGTTGAAATCAAAGTGCACCCAAATTCCTTCACAGCGATTAAAAAACATTCACCAGTTAAGACAATAAGTTATCAGGTTTAGAAGATGGTGACTGTGTCACAGATGAACAGGTTGGTTTGACTGACATTTTTCCCAGTAGAAAAGGTTATTCTGTAAATTTAACCTGTCATTTGAAGACTGCTAGTGTAATATCAGGTAATCTTTGTCTGATATTAAACTTAGATCTCTAAGGGACAAATAAATGTTCACATCCCTGTATAATCATTTGATGACATGGGTTATAACTACAGACCTCCTCCTCAGGCTCTTCTAAAAACAGAGAGAAGGGATCATTAATATTCCAGATTAATACGTCAAGCTTGTTTTCTTCCAGATAAAAACCGTCAAATACAGAGTGACTCCTGGAAGGGTTAGCTGAAACTGATGTGATGTTGCACCATCCCATTCTGAAATACTCTGGCACATTCGGCTGTCATCTACATTTCACATAAATTTCACCCCAATTTTCATGCAAATCTGTGAATAAGAAGCAAATACTGATGCAGCTTTCTAACCACTGTTTTCTGTGGGTTGATCAAGATGAACATCAACCAAGAAAAACTATTACCATAGAGAGAGTCAGTAAACCATAAGAAAACAGAAATTATGCAGCATAATTATGGACACCTGACAGTCTTGAAAAGTTGAAAAATAAAAACACCTGATGAAAATGTGAGATTTTGTTTTAAAGCCAGATACCTTTGGGAAGGTTTCCCTTAGCTCTATACATAATTATGTATTTGCAGGTTTTTGTTTATCATTACTGAGATGAATGCTCTAAATATAAGCGTTACACAGATTTCATATTAGGACATATTTCCTTCTTTGTTTGTGAAGATTTTATTCCAATTTCAAATGATTTGTTGTGTTTAAAATAGATTTCTTGAAGACAGATGGAAGCAGGCCAAACATTTGTTTGCTTTTTTTGACATAGAAACACAGTTACATCTATTACAGGGGTATTTGGGTATTATTAACGTTGCATTGTGTGGAGTAATTAAAAGTAGTAAAGTGGTAAGTAAACATTACATACATACATATGTTATGTATGTAATGTTTTAACTCTTCCTGAGTTTCCTGAACATTAGCATTGTTGTTTCTAAACAAATATAAACTTGTTTTATTTGCATTATTTGAGGTCTGAAAGCACTTCATCTTTTTTGTTATTTTGACCATGTCTCATTTTCTGCAAACAAATACAAAATTTTTGCTTGGAATCTCGGAGACATGTTGTCAGTAGTTCATAGAATAAAAGAGCTTGACTTGTATCCTGTCATTGAACTTTGTTTTGCCAGTTTCCGTAAAGCTTGGCATATGCGCAGTTTCAAGTTTTTCAATCAATCAGTCAATCAATCAAATTTTATTTGCATAGCACATTTCAACAGCAAGGCATTTCAAAGTGCTTTACATCATAACAAACACAAAAACACAAAGTCATGCAACATAGAATCAACAATCAAAACATTACATTAAGTCAAGTGCCATCACTAAATTCGTAATTGATTACATTTCAACTACAACTCTAAACAGGTGGGTTTGTAGTCGAGATTTAAAGTGTTTCAGCTGTTTTACATTTTTCTAGAAGTTTGTTCCTAATTTGTGGTGCATAGAAACTGAATGCTGCTTCTCCTCATTTGGTTCTGGTTCTGGGGATGCAAAGCAGAACCAGAACCAGAAGAACTGAGGGGTCTGGAAGGTTGGATACAGCAACAACAGATCTTTAATGTAGTGTGGTGCTAAGCCATTCAGAGATTTATAAACTAACCACAGTATTTTAAAATCTATTCTCTGAGTTACAGGGAGCCAGTGTAGGGACTTTAAAATTGGTGTTATGTGCTCTATCTTTCTGGTTTTAGTGAGAACGTGAGCATCAGCGTTCTGGATCAGCTGCAGCTGTTTGATTGAATTGCTAGACAGACCTGTGAAGACGCTGTTGCAGTAATCAATGCGATTAAAGATAAACACATGGATCCCTTTCTATAGATCTCATTGAGACATTATGGAGATGTTCTTCAGGTGACAGAAGGCCGACTTTGTGACTGCCTTTATGTGGCTTTGAAGGTTCAGGTCAGAGTCCATCACTACTCCCAGGTTTTGGGCTGATCGTTGGTTTTAGTTGTAATAACTGAAGCTGTGCATTGATTCTAGTTCGCTCCTCTTTAGGTCCAAAGATAATAACTTCAGTTTTGTTTCTGTTCAGCTGGAGAAAGTTTTGGCACATCCACACGTTTATCTGTTCTAAGCATCTGTTCAGTGATTGGATGGGTTCAGTCACCTGGTGACATCGTGATGTAGAGCTGCGTATCATCTGCGTAGTTATGGTAGCTAATCTTATTTCCTGTTATAACCTGAGCTAGTGGGAGCATATAAGGAGGGGTCCTAGGATTGAACCTTGGGGTACCCCACATGTGACCTTAGACCTCTTTGATGAGAAGTTTCCAATTGAAACAAAGAAATCCCTGTTCTTTATGTAAGATTCAAACCAGTTGAGCACTGGACTGGAGAGTCTGACCCAACTTTCCAGACGATTCAGTAAAATGTTGTGGTCAACAACATCAGTGCAGTCAACAGAACCAGCACTGTGGTTCTCCCACAGTCTGTATTTATATGGATATCATTGAATACTTTGAATACTTAGTCTCCGTGCTATGGTGAGACCGGAAACCAGACTGGAAGGAGTCAAAGCGGTTGGTTATTGTTAGGAAGTTATTTAATTGTTTAAACACAGCTTTTTCAATAACTTTGCTGATGAATGGGAGGTCAGAGGTCGGCCTGTTGTTATCAACCAGTTATCAGTGGTTTGATAACTGCTGTTTTCAAAGCCTGGGGGAAAACACGTGAAGAGAGTGTTACTATTTGGATCAGATCATTAGCAACGACAGGCAGGACTTTCTTAAAGAAATGTGTGGGTAGGACATCCAGACAGCAGGAACTGGAGCTTAATTGACTTATATTTTCTTCTAAGGTTTTATAATTAAGTAGTTGAAATTGGGTCATTTTTCCTGTATTTGTTTTGTTTGGGCACAGCATTAATAGTGGCTTTAGAGTGGATGTGCAGATTAATCCTCTGATTTTTGAATTTTCTCTGAAAAGTAGCTGGAAAACTTGTTGCAGGCTGCATGAGATTGAAATTCACGTGGTAACTTCATAGGAGGGTTTGTGAGCCTGTCAAAAGTAGCAAATAAAGCTCGAGCATTGTTAATGTTTTTGTTTATAACATCTGCAAAGAAAGCCTCTCTTGCATGTTATAGTGAGTGATAGTTATGTCGTCTTTCTTTATAGATGTCATAATAATGGTGAAGATGAGTTTTACACCATTTTGTTCAGCCCTATGGCAGAGTTGTCTAGCAAATTGAACTGTTTGTGCATTTTTCCATGGAGATTTAATCCTACCAGACACAACCTTCACTTTAATGGGGGCAATGTAATCAATGATATCTGAAAGTTTAAACTGAAAATCATCTACCAACTTATCTACGTCATTACAGCTTAAGGGCGAGGAAGAAGAGTAGATTTGATTAAATGTTTCTGCTGTGTTTTCTGTGAAAGAACATTTTGTGACAGTAGCTGTTTGTCCAAGAGGGTTAACGGATAAAGAACTTTCAAGGATAAGAGCGAAGTGATCCGACAGGGCTACATCCGTTACAGAGACATTGGAAATATTCACACCCTCACTGATAACCAGATCTAGTGTGTGTCCATGAGTGTGTGTTGCTTGTTTGACATGTTGTGTTAGAACAAAACTCTCTAATATATTAAGGAGCTTTTGACAGAATGACTCTTGTAACAGAGTCATTCCTGTGAACCCCAGCTAGGCAGATACATAACAGCTCTACCTTCATACCAAGTAATCATTCCAAATGGAAAACCCTGGAAACCAAGTCATGTCAAGTGGAGCTGAGTAAGTTCTAGTGGCAAACAGGTTTTAATCTTCTTAGTAATCAAGTGCTGTAAAAATAATACAGAAATAATGCAGTTCAAATATTTACAAGAAAGCTTTCCAAGAAGCTATCTCAGTGTAGTTGGATTTAGTTTTGGTGAGCTACTGTGTTGATAACTATCACAACTTCCCATTGGTTGCACAGCAGCTCTGAGATCCCAGAGCGTGAAGTCAACACTCCCAGGAGTGTTGACTTAAAGAAGTCAACACTCCTGTGCTGACTTCTTTAAGACTACATTTACATTCCAACAAATGCAGCCTATGAGTAGTTCTGAGTGGTTCATTTATATGAACTGCCCATAAGCCATATTAATATATTGCAATACACATCTCATACTCATATGAAGCAGAAATGCATGTTGGTGCATATGCTGCCATTTAAACTGATATATTAGTCTGAGAGACCAGGTCAGTCAGTATTCGATTGATTATTACAGAATTAGATCAATGTGGAAAATGAATCAGATGATCTTTATTGTTCCCAAGGGGACGTTCACAGGGGAGTGAGATGACGCCATGTTAAAGGAAACATCTTTATCACCATGCCATGGCACTTATAAAGAGTAGACAGTGGCAGACAGTAAAGCATGCTTTGTTCCTGACTCCCTGCTGACTTAGAAGTGGGTCATTGAAATGGTTGTACCAAAGTGAACAAACAAAACACAATGATTTTGTCCATTAGCAATTCTGCAATTACACTACTTGTCATTTTTCTACAAGCTAGCTGAGCTGCATGACAGAGTTATAGGCCGTAAAATCGTTGGCTGTTTCCCTGAGAAGCATGTATCCTCTGTATCAGAGGATACAGAGGATGTATCCTCTGTGGATACATCCTCTGTATCCACAGAGGATGTGGATACAGCCACATCCTCTGTGGCTGTATCCTCTAGCAATCCCAGAGGATACAGTCACATCACCAGACAAGAGCACAGCACAGTGACAAAAACAATTAATTTCAATCAATGAAACCTACCTAATTATGTTCCATATTATTAGGTATTCAAATGGCAATTAGGCTTTTATTCTGGAGTTACAAGGAAAAATCAGGGAAGATAGATTTCAGTGTCATATTTTTCAACAAATCCATCCATCCATCCATCCATCCATCCATCCATCCATCCATCCATCCATCCATCCATCCATCCATCCATCCATCCATCCATCCATCCATCCATCCATCCATCCATCCATCCATCCATCCATCCATCCATCCATCCATCCATCCATCCATCCATCCATCCATCCATCCAGTTTTCTTGGGACTGTCCGGTTTGTCCTCTCAGTGGGTCATCCTCCACAGACCTCCCATCCAGATCAGAGTCCTGACCCACCTCAGTTGAGTCCTTTAATACCGATGAGCAGTAGCTCCATTGTTACATTTGTTCAGATGATGGAAATCCTCATTTTATCTCTAAGGGTGAACCTAGCCACCATACAGAACAGGTTTGAACCCAGGATCTTTGTATTTCATTCCATATCCATGTCACATAAGCAGAACATAGATAAATTATTAATCATGAACTTCTCTTCTCAGCCTCGTTCTTTCTTCACCACATCACAGTCCCCATTTGCATGTGAAGCACTCCAGTACCTGTAGATGTCCATGATTTGAAGACAACAACAGAGCCACTTCATCCTCAGAAGGCAGGCAGGCTGTTGATGTTCTCAAATCAAACACCCTCCTCTCCATGACTATAACATCCTGTCCATGGACAGCACAAAAAGGGATCAGAGGTGAGACGCAATGCATCCAGGCTAAAGGTTTGATCCAAAGCCAGGAAGAAAACCACTGCACTGCTGGAATAAAATTAAATTAATTAAATTCATTTTTCCTGATAAATTCTAAAGCGATATTTACTTGTTTTGTAAACTTCCAGGTGAATAAAGTTCAATATCTGTGTTAAAGTTTTGGTTAATGACTGTTAATTTTTCAAGTAATTAAATGTTTGTATTAATGCTCTTATTTTGAAGTGGGTGAAGACCGTTTCCTCTCCTCATGTTCACACAAGAGATACAAAATAAAACACAGACCACAGAAAACAAGACAAAAGCAAAAATATGACAAACATATAAGGTCATTACAGGCAAGGGTCACCCTGGACAGGTCACTAGTCCATTGCAGGGCAACACAGAAGCAGACAGGACAAACAACCATGCACACACACCTAGGGAGAATTTAGAGAGAACAATTAAACCAAGAGTTATGTTTTTGGACTGTGGGAGGATGCCAGAGTACCTAGAAAGACCCTGGGCTGAGAATTGAACCCAGGACCTTCTTGCTGCTAGGCAACAGTGCTGCCTACTGTGCCACTGTGCAGCCCCATTACAGAGCATGTAATTTATAATGTCAGCATTAAATTGCAGTTAAAGAGTAGTCTTTGAAGGGAAGATATATTTTAAATTGAATTTAGTATGTTAGCATTAGTTTCTGCAAACTACTGTGTTGTTTGGCGCTTTAGCAGAGCTGATGTTTATGATTAGTGCTGTAGAGCACAACTAAGGTTTTAGTTAGCGGTGTTCTCCACTGACACATCCCATACCACCGCCAACTGGACTGGTCTCATAACTATTAGAGACAAAATGGCAGTAAGGTTGGATTGGTTGGGCATACAGGCTGAGGGAAACTCAAGAAATCATCATTTACGATTCCAACAAAGTCATAAATGATGATAAAGGGAACAGCTGGATAAAATAGAATAATCGTGGAAGCACACCTAACTGAGTGTATTGAGACACATTCATCAAAGTTATGCTAAAAACTAAAGAAAGCACAAGAACATCGTTGTAGGTACTGAAAATGAAATCTTACCTTCAGAATCTGTTGAAGGTAGAGGAAGATCGGCAAATCCCTGATGCAAACATTATTCTAGTAAACACAAACTGAAAGTAGTGGACTGGTCCGACAAAACCCTGACATTAGCACCATTAAAACCCGTAACCTGTGGATAAAAACCGCACAAAACATGGCAGCCATCGCTCACATTGTGTGTGAAGGACAGATCATGTGAAAATATTGATCATTTGCTTCCTTGCAGTGAAGAAGCGTCATAAATCACAAAACACAACTTCACCGATCACAGGCAGCAGTTTCAGCACGAGCTCTGTCTTTAATAATGATGCACTTCAGCATCAATAAATCCTTAGGGCATTCATTCTGAGCTTGTGATATAATTACCATTAACAAACAGAAACAGCTGCTGCTGGCCTTTAGACTCCTAAAGGATTACACTCTGTGCCACACAGTTAGATCTGTACTTAGTTTGAAGTGCAAAGCAAGAGGTGAAGCTACTCCACAACGATGTTCCTCTCTTTTCATTCCAGCTGCCCAGCCTAGACACTCTTCCTGGTCACCACACATTCCTGCTGCTCACACGTTTTAATATTTTGCTCCCCACAACTGTGTTGAGGACAAACAGGAGGAAGAGTGCTTTTCTGGGTGAAAGTAATCCTGGCACTGTGATGAAAAGTGGAAGTGATGCGTTTCACATCCACTTCGGGATTGTTTGCAACAAATAGAGGAGTAAATGGTTGGTTAGAATAGCAAGAGATGGCAAACACAGTTGAATGAATAAAGGAAGAACAGACAGCCATCTCAAAAAAAAATCTTTAACTGATCACCCAAGCGAGAGGAAAGAGGTCTCAGTAGGAATGACAGAACACAGCAATAAGGAGTGGCTGGCATTAAAATAAATAAATAAATAAATAAATAAATAAATAAATAAATAAATAAATAAATAAATAAATAAATAAAGCCATAATCCCATCAATTCTGACTTAAATGACATGTCAGTTTCAGATCAGTGGAGTCAACATGTTGGAGACTGAGGTAATCAGTAAGAAAACACAAAGCTAGTTCAATTATTCATTACAGAGGCACTGTGCTGTACTGTACAGCTAGAAATGGAGCCTTAACATACACCTGTTCTATCCTATTCATTCTGAGCCCGTCATTCTGCAGTCCCTCTGCTGGTTCCATTACTACAGCTTCATATATGCAAGCGTGTATCTGCAGAACTAATGCTTGGTTCATCACAGAGACCACACACACAACGCTACAAACACTCCGGTATAACGGGTTTAGTCATACAGTGTGTGGTGTGGAGCCACACCGCAGGAGTAACACACCACATGCACACAGATTTTACTCTCCAACAATCAGATATGATACAGGAAATCTCACAAAACCCTTTGAGTCAAATGTGAGGCAAACTGGGAAGAAGCAGTGGTGATAGTATGTGGATTATATTTAACAGAGTCAAAACTACCCAAAGACGTCTCTGATGTCCACCGGGCTTTCTGATGAGCCACGGCAGTCTTCTTTATTTACAATTCCCCTAATTACAGAATGCCTTTGTTCCTGAAAAATTTTAACTTTTCCCTCACAATTTTCCAACTTTTTAAAATCAGAGAATATCCCAGTTTTATCTTGTAAATAGTTTGAAAATCACCTTAAAATACTTTTTTAGTGGAAATGTACTCCTCAGTGACAGTAGTTTTCAGTTGTACAAATTCACGCACAAGAAAAGAACTCCATAATATGACTGTATCACAAACATTCTGCCAAAAACTAAAATGAAACTTTTCCCAACCCAAAGGTGAAAATCTAGTTCAGTTGTTGTTAAGGAGTTTATGTATTAATGCCACTGATATTTTTCCAAATTATTTCAATGTTTTCTTTTCCAAATTGCAATAGCCTGCTGCCATTAATTCCTTTTTTACCCGATTGTTTTTCTCTGTTTCTCTTAGGCATCTTTTTCTAAATATTCTATTTCATAGCTATAAAGTACAGAAATGGATGTACTGTGTATCACTTAAAACCTGCTATTTCCTGTTTTCACGCTCTCTGCATCAAAATGAGAATGAAAGCAAATGTAAGAACTGATACATTTTTATTTTCTTTTTCCCTTACCTTACCATTTTCTGCTTTAATGATGCTCACCATATCAGTCTTTTCAATAATAAGGTCATGCAGCAGTGGAGTTTCCACTCCTGATGGCTTCCTTCATTTCTGATGGCTGAATTTTGAAAAGCTCAGCCTGAAACCTGACTAAAGCTGAGTAGTGGCAGGCTGTGTGTTTGCAGGCTGTGATTACTGGACATCTGAGGGCGCCTGCATGGACTTTGGCTCCACTTCATGCACTTCCTTACTAAGAGCTGAAGTTGAGGGCTCGTAGTTGGAGTCTGAGTGACCTTTTAACAGATCACAAACTTCAAAACACTTGTAAAATTAGTTCTGGAGCACCAGGGTAGGTCAGCCACTCTAATAAAAAATGGAATATGTGGAACACAGTGCTGAAAAATAACAATATAAATTGGCCATTTTATATCTCCAACTCGAAGGAGTTTGTGCCCTGATTCCTAATAATTTTTGCACAGAAGTCAGTGTGTCACCTGCAAAGCTCTTATCACATATCCCAGACATTTAGAGACTCTGAATCACAAATCTAATTTCCCCCACTTCCTTGTTTATAAGACACTGTGCTAATAGAGGGGCCATGATTAGTGTAATTATGATCAAAGACCAATATAATGGATAATGTCAAGATGATTGGAAACATCCCACACAGTGATGAATGCCTTCTCCTGTTGTGTTGCTGTGTACTGAGCAAACTGTAGTTTCAAGTAAAGTGGCGTTGAAAGGGAGAAGAAAAGAATTGGGGAGGAGGGACTCAGCTGAGGCCCTGGGGTCAGACACAGAGGGTGGCCTGATGTAAACATTCCCTTCAGATTATCAACATGTCTTCATGGATTATAGCAAACTGTAAAGGCACCTTGGATGCCTTTACAGAAACATTAGGTGCTATGCTGTCTATGGGTTGCCAATAGTAAAATTCTGTTAATTACACCCTGACCCAGCTTTAAGAGTGTTCTTTGTGTTGTGCACAACATATGAACTGAACCTGCTTGGGCTGGAAACTACTCAGCCAGGAAGAAGCCATTACTTCTAAATGGGAAACCTGGTAAAAATTCTGCAGAATTTCCTTCTGCTGGCCCTCATTCAGAGAGGAATGCAGACTTCTGATTGCTTCAACTGGAGAAATGTTCCCTGATTTGAAAATGTTGCCTTTTGTAATTCCAGTATGGCAGCAAAGTGCGGATTCAGTCTCTAGCTCAACACGAAAACTTTGAGATATTTGATTAAACACAAGCAGATGAATAGTTAATGTCATGTTCATAATTTACGTTAAATTGTGAATTATGACGTGCAACTGTTTATATGTCATGACAGGCTCTGCACTTAAGACCCAGAGCACTTAGAGGGCAGAATAAAGTATTTCCATTTCCAAAACTCAAACAGAGTCTGAAAAAATGAAAACGATTAATAAATGCTTCTGGTTAGATCTCATGAACAGCTGAATACAACAATGATCAACATTATAACTACCACATGTTCATCTGCATGAAGATTTTTGCCATCATTACATCTGATGTTTGTGATGAAATCAAAGATTAATGTTTCAGGCTCCGAAGTGATAGATGTGAGCTCTAGCTTCAAATGGGTACAGGTTCTTCGTAAACTAGTAACTTTTCAGGATGTGGTTCAAATATTCATATGCAGCCTGACACACATGATCGAAACATAGTTCAGATACATACTATTAGGTAATTGCTCAAATGTAAAACAACTGCCCAACACTGCCACAAAGGTCACATAGATATGGAAGAAAACATGACTGTTGAAATATTTGGAAGATTCATCTAATAATAAAATAGATGATGAATATCCTCCTGTAATACCAGTCTTGAGCAGCAGGACAACCCAATAATTCCAGTACAACATGGCACAACATGGTTCTGTCTGGAGGGTCTGGGTCTGAAGGGGCCACAGATTACTGCTGCATATTCCACACATTGTTTGGGTACAATATGTCTGAGTGGTACAGGTTAATACAGCTGAGCTGCTGAGAATATTTATGCAATAAAAACCAAACGAAAAACAAACAAAACTGTATTTCAACAGCCATGAGAGAGCAGAAAACCACCAAGTAGCCAAAGATAAATGAAAAGAAACACATTCAGTTATTTGCCAAAGCAGTGTAGAGCTCCTCAGACCTTAGGGGTTTAACATCAATTTCTCCAGACCTGATGTATGACTCATTCAATTTTTTTTGAATTTGCCTTATTATTGGCTGATAAGGCAAAAATGCCTCCCCAAATATCTCAGGTAATGCAGTAACGCAGTGACCTTCACTACTCCACCATATAACCGTGTTAGTTTGTCGGAGGTCTGTTCTGTTTTTACATGGAGGCAGAGCCATCTTGTCTTGGTGTCTTGTCAATTGGCCGTTTGATATTCTCCCCACAAGAAGGAGAACCAATCACAGTCGCTGCTCACACCTGGGAGTTAGAATCACATCATCCTTGTTCAGTGTCACAAGCTGAACTTCCACTTTCATCCAAATAGAACTCAGCAACAGAGACCAGCGCACCCAAAGCCAGACCTTAGTTCAATAAGCTTCAGTGTTAAATATGACATTATTTATAGCTGTCAGTGTTGCTGTTTGTGGGGAGTTAAAAAAAAAAAACATCTCTCCTGATTTGTTTTGTTTTGAATTATTATTATTTAGGGGTGGGGACAATATAATTCCCAAAAGAAAATAGGTATCATTTTTTTATTGCATTTTTATTTATTGTTGATGCTAACTTAACTCAACTCCAGGTGGATGTTCATATCCTTAGAGATTTTTTGTGTCCGTCCCCTGATGGATACCTCTCAGTAATCTTTTCTCTGACTGGTTGGAGTGTTTAGTCTTCATGCTAATGGTAGTCATGGATACTGATGAACCAATGAATGGACCTTCCAGAACCAGATGTCTTTATTCTACAATCACAATGAGAGGTATGGAGATCACTTGACTGCAGTGAGACTACAAGCACTAATTGGCAGGGGCTCCGTTGAATTAGGTCAGTCACTTTAAAAGTGATGAATATTAAGGCAATCACCAATTTTATGTTTCAAATTTGGATTTAATTGTTATTATTTTGTAGAACCACATTTCACTTTGACATTGAAAGGGTTCTTTTGTTTTGCCAAAAAAATGCCTAATTTTAAAGGTCCTAATTGATTTGTAAAAGCAATGAAAAATGTTAAATATCCAAAGGAGAGAATTTTTTTCTGGAAACACCAAATAGCTGGGCATTTTTTTGCCCTTTGTACACATGAAACCACATAAGTTTTATGCATTTAGTCCAGGAGTGCCTGAAATGTCTCGTTTTGCTGCCATGAAGAGAATAAATGCACGGTGACTGAAAACTACTTCGAACTCCAAACATTCCAACTCCAAAAATGCAGTAGAAAGAAAATCTGTCAAAAAGCCAAGAATTACAGCTGTCAAGGGAACGGAGTGAGAAGCAACAACAAAAGAAAAATCTTGTCAAAGAAAATGGTTCTGAGTTTCACAAGCTATAGAAGAGAAAATGACTGCTGGAGGAGCTACAGTAAATGATGGTTTCATGTTTTCCTATTTCAAATACTTTGGATTACTGTGATTTGAGTAAATTTTCCAAACGGGATCTGGAAAAAAAAATTTTTTTGGTTATTGTTACTCAAATGCTAAGTTTTTTATTTAGTCTAGTTATTGCAAAAAATGAGTTGGATTTTAACTGTTTTAAAATGTCCTCATGCTGTTTAGATCATACATTCAGACAGGACCCCATTTTGAACACCAGTAGACCTGTGATGGGGACGGAAATGGTTCAAAACACAAGAAGCTGAAAGGTCTGAAACGGCTTTCAGAGGCATGTGCAGTGGAATCATGAACAGGCCATAGAGCCAGTGTAAGATTCACATAAATATCCCCTATGAAGACACCCTGCTTAGTTTGATGTAATACTCAAGTTATTGTTATTACCGTTTTTGCCCTTCTGCTTTGATGCAAGCTAATATTAGCTAATAATATCTGGAAGGGTAGTCATTCACTTCCTCTGCTGCCATTAAAAAGACACAACCATAGACAGGCTACAATTCTGAAACAGCACATAATCTCAACATTACGATTCAAACTTCCTCATTCTGTTCACTGATTGGCCAAGATGAAATGCATCCTGAGAAACTGATGAACTCAGTGGGAGAAATCCCAGTAGGGAAATAAGTACTGAGCAGAATTGTGTAAGAATGCAATGGCCAAGCTAACCTGTTAGCACAAGCCCAATCATGTTACCCTTCACCATGTCGTGAAGGGTAACAACGCAGAACAACAATAATTCAACAACATGGTCGTGTATCTGCTGGAAATCAGCTGTGCTTCAATTATAACCTCAAACTATATAACCAGCCGAAGTTCAATTGACAGTAAATTGGAATTAGTTGGTCATCAAACCTCTTCACCATGTTGAATCTCTGGAGTTTTGTACGTGACTTTTTCCAGTGCTGTCTATCACGAGAGGCTCTGCACAGACACCAGGGGGATGTTTTGTAACCTTTGGCAACCTATAATTTATTGATGCTGATTTCCTATATGTTAGTCATGGTCTACTGAAAGGAAAAGTGGTTTTATTACTTATTACTACCAGCAGGAAGTCACTTAGAGTTATTCTGGTTGATCTGA
Source organism: Poecilia mexicana (assembly GCF_051168715.1). Lineage (NCBI taxonomy): Eukaryota > Metazoa > Chordata > Actinopteri > Cyprinodontiformes > Poeciliidae > Poecilia > Poecilia mexicana. The sequence continues at coordinate 2,124,259 of NW_028263379.1, read as the reverse complement.
GGACTTAATCGTTCATATTTCATTCCAGCCAACTTGCCTAAATCAGAGTAAATGAAAAAAGGGATGTAAAACTAATTTTTCACTATGAAATCCAATTGGATTTCATAGTTATTTAACAGTTTTACTACTATGACATTATGACATCTGAAATGGCCAGCTAGGCAGGGAAATTAACTGAAATACAATGGTTTAAGTGTATCATTGTGAAAGGGTTTGCTTTTTGGTACAAAATGGAAGTAGGAAAGGATGAAATGGCAACGTGTGTATTAAACTAGGGGGTGATTGCTGGCAAAGAAGCAAACTGACTCAGAGCCAAACACTTGCATTTTTTTTACCTTTAGAAAGGCGTGTGGTTGAATTGTCAAAAGTGTTTGAAAAGTAAAAATGTGAACGAAAAGGCAAAGTGTTTATTTTTCTCCACAGATAATGAACTGTCCCTCAGAGATGCTCTGCTTCACATGTCACACAACAAGCAGACGTCTGAAGCTGAGAGCTTCCAAACATTTATAGGATTTAAAGAACAAGAGGAAATGGAAGTCAGTGGTTCCTGCTGCCATCCGAAATCTGTCAGAGAGACTAACTTGGGATTGTAGGTCCAGCCACAGATCTGAAGCCAATTTCTGACACATCTGTCACTATGATAGCAGATGGACACGAGGTCAAGCCTTGGCCCAGACCTTCACCGCAGAGAGCAGAAGTACCTTCAGGGACCACTGACTTGGGGCCGGAGTCGAGTTGAGATAAGGACACACTCACAGACGCACACACGCACGCAGCATAATGTTTGTTCACACACTCAACAAACACACAGTGAAGGCAGCAGCAGCCAACACACCATCTGCTTTCTCTGTGTTTGAGTTCCAAATCCCAGTTATCAACAAACCACACAGAAGACCTCCAAACTACTTCCCCAGACACACCGATTCCCTTTGAGAAGCATCCGGCACGCACACACTCATCAGCAGGCACACACAGCGCATACACTCCCGCTTCCACATCAGATGGAAGCAGGTGGATGGGAGCCTCGTCCACTGCTCATTTTTCATTAAATGTAACAGAAGAGGGAAGATGGATTTCCTCACTTCTTTCACCAAGTTCATTCCCCTCACTCACCTCTAATCCTCTTCATCCTCACTCCTCCCTCTAACCGGTCTGACCTGGGATGATCGCCTCGCCATCTGAATTTTTTTTTTCTTCTTTTCACACTTATCATCAAAGCAGCTTTATGATACTCATTTCACTGGCCTCATTGCTTTTCATAGACGTCATCATCTGTCACTAGAGATCAATACAGATAAGACGTCCTCTCTCAGTCTCAATCTCGCTGTCTGCTTACTGCAATGGCCCCTGTTGTTCAAAGCATGCTCCCCTGCAGTGCAGTGGAATAATCATCAGAAATAAGTGTTTCAAAGGTGAGGTGGTTAAAAGAGCAAAGCCAAAACCGCCCGACATCTGTGTGTCTGTATGAATATGCGTTCTTGTGTGGGAGAATGGTTTTCTTAATCATTTTGGCTTTTTACCCAAAGCAAATAATCAATAAGGAACAACACACACACGCACACACATGCACACACACACGCGCGCATGCGTGCACACACACACACACACACACACACACACACACACACGCTCTACAGCAGAGTAAGAACTCATGCTGTGTAGATCCAATTCTTTAACTTTTAAGTTAAGAGCATAAAAGGAAGAGGTGCTAAGGTCCAATTTATGCACGGGTTTGGAGTGTTGGAGTGTTAGGACAGATGCCTTTCTTAAAAATAAATGAGTCGCAAGATATTTGATAGCACAGAAGAATCCTACTGCTTTGAGAAAGCTTATTCTGTCATCAGGATGACAGTGAAAACAGTGCAAACTATTTATGTCTCAAAATGTCCCTAAGATGAAACCAGCTGTGGGGAATGAGTAAAAGTCTGTAGAAACAAAAAGGGATCAAATTAAACAGCTACTGAAATCAAGCTAAAAATCACACAGCCACAGGAAGTCACCATGTTTTTTTTCCAACATCCCTTCTCTTATGGATCAGACACCACTAGCTCCTACTGCATATTGGAAAGTAAGAGGGTTCCATCACACTGCCTTGGGGTTCACCAGGTATAGGCACATCCACAATGGTTCACTCACACCAGAAATGTTTTGTCTGCTTTAATCAAACTCTAGATTGTTTACCTTGAAAGTCCGGTTGGTTTGTAATATGTTTTAAGACATGATGTGATTATGATACCATTAGTTTAAATCAGAGTTGTCCAAACTTTCTGCTCCAGAGACCAAATCTGTCTAATTCAGTGTTTTTCAACGTTTTTTGAACGAAAGTACTTGTTTTAATTGGAGCACTGTGGCCAGACGAGATGACTCTTCATATAAACAAGCTGGAGCTCCTCACGGTGCTCGAGGTGACTCAGCCCTTTGCTCTTCTGCTGAAGGGTCAACATGTTCTGTTCGACACAGACAACAGAGTGGTGGCAGCGTACGCTGGTAAATCGCCAGCGTAGGCTGCCAAATCGCCAGGGAGGCGTGCGCTCCGCTCTGCTGTTAAACATCGCAAGACAGCTGCTGTGCTGGGCGCATGTAAACCTGCTCTCGATCAGAGTGGTGTACATCCCCCACCGCAGGCCCAGTGGCATTGAGGGACATTGCCCGCCCACAGAATCCGTCGTGCCCCCCTCCTGGACTGGAAGCTCTATGTTGTTTTTACCTTAGAGTGGTCAACTCTCTGTGATTCCTATATCAGTTTGATACAGTAGGGGCTTCCACACTTCCCATATCTGTGTCCTCTGTCACTTTTATCAGCAGTTAAAACTGTTTAATCTGCTGTTAACATGCCATGACCTGTTTTTCCGAGCCACCTTCAAACGCAACATGAGCGCTAAGACGCTCGCGCTGGGTTTACACGGCAGTGAGGAGACCTGCTGTTGTGCAGAGCTGCTCAGGAGCTGCTAGTGTCACGTCCACTTGCTCCTCCGTGGGATTTAACACTGGTCATGCATGCTCTGGTTGAAGCTCCATTTGAGCCTTTAGCCCAGGCTCCTCTTAAGTTCCTGTCTTTTAAAACTGCTCTGCTGTTGGCCCTTATGTCTGCAAAGACAGTGAGCAATTTTTTCCCGCTCTCTCTGTTGCTCCTTCTTGTCTCGGAATACGAGCCGACGGCAGTTCAGCTGTGCTGCGTCCCAATCCAGCTTTTACTCCTCAAAGCATCACAAGCTCGTTCAGGTCAAGGGAGATATCTTCGGAGGGTTCTTATCCCCCTTGTCATAAATCTGAGACAGAAGCTGCTTCTCATCTTCTCTGCCCTGTGCACGCGCTCTCTTGTTATGTGGTGCGCACGTCTGCACTGCGTTGCTCTCAGCGTCTGTTCGTGCATTACAGTGATACCTCAATGGGGCGTCTTCTGTCCGCCCAGCGTCTTTCTCACTGGTTGTGTGAGGCCATCTCACAGGCTTACATTTCTTCTGGATTGGATCCTCCAGAGAATCTGAGAGCTCACTCCACCAGAGGGATTTCATCCTCCACAGCTCTGCGTGAAGGAATGTCTGTGGAGGACATTTGCACGGCAGCTTCCTGGTCATCTCCATACTCATTTATTCCATTTTACCTATGTGATGTTTCCACGTTCTCTATGACCCATTCTGTCCTCAAAGTTCTGACAGAATAGTTATTTTTTTTCACGTTTATTTACAAAGCATTTGAGAACAACATGGTTGTCGAAAGTGCTCTATAATAAGTTACCTGTTCTGTTCATCGTTACACTGTCACAGTTTGTAAAGTTCGTTGTTCCTGTTCACAGCAGCAGGTCTGTTTGTCTCAACCTTTTGACCAGATATTATTCTCCTCTCTGGTCTTCTGCTGTATGGGAGGTCGGGAGTGCATAATTACGCACTCTAGGCTGAGACTGTTTTTGTTATGAGCAGATGCTTCATGGTGGTGGTCTGGATGGACCCAGTGAGACATAGACTACATCGTGCTTCGCCGTTTACCCACTAGCGATAGCCTTAAAGGGCGAAGCTTATACGAAATAGAACGTTGGTTATGCATTGTAACCCCAGATTCTATGAGTATAGGCCCAGCCCTTTAAGCTGTGGGCCTCACTGGTTCCTGAATAGCTGAAGAAAAAGGCTGTTAGGGAGCAGTTTGTCTGACCGTTATTTATACAGACCGGGGAGGGGTCCACCCAGTAGGTGGGCGTGGACTAAGCTTTTTTCAGTGCTGCGCTGCGCATGAGGGATAAACCCACTAGCGATAGCCTTATAGGGTTGGGCCTATACTCATAGAATCTGGGGTTACAATACGTAACCAACGTTTCACTCAAAAACGTGAAGGAAGTGTGACAACTTTGTTGAAACATGTTGTTTGAGCTTTCACGGTGTCCGTAGTTCCCCACACAAGCGCGCCGAACAAGTGCGTACTTGCTACGCACGTGCTTTCTCAGCGCTCATAACGAGCATGCGTGTATTTTGCCGCGTGGGCGGGGCGGAGCGGCAAGAAGACGCAGGGGGAACCGTATCTGATGGGGAAACGCAGATTGACGTAACAACTGACAACAGAATGAATGACAGCGGAGCGCAGGAACGAAAGCAAAAGAAGAGCGCAACCGAGAGGTGATGAAGAAAATATCCAAACTAAGAGGGTTTTTTAAAACTGATATTGGACATGGAACAGAACCATCGTCGTCCCTCTCCGTTTCTCAAGATGTTAGCCTTGCTAACACCGGTTCTATAGTCTGCCAGAACCTGGACTGATCCGGTGCCCGGGGAGCCAGAGGCGGCGGAAGGGCGAACCTTTTCACCAGGTGGAGCGATGACCAGGAATAATCCGTACAGTACTGATCCTGCGCTTTGGGTAAAAACTGTGTGAGCTTACTGGGCTGAGCAAGAAGCAGAAAATATGGATGTTAATTTTAAAGCATCGGAACATCTTTACAAACATGAGAAACGATTCTTCTCCACAGTGGCGCAACTGCACATTATTCAGGTAGATGCGAAAACATAAATTGGAGCCCCCCCACAAAGGAAGGAACGTCAGCGTAGAAAACATACGCTCGCTCCCCCCCCCCCCCCAGGCGAGGATACGTTAAGTGTGAAACTCGCGCTAGATTTACCTCATTATGTGCGTGAAGTGAAGGAGTGTAAGGCGCGCTGAAGTGTATGGGAAAACATAATCGGCACCCTCCAGATGGGGTTTTGGCGCCCCCTCTGGTGCTGCGCCCCTATGCTTTGCATGCACTGCATACCCACTTTTTGCGCCACTGCTTCTCCAGATTGCGTTTTGAAAGCTAGCTCGCAAGCGGTGAGTGCATCCAAAAACACAGGCTGAGTTATCCACCATCTACCGCAGCTGTGTTTTGTATTTTAAACTATGCTAAAAGTCAGTGAAGCTTTGAAACAGATTTCCGTGAATGGAAAAGGCAACAAAATGTATGGAAGTAAATATGTGCCATCAGAATTTGAATAAAAAATGCATCTGAAACTTGAATGTTGTATATTTGCGCTTACTTTTTCAGTAAAACAAAAAAAAAAAATCAGTGTCATTATTAGTAGCAATATTTTCAGTGTCCTAAAAATTCAACTTGCTGAAATTCAGCGTCTAAAAATTGCGTCATGTGATTGACTGGGTGTTGAAATCTGACGATTGCTAATGTCTGTACAGCGAATTTTTAGACGCTGAATATGAGACAGCGAATTTGAGCAAGTTGAATTTTTAGGACACTGAAAATATTGCATTTGAATTTTTAAAAGTTGAATTTTTTTTATAGGCTGAATTTTTTAACACTGAAAAAATATATATATTGAAAATTTCATCACTTTGAAATAGGAATGTGAATTTTTTTAACAAATGAAAATTGCAAACATGTACAAATAATGACACTGAATATTTTTTTAATTGAAAAAGTAAGCGCAAATATACAACATTCAAGTTTCAGATGCATTTTTTATTCAAATTCTGATGGCACATATTTACTTCCACACATCACTGAATAAAAATTTTGACCATGTATGGCTCTCAGAGGGGAAATAACCTAACTGTCTGAACTTGGTAAGGAAATGAACCTGATAATTACAGAGAAAGATACAGTTGATACAAATTGAAAGACGGAGATAGACAGATAAAGATAGAAATGAAGAAGGATAAATAAATATTGAACATAGAGGATGGATAGAGAACACTGTCAATTTTTTTCCCTTAGGAAAGCTCTGTTGAATAGACATATTCAAGATGTTCAAGTATTTCTTTAATAAGTACTAAGTATATTTTGTTTGTAGAAATGATCTTTACATTCATTAAAGGTGGACCGGTAGCAATTTTCTGGCCAATCACCGATGTTTAAAAATCTGACTTGCTGAATTGTTTTTGTGCGTTTGTGTGCAAAATATAGCAAAAAAGTTGTCAATCATGGAGTGACTGTTGTAAACCTTGCATGGAGAGATAACCTGGTGGTTGGGACTGCCCATCAGCCCTCTCTCTTAAGGGTGAAAGTGGTTGATTTTTGTGACCTTGTTGCTAGATAAGGTTTGGATATTTTCAGTTCCACAAGTAAGTCATGGAAAAAAGCCGACCACCCAAAGGGAAGGAAATCAGGGGTAGGGCCCCCACCTTGGCGCAAGCCCAGGGGCCCACACTTTCCTAAATCCGGCCATGCGCTTTGGACTGCTGCTTTATTTGGTAACACTTTATTTGAAGGGGGTTGAATAAGACTGTCATGACACTGTCATAAACATGACATGACACCTGTCATGAACATCAATAGGTCTTCATGAATAGTTATGACTGTTGTCATAAAGCGTCATTCGGTAAATAATGACACTTTTAATACAAAGTTGACATTATTCAAAATGTCTTCGTTATGACAACTTGTCATTAACCAAGAAATCATGATCTAACATAAATTTGTCATAATGGTAGTCATAATGATTTAATTATTACACTAGAAAAAGCTTTAACAAAACAATGATTAATATTTCCACTCCCTGAAATAAAGCAAAACAAGTAGGACAAGCAATAAAGATTTCACTAAGCTTTATTACACGGTCAAATGATTTAATAACAGACTTGTTAACAATTTCTTTTACATCAACTAAAGTGGAACAAGTAGCACCAGTTATGAATATGTCATTAAGTGTTATTACAGTGTCATTAATATTAACTGTTACCTCAAGTAAAGTGAAACAAGTAACAGTTATGAAGACGTCATTAAGTGTCATTAATATTAACTTTTACCTCAAGTAAATTGAAACTAGTAGGAACAATTATAAAGATGTAATTTAGTATTACAGTGTCAAATGCAATGCTAACAGAGTTATTGATATTAAGTCTTACCTCAAATGTAGTGAAACACACTGGACTACTTATAACTACCATCATAACTGTAGAACAAACCCTTTGTACATTAGAATAAAACAAAAGATAACTTGTTCTAAGATAACAGAGGGTTTAACGTCTGGTCAGTATATTGTTACTCTGAAATGCTGATTGAAAAACTAAAACAGAATTACTTATTCTTTAACTTAAGAAAATAGGTTCTTTCAACAGTAAAATTTTTTGCTTTATGTCAGCCATCTCCTTCGTAATAGTCTTCCTGTAATGCTCTGAAAACAGGAGATCTTCTTCTTGTCTTCATTTCCTGGAAGCAGCTCTTTGAAGGTGTCCAGAAATGCTCAGAAATTACAGCTGTTCTTGCAATAGTTAATCATGGTGAAAGCCTTTTCATGAATTCAAACTTGGTGAATCTCTTCTGGACATTCTCATAGTCGGTGATGACTCAATTAATTGTGGTCACTTAAAAAAAGAACAAAAACAAAAAACAATGTCATCATATTCCAGCATTTATTTAAATACCATTTCAAAAATGTCCCTTGCTGCACACTGTCAGAATGGTAGACTGGCAGACAAATGCCTAGTTAACATGACTGGTTGTTATAAAGTGCAATACAATTATTTCTTAATACAAGTGGAATAATAACTGGAGCTGAACAAAATTATTCTGATCAAATATTTGTCTGGCAGAAGTTCAGACAGACTGCCACTGTTATTCGAATGCATCATTTAACATATAGTTTTAGGCACATGAATGCATCTTTTTACTTAATGAGCATTCTAAATTATTTCTAACCAGATACTCTAACTTAGGGTTGTTTGCAAGAAGCTTATTAATAAATAAATAGATTTAACATCAGTTTTAGTTGTCTAAAACGTAACTTAAATCAGCTGGTGAATGTTGATTCCTGCTCCCCATTCCCCTCTTACCTGGCTTTCCCACCCCACTTCACATGGTGAAAATATTAACACAAAAACGACTTACCTAATTTTCTTGGGGAATATTTCATCTGCTTCTTTCTCTTTGGTCAAATATGAACTTCTTCCTCTGGTGGCTGGTCCTTATGATCATCCTCCACACTCGTAGCATGTCTTCATTAGCCAACTTTGTCCTCCCCACCATGTGTCCTTAGGCTAGCCTGGGTCTTCATGTGGCTAAACTTGCCAAAGCAAAGAACACAAGCACTGTGTCACATCAGCCAAGTCGCTAAATAATGCACATGAAGGATAACTTTGACTAATATATTAACTTTTAATTTGCTAGATTAAAATTGGAGGGGGAAAAACAATTTGCCTGTCTTTAAAATATATTTCATATTAAGGGCTAATGTTACAGTAACTGTGTTTAATAACTTTAGCTAACATTAACTTACAGCAAGGTAGGATTGGCTTGAATTGCTTATAGCTAACATTACAGAGAAAGAGAACATAGTCAATGTTATTTTCTCAAAGAAAATGTAAAGTTAATAAGACACATACCTCATATGTATTAGGTATCAAACTTCGGCTTCTTTTTAAACAGGAGGTCTGGCCGTTATAACTTGTGTTAGGTTTGCGCCACAATATGGAAGATTTCTTCTTCACCAACACACTGCACGCCTGTTCGTGCACTGCTGCCTCTCACTGGTGGAGATGGTGTATTGCACTACTTAGCCCTTGTGTTTAGAAATGGGGTCCATACCAACCGACCCCGCACACGTAAAACTTTTATCATTTGCCACAGTTCTCTACGTTTGCCTCAGTCCTCGCACGCATGAGGGTTAAAACAGCCTTAAATAATGTTTCAAATGCTAAGTTCATAAGTGCTTTGTTGACATCTTGCTGTAAAACTTTAGGATCGATTAAATTAAGAAAATTAAGACTAAACAACATGGCAGAGCTTTATAATATTACTACATAAAGCTAATTTTTAAAGTTTAATCGGTAATGCTTTTATAACAAATTTATGTCAGATCATGATTTCTTGGTTAATGTCAAGTTGTCATAACGAAGACATTTCGAATAATGTCAACTTTGTATTAAAAGTGTCATTATTTACCAAATGAAGCTTTATGACAACAGTCATAACTATTCATGAAGACTTATGAATAGTTACATAACACCTGTTCATGACAGGTGTTATGTCATGTTTATGACAGTGTCATGACAGTCTTATTCAACCCCCTTCAAATAAAGTGTTACCCTTTATTTTCACATTTTTAGATTAATCAATTTTCTATTTTGAGGGCAAAATTTTTTACATTCTTGTCTTGTGATCTGGGGCCAAACAGATATCTTTTCAAGGGCCATAACTGGTCCCTGGGCCACACTCTGAACCGTCATGGTTTAGATGGTTTGTGTAACAACCAAACTTTATGGACATACCATATGATCATTATAATACCTGGGATGCTGATTTAAAAATGATAAACTAGAATCTCAATTTCTGTAAGGATTTAGTATTTGAATCATAATGCCAGTTACTCTGTTATGAAATGAATATATATGATCAAGTTAAAGCATCTTTATTCCCTATTTAATGGATTAGTTTTCTTTTAAGCAAAGTTATAAAAACAAATAAATATATATCTATGGTTTTGCTCTTTTTTGATAGCTTAGTAAGTTGAAGATTAAACATGTTGAAAAAAGTGTTGATCTAAAAGTTGAATTCATGCAGAGATATTATGTGTTGATGCCTCTGGGAGAAGGTGTGGGTTTTCTTCAGGTTTTGTCTCACAGCAAGGAACAAAACACAATGAAGGCAATGAGAGATCCTAACTGTGACGGACTACATCAGTGGTCCCCAAACTACGGCCCGCGGGCCGGATTCGGCCAGCCTCCACATTTGGTCCGGCCCCATGAACAATACCAGAGAGCATTTAGATTTTTTTTCATATACCGCTACTTTTTTCCTAAGCTTTGAACCTTGCGGCTTATAGCCCAGTGCGGCTTATATGTGAATTTTTCTTCAACCACCAGGAGGCTCTTTAGCAGGAAGTGAATCATTGGAAGTCAAAATTGGAAATAAAAGAAGAAAACGCCCATTAAAACGCAAGGTTTTAATAGGGAATTGAAATTTGAGAATGTTGTTGATCAGTTAAATAGCATTGAGGGGAAAAATAAGATTTTTCAGTTTTTTTTAAATAATACTGGGATCATTATGAGAATTTGAGGCATAGATATTAGGATCCAATAGATGGCAGTAGTGCATTAATAATGGATGCTAGCTGCAGTTGAAATCTAAGGAAGAAGAAGAAAGCGCCCATTTTCATTTAGCACATGTTAGTAGCAGACACAAAGGGTCAGCATTTTTACTGTTAAAGTTACCATTCGGAAACTACCGTAATCAGTTCAGTTAAATCTAAACTTGGCACCTTTTTCTTTTTCAACCGTAATAAATGTGATATTCAACTGACCTGTTATGACTCAAATTTTGGGTGTCCGCCCCCCTCTGCTGTGTGCTGCTGCATCGTTGAGGAAAATCTAGAGCGGCAGAGATATCTGCGGCTTATATGTGTATGTTTACTGTTTTTTTAAAAACACTTTGAGGGTGTTTTTAAAAAAACACCTCCAAAGTGTGTTTGGGGGTGTCCGGAAAATACTGTATTTATTTCATAAATAGTGTAATTTCCTGGATTTTTTCTGTGAAGAACCCACAGAGGGTTATTTGATTGTGTTTTCTGGAAAACAATAAATTTTTACATTTAGGCACTCCTGCAAACATCACACTTTTTCTGTTACAAACTGACTCTGGCCCCCCAGCAGAGAAGGGGAAAGTTATGTGGCCCTCATAGGAAAAAGCTTAGGGACCCCTGGACTACATAATGGGTGCTGATCTGGTTTGTTGCTCTGTGATGGCCTGGTGAGGCTAACGGGTGTAGAAAAGGAACCGACAGATGGATGGAATATCATGAGCAAAAAACTACTGAATTTAATGACTTCATTAAGTAAGAAAATGATGCAGTTTAATTTCTGGATGTGTACCGATGGCAAAAGGAAGTGATCTGAAAGAGAACCAAATTAAAGTATATGTGCTACATGAAAAATCCATGAAAACAATTACACAAAAATCTCCATTAAAACATGATGTTACAGTTACTTAAAAAGTGGGTGGTTTAGATTTGGCCATTGTGGCTTTCTGCCCAGGTTGCCATTCCATCAGAGGGCAGCAGGAGTAACACAGACATCTGTTTACTGTAAAGCAGATATCGTTAAAATCCACTTTCTGAAATATCTATTTGTTAAAAAGAAAAAAAATGCATTTTAATTATTAACCATTTAATATTTACCATATTTTCCGCACTACAGGGCGCACCTAAAACCTTTCAATTTCCTCAAAAGCCGACAGTGCGCTTTATTATCCGTTGTGCCTTATATATGGACCAATATTGAGCCACAACAGGTCTGGCAACTACGGTAAGCAGCCGCCGACTTCATTTTCGCCCGTAGAAGAAGAAGCGCACGGTGCATGCTGGGATAGTTGTCAGAATGCTGGTTTGTTAATAAAGTTTGACTGACCGAACTACCTACCGACCGTCTAGAATCAGGTTGTCTGCAGGTCATTTAGCACCACATTCTCCATGAACATGCTGTGCGTGAACGGAGAAGGGTGACCGTCGTCCGGTCACACCCCGGCCCAGTCGCGGAAGGCTCTCCTCGCCAACCGGAGTCGGACTGTTTTGTTGACATTTTTTATGTCAACAAAGTGGCTTTAGACATTCATCCTTTAGTGCAGCTCCATCTAGTGGATGCATAGCGTAACTCCAGCCTCTACTGTAGCGTCTATTCTATGCGCCTTATAATTCGGTGCCCCTTATATATGAAAAATGTTTTAAAATAGGCCATTCATTGAAGGTGCGCCTTATAATCCGGTGCGCCTTATAGTGCGGAAAATACGGTAATTATTAGATTGATGGAAAAATGTCCAGATGCATGAAAACCCAGCTGGCTAATCAGATGTGCAACCATTACTTTAAGTGTGAAATTAAAAATAGAGCAATTCTTAGATTTATCAGACATGTAGTTAAAATCTCATCTGTGTTTATTAATTGGTTTCTGCATATGGAGAAGGAAAGTATAACCCAGGGTTCCATTTATGCCAGACGCTCCCCTGTCGGTCCACAGACATAAGGACTTTTAAAGGGGAACCAACGCAGAGTGATGCAGACCTGTTTCCTGAACTGTTACACTCCCAAAGTATCAGTATCACTTTATGTCCTGGAAAACTCCCAGGAGGTGTCTACGCAAAGTGAACCATGTTACGAATTCACTCCAACCCCCTAAAAATACACACAAACATGCACACCTGTCTGAGCGCCGATAAGACGTCAAACACCGCTGCTCCAAATGTGTTTGCACACTGGTGTCGGTTGACTGCACTTCCTCATTGAACGACTTGAACAATTTATTCTGACGCGCAGCTGAATCCGAGGGGGAATTTAGATTGAGATTGAAAAAAAGAACGAGTCAGACACGACCTGAAAGCCTTCAGGGAGAGAACGGAGTGTGGAGGAGGGGAGGGGAGTCTGAAGGGGGCGGACCTGGAGATGCATGAGCCTGTCACTCAACGTCACAGCATCAGAACACGCTGGACAATCATTAACAGGACTAATGAACACAGAAGGGCCACACTGCTGTACAGAACAAGCTCTCGTTTAAATCCACCGTGGGAGAATTTCATTAGTTCTGCTACGGCCCTGATAAAGGCGCTGATTGGAGAGCCGGCTGCCTGCACCTGGAAGGACTGAGGAGGACAAACTGAAAACACCAAGCAGATGGAGCGTTCTGTTTTTCTTCTATTTTTTTCTTTACTTTTTGAGAAAAAATATATTAAAAAAAAGTCCAATGAGATAATAATAAACAGGAAATGATGGTAAATTACATACAGTTATCTGCTTCAATATCACTGACCCTGTCACTTTCTGAAATTCAGCTGAACACAAACTCTGCCTGGTGACCAAACACAAGTATGAGAGATATTCTTTATATTATTATTTATACAGATAAAATCCCACAGAAATTAGGTTTTTTTTTTAATTTGCTTGACCAAAAAAATGTAATCACAATCACACAAAAAGTGGAAAGAAAATCAATTAAATTTAAAAAGCTTTTCTTTGTTTTTTCTGGAAGCAAATTTGTCTTTTAAAAATTAATCGGCAACATCATGTACGTCCAGTTTTCAGTTCATCTTAAAGCGTTTGAGTTGATCAAATATTTGGCTGTAGCAGGTAACGTGTCCAAAAGTGGCACAGCTGAAAGATCCCCTCTGACTCTGTGATTTTTCTGATGAAATAATCAATAACCCCCCCACCACTCCTGCAGAGCCCATTTTGAGCCCTACAAACTGACTTTGTGATTTTTTTCTTTTTGTAAGAAACTATTTCACATTTTGTGTTTCCTTAAGATATTAAAAACTATCCAACCTCCTTGAATTATGAGCCTGAATGAGCTCATATTTTCTGCATCTGGAGCCAGATAATTGCAGTGAATTTGGCCCAGCAGCGTCTACCTGTAAACCTGTGCCAGCAGACTGCAATGTGAAATTACAAAATGGTTTCTGCAGCTTCAACCACACCTATTAAATATGGTATGATAGCTCATTGTTTTTTTCGTTATTGTTATTATTATATTATTATTTTCTTCCGGAGTTTGAAGCCTGGAACACACACACAGACGTGGAGTTGAACTCAACAAGCTGGTCCTCAGGAGCACACTCACACCCACAAAGAATTTATCTCATTTTATTGTAACAAGACACAGCATTTCAGATATATATATATATATATATATATATATATATATATATATATATATATATATATATACATATATTTAAATGGATCTGAAATTCTCAAGAAGTGCAGCTGAACATGTGGTGCAAATCAAATCCTCAGGAGATCCGGCTTGTTGTTCAAAAGAGATAAAAGGCCCTGCTCACCGGGAGAAAACAAGAGTCTCATCGAGACAAAATTGGAACTGAATTAAAATATAATAAAGGAAACTAACTTTTGAAAAGCTTAAAAAAAATCTCAGATGTTTTACTGTATTCATGTTCTCTCTGGAAAGGAAGAAATAAGTATTAAACGAGCAAAGAGGATAAAATCTAGAACAGGAAAAAGTACATCTTATTTTTTTATATATAGTTTAGACAAGATTTTCTTATGGAAACTATCCATAAAAACATGTTAATACTTCTCCTGAAGGTGTTAGAGATCTTGCTCCATCACTAAAGCAAGATTAGAGAATTATGTTACTTTTACATCTGGAGATATTCTGTACGTTTTTCAGGAAAAAAGGGAGAAAATATTTTTCACACTCCTTTATAATCAAAGTTACAGATAACTAATGCATGATTATTTATATATATATATATATATATATATATATATATATATATATATATATATATATATATATATATATATATATATATATATATATATATGATCTTAAGATTATTTTTTTATGTTTCTTTTTTCCTTATATAAAGTACTACTGGTGCAATTATTGTGCATCCAGCTGGGGGAACTGGGAGGAACTGGGAGGAACACTCCCTCCCAGTAACCCTGACATCTGTCTGATTGACCGGTTGATCAGTGAGGAGCTTTCAGCTGGAAGGGCGTAGCCTAGTGGCGTTTTATGTAAATATATTTACAGTCCTGTCTCCCACTAAACCACAACCAGAAACTAACCTCTGACTCTAAAATATATTTACATTTTTTATCTGAAATTTCCTGCTGAAAAGCGGAAAAGTTCCATCTATTCTCCCTCTGAGGAGAGAGTCCAGAAAAAGAGTACAGAATGAAGTTTGTATCAGAAAACAAGAAGACAAGTGAAGTTTACTTTCCGTGATCATGTCTGGTAAAGTTGTAAGGAGCCGGTTTTCTGTTTCTGGCTCTGGTCTCCAGAATGACAGCAGAGAGCGACTCTTACCTGGGAGGAGAAGAGCGAGCAGGAACCCCAGCAGAACCATTTTGGTCGTGTTCGGGACGCCCGGTCAGAGGGTTCGGGGAACGGGGGAGTACTGGACTAGTGAGGCGGGACGGGAAGACTTCCAGCAGCTCCGCTTTGCGCGCCGCAGAAAGACGCGCAGCCGGCCGGCGGACACCTATCCGTGGGTCCGTTTATCCTCCGCCTGAAGAGGTCTGCTCCCCCCGAAGTTCTCAATTCCCCAGATGGAGAGAAGGAGAAGCCTCGGAGGAATAGTCTCGAATTGCACTCTGGAGAGACGGAGGCAGTTTCTGAGCGTGTGTGTGTGTGTGTGTTTGTGTGTCAAGGCTCCAGCGATCCCACCGCGCTGCGCTGAGATATCTATCCGGCTGGATGAAGGAAACGTCGGGCGTCACGGGCTGCAGCTCCGCTCACTGTCGGTCATCACGACGCGGCTCCTTCCGTGGAGAGCTCCCGATGCTTTCTGCGATCATGATGCTGACAGGCAGGGGGAGGTTGAGGTTATTAACTGGTGACATCCCTCCTTCCTCCTCCTCCTCCCCACAGATCATCATCATCATCTTCACCTTTAGGGGTAGTCGGATGAAAACAGTGCCTCATTGAGGTCATTATAAGCGAGCAGTCTGACTGCACCAATATTCAGGATATAATAACACAAACAGTTCAGACTTTTATTCAAAGAAGAAAAACTGAAAATTACTGATCAAAAACTTTGTCTCAGTCCATTTATGTTCCTGTCATTTCAAACAGAATGTATTTTCTGGTGTTTGTAAGGTAAGGTCAGTTTATTTATATTGCACACTTTCAGCAACAAGGCAATTCAAAGTGCTTTACATGAGTTAGAGGAAATACAAACAAAATAAAAGAAAAGCAAGAGAAAAATAAAAGTATAAAAAGTTTACAAAAAGGTAAAAGTGTAGAACTACATATTGGTTTCCCATGTTTAATAAGAATATGAATTTATAAACTTGTAAGGATTTCTCTGGATTCATGATCTGACAAAAGTGGATGTTGGTTCTCCATGTTTGATTTTATTAAATAGATGGTCCTAAATGTTTAAGGTAATGAGTAGTTTCTCTGGATTCTAAATTTGTTCCAATTCCAGCTCTGGGTTGAATAAAATCCTCTGGATTTTTGTGTTTTTTAGTTTTCAAAAACTTTGCAGCCAAAAAACCAAAGAGACCAAATTTATAGAAGCCTACATTATATTATGCTGTTTAAAAAACGAGACCAAAACAAACCATGTATCATATTTACATTGCTTCATTAAAAAAATGATACCAAAACAAAAAGTTCACACCAAATATTTTATTGGACTGCCTCTAACTTTGATCAGTGGCAGACAAAATGTTTCAAACTGACATGCATTTAAATCCAGAGTAGTTACCTTGGGCCACACACTGTAGATTGTTAGAGAAAGAAAAAAGATTTCAGAAAGGCACTTTGTTGTCCAGGTGTTGTAGCACCACTGGTGTCAGTCTGCACACATTCCTGATTTTAATTCTAGCTCACCTTCACTGCAGCATTGTTTATCAGATTTATATCCATCCACTGCTGCATTCATTTTTCACTGAGCTCTTCTACTGATGATGGGAGAGTCTGACCACTGAATGAAAATAAAAACTTTCTCCGGCACACCCCAAAGACTCTCAGTGAGGTCAAAGTTCGGACTCTGTGGAGTCTGATCTATGTTCCAACATGATGTTTCGCTGAAAGACTCTTAAACAATTTCAGTTTGATGAAGCTTGGCGTTGTCATCTTTTACCATCTCCAGACAGAAAATAACCCATTGATTGGAACAACCTGCTCTTTCAGCATCTTCAGGTAGTCAGCTGAACTTTGACCTGACCAACTGCAGCAACCCTAGATCATAGTGCTGCCCCCTAACAGGCTGTTACATGTATACACTGGGCATGATGGGTGCAACACTTCATCTGACTGTCATCTTACCCTGGTTGGCCCATCACTCTGGAAGAAGGTCAATCTGGACTCATCAGATCACATGACCTTCTTAGATCATTCTAGAGTTCAGTCTTTATTCTCCTTTGCAATTTTAGTTTTTTTCCTTTGGAACCTCTGGCAAGGTGGGCTGGTACAAAGTCCGGCTGGAAAATCAAAGTAGCATTTCCATCCATCTGGTCAGCAGAGGAAGTATGAAGTGTCTAGGTTCCTTTCCTCCTCAGCCAGTAAAATACTTCTGATGTTGTCTCTGATCCAGCAGTGCTTTGACATGTGAATGCCACATTTGTATTCCATGTCTAGTATTCATCTGTGTGAGGCTCTTCTGGAGTGGATTTCACTTGATTATCCTCTTAAGGCTGAAGTTCTTGTTGGGGCACTTTTTCCAACCACACTTCTTCCTTCCGTTCATTTTTCTGCTAATATGCTTGAATATAGAACTTTGAACCACCAGCTTCTTCAACATTGATCTTAGTGTCTTCCCATCCTTGTGAAAGATCTCTGACTGTCTTCTGGACGTCTGTCCAGTCAGCATGTGATCATGTAACAGACTGAGCCAGAGTGAGAAAGTGTTTAAAAGTCCAGGAAAACTTTGCTGGTGTTTGAGTTCATTCACTGATCAGGAGTTTTCACTAATGACTTTTGTAACAGTATTCTAATTTTCTGAGACACTCAACGTCTCTCACAAAATTGGGTTTATATTTACCTATAAGCCAATATCATCAAAATGAGCAGAAACAAAGGCTGAATACGTCACTCTGTGTGATGATTGTAAATAATATACGAGTTTCACTTTTCTGAGCTGATTGATAAGAAATGTTGAACATTTAGACAATATTTTTTTATGTGTACTGGTATGGTTAGACATTAACCACAGAACACACACTGCAGCTTTTATTCCCATCAACTTTTTAAAGATGTAACTTTTTTATTCTTATGAGACAATAACATATGAAATATTTTCTGCTTTTCTAAGTAATGCTAAGATTTGATCCATTTTAAACAGAGTAACCAGTTATTTCAGCACTGCTGGAGGTTTACTGAACCTCACTGGATGATAAAGCAGCATATCATTCTCTGTCTTCTCCAGCTAACATTCATGCAGTTTGCTTCAGGTAATCCTCCTCTAACCATACCACACTAACCTGTCGCTCAGTGAGTTTTAGAAACGCTTTCACAGTCCTTCTCAGTTGGTTCTTGGATGTCTAATAATTCTAAAAAGGAATATCACAAAAATACTGTGAATGAGTCCTCAGGTACATGCGGTGATTTCAACTCTCCTGGATGGAAAGAGGAGGCAAAAACTATAAAAGGAAGTACATTTGAGAGGATTATACTATATTATTGTAATAGGCCACTTTACACCACATGCAGCTTTCAGTTATTTTGCCTCTGAAAGGCAGCGAGTTAAAAAGTGGGGTCATTTAGAGGGCTGCAGGGGCTCTACCTGTTAAACCACTGTAGCATCACTTTCATTTCATTTGTACATAAGACAATAACAGAATCATAAAGGACCCTAACTGCCTGCAGTATCACAATGTTCCTGCAACACTGCATGGGTCTGATGGTTTTTTTGACATTTGACCAGCAAAAGACTTTAGACATCATAAAACTGAGATAAACAGTCTGACTGTAACTCTATGAATTATTCTGCAGTTGATGTTTGTCTTCTTTCAGTATTTGTTTCATTTTTGGTTCTTCACAATAAAAAGTTAAACCTCCTGAGACATTGCCACGTTTCCTCCTTATAACGCACAGTGTTGATAGGAGGATACATTTCCAGGAAATCATTTTGTACAGTCATTTATTGGCCAATAAAGGTTTTACTACGGCAGCATATTAGGACCATTGTAGACAGAGGAACAAAAAAAGGAGTAAATATCTGACAAGAAACTCTGAAATTTGCTAGAAAAAAACCTGGAAATGTCTGAGATTCAAAGGAGTTTTATTGAGCAAAATTTGTTTCAAATTCAAATTTCAATAATTTTTACTAGAAATTTTCTCTCATTAATCTCCAAATTTCTGAATTTTTTTCTTGT
Source organism: Poecilia mexicana (assembly GCF_051168715.1). NCBI lineage: Eukaryota > Metazoa > Chordata > Actinopteri > Cyprinodontiformes > Poeciliidae > Poecilia > Poecilia mexicana. The sequence goes on along the minus strand of NW_028263379.1, from coordinate 2,105,012 downwards.
AAATTTTTGTCGTTGTAGTTTAGAACAGGTGTCTTGCTGAAAATTAAACCTACTGTGATTGAAGCAGTAGTTGTGTTTCACTGCACTATTATTGGCACCACTGGTAAAATTCTGTAAAAATTATTTAAATGAATTAATCGTTATTTAACATCATTGAAGCTTAAAAACCCCAACCAATAAGGGAAAGCTTTACTAAAATTTACTAAAATATTTTGTACAACATTATTGGTGTCATGGAGTGTGGTGGTTGCGGTGAGGAGAGACGCTGAGACCCAGGTTATGGTGATGAATAAGATGTATTTAATAATAAAGATGCTCGAAACAGTCCAGACCAGGCAGCACGGCAGAAAACAAGCACACAGCTAAATACCGGTAGCAACTGACAAAACGGACTAGACGGGAGCAAGCACAAACCAGGACTTAACAGTTCTACTGGCGAGTACGGACAGCATCAGAGAACAATAGACACGTTAGACAAACTTAGACACTGACTACGACATTGACTACGACAAGGATCCAACAACCAACACAGACACAGGTGGGTTTAAATACACACGGGTAATCAGGGGAAATGAGACACACATGGGGAGCAATAAACGGGGAGGACAGGACCGAGACTCACAGGAACAGGACTACACAGGAAAAACTCAAAAATAAACACACAAAAACACGGATCTTGACAATTGGTGCCACAATGGCTGGTGCCCATAGCAATTGTTCTAAAATAAGCAAGGTGCTGCAGTAGCAGGGAACCTGTCATGATCAGCCATTCAACTGTCAGACACTGTGTTTGGGATTATTGTCCTGTTGTGCGTTCACACCAGCCCTGTTTACACCGCTCTAATCAAACTCTAGTCCATTTAACTATGACTGGATGGTTTAGGGAGGTGTGAATGCGTTAGTGAACTCTGATACGGACCAAAAAGTGAACTCTGGTTTTCTGACAAGCCTGTGTCCTGGTTTGGTTGAAGTGAATTCTGGCATGATTCAAATGCAGATGTGAATGCCTAGTGGACCGGAGATGTTATGTACTCCATAATTTTTTATAAATTATGGAGTACTTGTTACTTTTCCTATTAGCCTATACTTATAGGAGTTTTTCTGGATAAACTAATAGTAAAGAAAAGTAAAAGTACTATATATTGGTTCCCCACGTTTAATATTAATAAGAATAAGTTGAGTTTATAAACTAGCAGGATTCTTGTTCTGATAAAACTGGACCTAATGATATAAAAATAGGTACACCAGGAGTTTCTCTGTATAAACTAACAGGAGTTTCTCTGGATCTTTTTATTTTAACAAACAGGTTTGATTTCTGTTCTGGGTTGAGTGAAGTATATGAACTAGATGCTCTTGTTCTGCTGGATAAGTATAAGTACGGGTAAAAACCAACCTTTCGCAATAGCTTTGCTTCGTCCAGACGGTCTGGACCCTCGGCTATGGAGAAACCATTGCTTGCTGAAGACATGGACTAAACTGTAGTTCTATTTCACCTGACTGGTTGAGCATTGCCTAAACTTTCTGGTTCTTTCTACAATTTCATGTTTGTTTTTCAGCATCAATGGAGCAAATGGTGATTGGTGCAGAGGGCCATGGCTACAGCGCTGTGGTGTGGGCAGTTAGGAGCCTTGCTGGACTCCACGTCAGAGTAAAAAGATGAGCTGGATGACACTTTAATGTCTGGCCAACCATAGAGATCAGTTACACGATGCAAATACATAATAGCGAGAGTTTTTTTCTGTGCAGTTCCTTGACAGGAAACAGCCAACATGGCTGCCAGGCGAAAATTTTTACAGGCATAAATTAATCTATTCCTGCTTGCAAGCTGCTACTGCCAAGCCGGAACAGCTCCACCGTCTGCTCCGGCTTCGTGACTGGCGAACGAACTAACAACCTGTGTGTGGAAACACATACGTCCAATAAAGAGTGTGTTTTTGTGGATAAACTTCAGCTTCTCCACAAAGACTGTTTCGGAGCGCGTACTCTCGTTCTGAACTATCGCAGTGGGGCTTACTCGCCCCTCCAGTCCGCTCCATGCGGGGCCTCCGGTGTCTACGGCGCGCTGACAAGTCCCGGACACTGCTCGCCACTCCAGAGCGACTTCAGGATGTTCCACTGACTGTAGGAACACCATGGCTGCTCTGGAAGAGTAAAAGAGTTGGAGAAACATTGTCTCTACCTGCGAGCCACCATCATCTCTGCCTGATCGCCACCATCATCTCAGCCGCTAGCCACCATCGACTTTGCCTGCTAGCCACCATCGTCTCAGCCGCTAGCCACCATCATCTCTGCCTGCGAGCCATCATTTCTGCCTGCTGACTTCCATCTTTGCCTGTGAGCCTCCACTTCTGCCTGCCAGTTACCATCTCTGCCTGCGAGCCACTACTGTCTATTCCTGCAAGCTACCATTCGTCTCTGCCTGCGAACCATCTCTGCATACTAGCAACTACCTCTGCCTGCTAGCCATTGTTTCTAAATGCTAGCTATCATCTCTGCCTGCTAGACACCATCTCAGCTTACTACATTGTCAAAACTTTCCTGATTTCCAAGAAAATTCAGGACATGACTTTTGGTCAGATAAGTACAATGAGACTCTTTCTGATATTGTTCTTAGGTGTTTACACCTTTGAAAATGGGCCAAAGTCTTCTGAGGACTTGCATAACAACTTAGCTCACTCCTTCAAGAATTATTCCAGGTCCATGACCCTCGATCAGACAGTTTGGACCCCTTCAGATTTTATTATTCACTGGCACTACTTTAACCAAAAGCCAATAGATAACTTAGTTAATTTAATGTACTTGTCTGCCTTAAGGAGCTGTTTTGTATTTGTCATAATCTGTCTTTCTGTGTATTTATTTTTAGGGTTTTCTGTGTTCAGTTTACTTCCTGTGAGTCTCTGTCTTGCGTCTTCCCCATTGATTGCTTCCCATGTCTGTCTCATTCCTTGATTACCCTCCCTGTGTATTTAAGTCCACCAAAGACAAAGTCCAAAGACAAAGAGTCTTTGTCTCTTGTCGGATCGTCGTTGTGTGTTCCTCGTGTTGCTGTTCTGTACATTGGATTCTATCATTAAATTAATCATTTTCATCTACATCCTGGGTCTGCCTGCGTCCTCGTTCTCACCACCACAACCATAAATCATGACAGTGTTAAATGAATCTTCTCTTTTACACCTTGCTCAGGGAAGGAAAATTGGTTTGGTATCAAATGTAAATGGTCAATGGAAAAGATTCATTCTGCTTTTACTTTTAGTATCAGGTAATGTGCAACCGAACCCAGGTCCAATTTTCAGCAACATTGACACACCAGAAGAATTCAAAACCAGATCAGGACTTGGTATAATACACATTAACACTCGCAGTTTATTGCCTAAGATAGACCTGGTTAAAATCTGGTTGGAAACTACTAATACAGATATCTTAGTTTTGACTGAAACATAGTTAAACAATTCCATTACAAATAAAAAATATTTCCTTAGAAAGTTATAATGTTTTTTGTTGTGATCGCCTTTGGAAAGGTGGCGGTGTTGCCATCTATGTAAAGAACTTCCATGTTACACTTATATCTTCTGTATCTATTCCAAAACAATTTGAGTTACTAGCCTTGAAAATTGAATTCACTAAGGCCCAGCATATCACAGTTATAGGGTGTTATCGACCACCTTCTGCTGTCTGTGATGCACTCCTAATTTGTTATGTTCCTAATTTGTCCAAATATCTAGCCGACCTAAATAAAAATGAATTTGTTTTGTTAGGAGATTTAAATCTAGACTTGTTGACAGCATCCTCAGATAGCTTAAAAACTGTCTGCGATTCTTTAAATATCACGCAGTTAATTAATTACCCCACCCAACTTAACAACAAATGCCCTCTAAAATCATCACTCCCTGATTTAATTATAACAAACGCTCCGCATAAATATACAGGGATAGGAGTTTTTGCAAACGACCTTGGTGATCATTTATAGCAGAGCCATTGTCTCATATTTTTTATCTAAGCCTAATCTCTAATAAGATCCCTAGTGTCTGGAAATCAGCATTTGTTTTGGTCACAGGTAAACAATTACAGACCAATTTCTAAACTATGTATCCTAGTAAATATGTTTTGAAAAATTTGTTGCAGATCTATTGAAGATTTTGGTAACACTTTATTTGAAGGGGTGTGAATAAGACTGACATGACACTGTCATAAACATGACATAACACCTGTCATGAACATGAATAAGTCTTCATGAATATTTATGACTCTTGTCATAAAGTGTCATTCGGTAAATCATGGTGCTTTTAATACAAAGTTGACATTATTCAAAATGTCTTTGTTATGACAACTTGATATTAACCAAGAAATCATGATCTGACATAAATTTGTTATAAAAGTATTACTGATTAAACTTTAAAAATTAGCTTTATGTGGTAATATTATATTGCTCTGCTATTTTGCTTAGTCTTAAATTTCTTAATTTAGTTGATCCTAAAGTTTTACAGCAAGATGTCTACAAAGCACTAATGAACTTTGCATTTGAAACATTATTTAAGACTGTTTTAAGTATTGCAATACACCATCTCCTGCGACAGACTGGCGACCTGTCCAGGGTGTACCCCGCCTCTCGCCCGGAACGTGAGCTGGAGATAGGCGCCAGCACCCCTCCCGACCCCACTGAGGGACAAGGGTGAAGGAAAATGGATGGATGGATGGATGGAATACACCATCTCCACGAGTGAGAGGCAACAGTGCATGAACAAAGAGAAAGAAGTTCCTATTTCACCAAAGAGAAAGAAGCAGATGAAATATTCCCCAAGAAAATTAGGTAAGTCGTTTTTGTGTTAATATTTTCACTATGTGAAGTGGGGTGGGACAGCCAGGTAAGTGCAGAAGGCGGAGCAGGAATCAACATCCACCAGCTGAGTTAATAAGCTACATTTTAGACAACTAAAAACAGGTGTTCAATCCATTTATTTATTAAGAAACTTCTTGCTAACATCAATAAGCTAGAGTATCTGGTTGGAAATAATTTAGAATGCTCATTAAGTGAAAAAATGCACTCATGTGCCTAAAATTATACATTAACTGATGCAATCTGAATAACAACAATGGCAGTCTGTCTGAACTTCTGCCAGACAAATATTTGATCAGAATAATTTTGTTCAGCTTTAGTTATTATTCCACTTGTGTTAAGAAATAATTGTATTGCAGTTTATAACAACCAGTCATGTTAACTAGGCATTTGTCTGCCAGTCTACCATTCTGACAGTGTGCAGCAAGGGACATTTTTGAAATGGTATTTAAATAAATGCTGGAATATGATGACATTGTTTTTTGTTTTTGTTCTTTTTTTAAGTGACCACAATGAATTGAGGCATCAACGACTATGAGAATGTCCAGAAGAGATTCACCAAGTTTGAATTCATGAAAAGGCTTTCACCATGATTAACTATTGCAAGAACAGCTGTAATTTCTGAGCATTTCTGGACACCTTCAAAGAGCTGCTTCCAGGAAATGAAGACAAGAAGAAGATCTCCTGTTTTCAGAGCATTACAGGAAGACTATTACGAAGGAGATGGCTGACATAAAGCAAAAAATGTTACTGTTGAAAGAACCTATTTTCTTAAGTTAAAGAATAAGTAATTCTGTTTTAGTTTTTCAATCAGCATTTCAGAGTAACAATATACTGACCAGACGTTAAACCCTCTGTTATCTTAGAACAAGTTATATTTTGTTTTATTCTAATGTACAAAGGGTTTGTTCTACAGTTATGATGGTAGTTATAAGTAGTCCAGTGTGTTTCACTTCACTTGAGGTAAGACTTTATATCAGTGACTCTGTTAGCATAGCATTTAACACTGTAATAACACTAAAAGACATCTTCATAACTGTTGCTACTTGTTTCACTTTACTTGAGGTAAAAGTTAATATTAATGACACTGTAATGACACTTAATGACATATTTATAACTGTTACTTCTTTCACTTTACTTAATGACGCTGTAATAACACTTAATGACATATTCACAACTGGTGCTACTTGTTCCACTTTACTTGATGTAAAAGAAATTATTATTGACTCTTTTAAATCATTTGACAGTGTAATAAAGCTTAATGAAATCTTTATTGTTGGTCCTACTTGTTTTGCTTTATTTCAGGTAGTGGGAATTTTAATCACTGTTTTGTTAAAGCTTTTGATAGTGTAATAACAATTAAAACATTATGACGGTAACACTTTATTAGAAGGGGGTTGAATAAGACTGTCATTACACTTTCATAAACATGACATAACACCTGTCATGAACATGAATCAGTCTTCATGAATATTTATGATTGTTGTCATAAAGTGTCATTCGGTAAATTATGACACTTTTAATACAAAGGTGACATTATTCAAAATGTCTTTGTTATGACAACTTGACATTAACCAAGAAATCATTACTGATATAAATTTGTTATAAAAGTATTACTGATTGCACTTTAAAAATAGGTATCTTTATGTTATTAAAGGTAAAGTTTAAACAGTAATGATTTCTTGGTTAATGCCAAGTTGTCATAACAAAGACATTTTGAATAATGTCAACTTTGTATTAAAAGTGACATAATTTACCGAATGACGCTTTATGACAACAGTCATAAATATTCATGAAGGCTTATTCATGTTCATGACATGTGTTATGTCATGTTTATGACAGTGTCATGACAGTCTTATTCAACCCCCTTCAAATAAAGTGTTACCCATTATGACTACTATTATGACTTATTTATGACATATGATTCTTGGTTAATGTCAAGTTATCATAATGAAGACATTTTGAATAATGTCAACTTTGTATTAAAAGTGTCATGATTTACCGAATGACGCTTTATGACAAGAGTCATAAATATTCACGAAGACTTAGTGATGTTCATGACAGGTGTTATGTCATGTTTATGACAGTGTCATGTCAGTCTTATTAACACCTCTTCAAATAAAGTGCTACCAATATTTTTTTAGATTTTAATTGTATTTTACAAAATGTACAGTCTGGTTTTAGGAAAAAACTTAGTACTGTTACTGCCACTTTAAAGATTATTTATGATCTTATTAAGGCTCTTGAAAACAAAAAGCATTGTGTTGCTCTGTTTATTGATTAATCAAAGGCATTTGACACAGTAAATCACACGCCTTTAATTGATATTCTACATTGGGCTCTCACATCATGTTGGTAACTGATTAACTGTCGAACAGAACCCAGAGAGTTCAATTGGCTGGCTTCACATCTTCTATTCGTACGATATTAAATGGTGTCCCACAGTTCTTGGCCCACTTTTATTCTCTATTTATATAAATAACGTGAAAATCCGTCAAATGCTTTTTATCATTTTTATGCAGATGATTTAGTAATTTACTGCTATTCTTCGTCACTTGTACAGGGAATACAGTATTTGCAGTCTCCTTTTAATGTAGTTCAAACCCGCTTGCAAACTCTGAAGTTGGTTCTGAATGTGAATAAGACAAAAGCAATGTTTTTTTCACACTCTAGAAGACTACCAGAAATCCCTCTATTGCTTACAACTGTTGCAGGAATACAAATTGAGTTTGTCAGTAATTATAAATATCTTGGCTTTATTTTAGATATAGAGCTTTCTTTTAAAAATCACATAGCCAGTTTGTTACGAACACTGAAAATGAAGATTGGGTTTTATTTCCAAAATGGATCTTATTTTTCTCTTAAATTTAGAAGTAAATTGGTAGCTGCAACATTCCTGCCACTCCTGGATTATGGTGATGTTTTATATATGAATGCTTCGACCAAATGCCTTCAATCACTACATATCATTATGCTTTAACCCCTACAACCCGACGGACCCACCGGTGGGTCCAGCTGCCGGGACCTCGGCTCGCTCTGTAAACAAAGGCTCCACGTGCCTTTAAATTTTTTTTTATTTTTTATTATCCGCTAAAAGAGGCTTTGATCTTTCAAAAACTATTCCGCATAAAGGTTTTGCCCAAAATGTTAAGTTTAAATTTATTTATACCCCCTGAGGGTATAAGAGGATTGTAACTGGTAGCAGACGTCTAACACATCATTGTAAGTTGCATGCAAAAGCTGAATGGCCTCCTTTAAGCGTACAGAGAAACAATCACCTTGTTGTGTTCTGTGTTTTTTGTGTATTTATTTTGAGGTTTTCTGTGTTTACTTAGTCCTGTTTCCCTGCTAGTCTATATCCTGTCCTCCCTGTTGATTGTTCCCAGCTTTGTCTAGTTTCCTGACAAAGCTGGAAACTAGACAGTTTCTAGTTTGTAACAGTCTACCTGTAACAGGTGAACTGTAACAAAGTTCACCTGTTACAGGTGGACTTTGTAACAGGTGAACAAAGTCCACCTGTTATCTTTGTTCATTGTCGGGTCCTCATCTATTGTTCGTCTGTTGCTGCATGTCTTGCTCCCTGAAGTTACCTGTGTTTTTTGGATTCTGTTTCTTGTGGATTTATCATTAAATGTCTTCTAAATGTCTGCCTGGGCCAACAACCGTCTTCCTCACCACCATCAGTACCAAATAATGACACACCTGATGATTCTGATTTATAAATCTCTACTCGGCTTGGCTCCAGCATACTTAAACTCTCTTTTACAAAGACCTGTTAATTCCCATTCTTTACGTTCTGACAATATTTTTATTTTGAATGTTCCACGTTTCCGAACTGAAAAAGGGAAGCAAGCTTTCAGTGTGATGCTCCTACAGCGTGGAATCAGCTCCAGTCTGAAATCAAGATGTGAAAATTGATGTCACTGGACTTATTTCGAGCGATTCTTAAAAACAGGCAACGAGATTCTACTAAACAGTGTCACTGTTTTAAAAAATGTTTATACTGTTTTACACTTGTGCGTATGTATTAATTAATTTTATTTTATAACCAGGTTGCTGTGTATTGCAGACTTCTGCCCAGGTCCCTCTTGAAAATGAGACCTGGATCTCAACAGGGTTTACCTGGTTAAATAAAGGAAATAAAAAAATAAAAATAAAAAATCTCACTCACATCAGGGAGACCAAATAACAGAACAGAACCCTAAACATGACATCAGGAGGCAGAACCAGGAATTAACAGCAGGATTAGGAAACAATAAAATGCATAATGCCGTCGTGTTCATTTATCGACAGCTTTTTCTGTTTCACTTACAAATCACAGACTGTAATCAAGGGAAGCATTTTAATCATGATGCCTGTGTAGACACACACACACACAGACACACACATACACACACACACACACACACGCACACACACACACACACACACACACGTGCACGCACACACACGTGCAAATGTGCAAGTGTTATAACCTTACACCATCAAGCAAATTACATGCCTCCCCGCTCACCCCCAGAGGTCATCTAGCACCGCGGCCTGTGGGCTCCCAAGCTGTTCAGCTAATCAACGGAGAGCCTGGTCTCTCCAGGGGGAAGCATATGGTGAAGAGCAATATGACATCACAACAAATAACAACCACCATCGCATCACAAAGGAAGCACTGTGGCAGAAGTATGAACCTCTTCCTGAACACATCTGGCTGAAACGAGGAGGTCTGATAACTTCCTTGCTCAAGGGTTTGGCTTCTAGCTCCAAGAACGAGTGCTGGTGATTGTCCCAGATTGCTTTAGTAAGTTAAGTTCTAATGCAATGTTACCCACAACAGCAGTTGGCCCATTCACATGCTATAACTGCATGCATTCTGTTCTACTCATGCTTGCAGCTACATTAGCGCTGCAGCCAACAAAGTCTGTAATCACAGCATTTTCATTGCATTGAACTCAATAGTATTTATGTACACTGACCACAGACAGACACAGCTGAAAGCATTTAGTATCTTGTCTCGGTGGCCACTGGCAGTGAGTGCGGCACCACTAGCAGCAAACAAACCTTCTGCCATGATGGTTATGATTTGGAAGCTGAAAAGTTGGCGTAAGTGGGGCGATGTGAGCCGGTTTGAGACAGCGTCTCTGTAACTGCAGCTCATGCTGAAGGTTCTTCATCTGCAAAGGGGAAGGTGTAAGGAAAAAGAATAAAGGAAAGAAAAGGCAAATATTCATTAATTATTAATTAATATTTATAAATTTACCTTGTCTGGGGTGGTTCCAATTCAAACTTTGATCATGAACCGCAGGGCTAGGAACCAGAGGGCTTTCCAGAGCACTTAGTTCTGTTTCTAGCTGTGAACTTTTTCTGGCAGCATCTGTCAATGTTTCTCTTTAAATCTGCTGAAGCCACTTTCCCAGCTTGGCGGCTGAGACCCTGAACCACCACAGAGGGTCCAGCATGGCCGGATGGAAGTTCAACAATCGACACGTGGTCACGTGGTTTTGTTTCCACACACAAAAAACCCACTGAAGCGAGCTGTCATGAACCCCTCTCCCTCCTTGCAGGACACTTTTCATAGTGGTTTGTCATAGGGGTGGTCTACCACATAACTGAACTGAAGAACCACACAAGTTCTGAAGCTTGGAGGAGGAGCTGGAACATCTAATTTTGGTTTCCATGTTATCTGAAGCCAATAAAAGAGCAGAAGGCATCGGTGAGACGTTTGCCCACTGCGTGGGGCCAGAGCCGAACCAGGGTAGCTCAGTGTTTTGGTCCAACAGTATTTACTTCTTCACAGCCTCAGTTATGCTCCTCAAACAGTTTCACATGCAGAAGATGGCAGACAGTTCACCAGGAGGTTCTGAGAAGAAGTGGTGGTTGATGTAATGCTGAGAACAAAATCATGAGATTTTCGTCACTCAATTCACTGAGGACTGATTTCTGCATTTTGGCCGGTTCCTGCAGAGCCATAAGGGCTCCAATCAATCAATCAATCAAATTTATTTGTATAGCACATTTCAGGCAGCAAGGCATTTCAAAGTGCTTTACATAATTAAAATAAAAATAGGATGTGAGAAAGAGATTTAAAAAACATCATTAAAACGTAAACAGTGAGAAAGAGAAATAAAAAGCTGTATAACTTTAGTTGAGACGCCATCAACTGGGACTTCCACCCTTTGGACTTTAGTCAAAACGTCGTTTGACAAGGACTCTAACCTTTCAGACTCTCGGACTTTAGTCAAAACGTCGTTTGACAAGGACTCCAACCTTTCGGACTTTAGTCAAAACGCCAATTGACAAGGACTCCAACCTCTCGGACTTTAGTCAAAACGCCATTTGACAAGGACTCTAACCTTTCGGACTTTAGTCAAAACGTCGTTTGACAAGGACTCTAACCTCTCGGACTTTAGTCAAAACGCCGTTTGACAAGGACTCTAACCTTTCGGACTTTAGTCAAAACGTCGTTTGACAAGGACTCTAACCTCTCGGACTTTAGTCAAAACGCCGATTGACAAGGACTCTAACCTCTCTGACTTTAGTCAAAACGCCGTTTGACAAGGACTCTAACCCTCGGACTTTAGTCAAAACGCCGTTTGACAAGGACTCTAACCTTTCGGACTTTAGTCAAAACGCGGTTTGACAAGGACTCTAACCTCTCTGACTTTAGTCAAAACGCCGATTGACAAGGACTCTAACCTCTCTGACTTTAGTCAAAACGCCGTTTGACAAGGACTCTAACCTTTCGGAAACAGTGAGAAAGAGAAATAAAAAGAAATTAATAAATAGATAAAAAGAAAAGATAAAAAACATTAAAAACATCAGATAAAAACATTAAAAACATTAAAAACATTGAAGACATCAAAACCCACACTCTAATCCTAATTTAGCCATAAACAACTCTAAACAGGTGGGTTTTAAGTTGAGATTTAAAGGCACCCAGTGTTTCAGCTGTTTTACAGTTTTCTGGAAGTTTATTCCAAATTTGTGGTGCATAGAAACTGAATGCTGCTTCTCCTCATTTGGTTCTGGTTCTGGGGATGCAGAGCAGAACCAGAACCAGAAGATCTGAGGGGTCTGGAAGGTTGGTACAGCAACAACAGATCTTTAATGTATTGTGGTGCTAAACCGTTCAGTGATTTATAAACTAACAACAGTATTTTAAAGTCTATCCTCTGAGCTACAGGGAGCCAGTGTAGGGACTTTAAAACTGGTGTTATGTGCTCTATCTTCCTGATTTTAGTGAGAACGCGAGCAGCAGCGTTCTGGATCAGCTGCAGTTGTTTGATTGATTTATTAGTCAGACCTGTGAAGATGCTGTTGCAGTAATCAATGCAGCTGAAGATAAACGCATGGATGAGTTTCTCTAGATAGAGCTGAGACATTAGTCCTCTAATCCTGGAGATGTTCTTCAGGTGATAGAAGGCCGACTTTGTGACTGTCTTAATGTGGCTCTGAAGTTTCCGGTCAGAATCCATCACTACTCCCAGGTTTCGGGCTGATCGCTGGTTTTAGTTGTAATAACTGAAGCTGTGCATTGATTCTAGTTCGCTCCTCTTTAAGTCCAAAGATAATAACTTCAGTTTTGTTCCTGTTCAGCTGGAGAAAGTTTTGGCACATCCACACATTTATCTGTTCTAAGCATCTGTTCAGTGATTGGATGGGTTCAGAGTCACCTGGTGACATCGTGATGTAGAGCTGTGTATCATCCGCATAGTGTTGTTGCGCAACACCCCCCTCCCATCTTCTCTCTCTCTCTCTACTTCCCCTTCTGAGAGGAGGGAGATGTTGCTCTCCAGCTCTCCATCTAACGGGTCCGAGAAGCCTCTAACTCCTGAGTACTACTACAGATGATAGAGGACATTCTGTTTAAGCTGGGCGCGAGAAAGACTAGCCTGGTTTCTAACGACCTATGCCTCCAGATGTCCCACCCTTTTTCACCCCGGGAACTAGCCAGATCGAGCAGCCCGCAATCAGCTAGCTTTACAGAGCACACCTGTTAACGGTCGCTCTTTCTCTTTCTCAACTTGCACTTGTTACTGAACCAGGTAGGTTTTAGTGACTCGGGCGAGTCCCAATGGTGTTGTTTTGGCTAAAAGCAACCTATAAAACATTTTCCACTTTTTCCTCCCAGAATCAAACTTCATATCTATTTTACAACCATCAAAGAACTTTAAGGTGACTCATTAATTGAATGTCCACAACATCTTTTAGATTTTCTTAATGCTAATTATTTTATTAGTAAGGCAATTTTGCAAGGGTCAGTACAGCTTAAATCAGTAGCAGAAATAATCAAATAAGTAAAATCAATAATCTAGCCTATCTTTCCCTAATGCTGACACTGAGAACTAAAAAAAGGAAACTTTGAGAGAGACGGACGGAGGTTGGCATCTTGAACCCCAGAACTGGCCTGATGAAGGAAGTGTTGCAGCAGCAGAAGGCTCACAGCGCTGAGAGATGAGGGCAGCCGTCCCTGCAGGTCTGATGAGCTTTTGTGTCCGCTTCGATGGTGAGGTCACACAGGACTTGGGTGCTGGCAGGAAGAGTACTGACTTAGAGCAGCAGGTCTCGGGCCTCATGATGACTTCCTCATGCGCATAGCGGTCCTCAGCTTCTTGTCTTGCAGCTCTGTAGCTCCTTTCTCCTCGTCTCACAATCTTTCTGGTCCATCGAGATGTAGACGAGCTGGTCTCACGGAAGGAACACAAAAGTTCTTCCTCTTTGCCTTAGTCTTTATCTTCATCTTTGCCTTGGTCTTTGTCTTTATCTTTGGGGTCCCAAACCCAGCTGGTGAGAGAAGTGCAATTTGAAGCCACATGTTGCCGTTCTAACCAGTTGGTCCCCATGTACAGAACAGTCTTCGGCTCTGCGGCTCTGGCTCTTCTTCTGCTGCGAAGTTCTTTGTCCATCTCGATCTTGGCTCGAAGCTGCCTGAAGGATCCAACCAAAGATTCCTCTTTTGCACCCACCTTATAAAGGATTTATCCACCCTTTTGGTGCATTTGCATTGGCTAGCTTTGTTGCTGTGCCTATCTCATTGGCTGACTGCTTGGACCGATGATCTCATATCCATCACCGTCTTGGAGACATGATGTCTGTTCTAATGACCCAGGGTTGCTCAACAGTCCTCTTGTGTCTAACCTTTTCTTAGGAAAGTTGAAGTTCAGCAATAAGGCCTCGGTCACCTCCGCTCTCCTATCAGTTCCTCTTTTCCCCTGACCTTTCACCTACCATCTACCTCCAACACAACATCAGTGACCTTTAGCTACAGTTACACATCTTACACCATTTCAAGTTCAATGTTAAAATCACATTTATAACCTTTTAGTTTCTCTGATTTAGCATTCATTTATAATTTTATAACCATAACTTATTAGGTACTCTTATTATAATCATAATGTGAGTTATTACAGACATTTCTGAAAAGAAACCAAGAATAATCCATTATTCCAATTATTTGATACCATGTTACAGTTACTTGTTTCACCTGTAAGTACTTCCATAAGTATAAGAGTAAGTGTAAAAATTCTTATAATCAAACCAACATCAACCACCGGTTAAACCAATATTAATTATTGGCTTAATTATAAGTTATCATTATTAATTTAAGTATTTTACTCTGGGTTTTATCCAATTACTCAAAATGTTTAGATTTTATTCTTTAAACCTTTAGTGCTCAAAATGAGCAGTCTGAACTATTTTTATTCACAATAGTTATGGTAGCTAATCCTATTTCCTGTTATAACCTGAGCCAGTGGGAACATATAAATATTGAAAAGAAGTGGTCCTAGGATTGAACCTTGGGGTACCCCACATGTGACCTTTGACTTCTCTGATGAGAAGTTTCCGATTGAAACAAAGAAATCCCTGTTTTTTATGTAAGATTCAAACCAGTGGAGCAATGGACCGGAGAGTCCGACCCAACTCTCCAGTCGATTCAGTAAAATATCGTGGTCAACAGTGTCGAAAGCTGCACTGAGGTCCAACAGAACCAGCACTGTGGTTCTCCCACAATCTGTATTTATATGGATGTCATTGAACACTTTTACAAGGGCTGTCTCCGTGCTGTGGTGAGCACGAAAACCAGACTGGAAGGAGTCAAAGTGATTCATTATTGTTAGGAAGTTAGTTAATTGTTTAAAAACTGCTTTTTCAATAATTTTGCTGATGAATGGGAGGTTGGAGATCGGCCTGTAATTCTGCAGCAGTGATTTGTCTAGATTGTTCTTTTTTATCAGTGGTTTGATAACTGCTGTTTTCAAAGCCTGGGGGGAAACACCTGAAGAGAGGGATGAGTTACTATTTGGATCAGATCATTAGCAACGACAGGCAAAACTTTCTTAAAGAAATGTGTGGGTAGGACATCCAGACAGCATGAACTGGAGCTTAATTGACTTATAATTTCTTCTAGGGTTTTATAATGCAGTAGTTGAAATTGGGTCATTTTTCCTGTATTTGTTTTGCTTGGGCACAGCATTGGTACTTGCTTTGTATAGGATGTGCAGATTAATCCTCTGATCTTTTGAATTTTCTCTGAAAAGAAACTGGAAAACTTGTTGCAGGCGGCATTAGATTGAAGTTCAGGTGGCAGCATCACGGGAGGGTTTGTGAGCCTGTCAACAGTAGCAAATAAAGCTTGAGCGTTGTTAGTGTTTTTGTTTATGACATCTGCAAAGAAAGCCTCTCTTGCATGTTTTAGTGTTGTGTGATAGTTACGTAGTCTTTCTTTGTAGATGTCATAATAAACGTGAAGTTGAGTTTTACACCATTTCCGTTCGGCCCTACGGCAGAGTTGTCTTGCAGATTGAACTGTTTGTGCATTTCTCCATGGAGATTTCTTCCTACCAGACACAACCTTCACTTTAATGGGGGCAATGTAATCAATGATATCTGAAAGTTTGCACTGAAAATCATCTACCAACTTATCTACGTCATTATAGCTTAAGGGCGAGGAAGAAGAGTAGATTTGATTAAATGTTTCTGCTGTGTTTTCTGTGAAAGTACGTTTTGTGACAGTAGCTGTTTGTCCAAGTGGGTTAACGGATAAAGAACTTTCAAGGATAACAGCGAAGTGATCCGACAGGTGACATCAGTTACAGAGACATTGGAAATATTCACACCCTCACTGATAACCAGATCCAGTGTGTGTCCATGAGTGTGTGTTGCTTGTTTGACATGTTGTGTTAGAACAAAACTCTCTAATATATTAAGGAGCTTTTTTGCCCCTCTGTCTTCAGGTTGTCAACATGAATGTTGAAATCACCGACAATTATTAAACAATCGTAATCAATGCATATGAGAGATAGAAGCTCATTCAAGTCTGTAAAGAAATTTCCACATATGTTGGAGTTTTGTATAAAGTTAGTATCAAAGTTCGTTTGTGGCCTTTTACCTCAATTCCAAGATACTCAAAAGACATAAAATTACCCAAAGAGATTTTACTACAGTTTATGGTATTCTTAAATATTGAAGCCACGCCTCCTCCTTTTTTGTGTTTTCTATCCTCACTTAAAAAATTGTATGTAGGAGGCGCTGATTCAATCAGTATGATTGCTTCGTTATTGTCATTCAGCCATGTTTCTATCAGAAATAAAACATCAATATTATGCTCGGTGATGAAATCATTAATTAATAGAGCTTTAGCACAGAGAGATCTCCAGTGACTTCTGGCAGTATTGAGCTTTTAACCTTGTAAATGTTCTCCTTTCTTTGTGTCACTGTGTTTCTTCTTCTTGCCGTTTCTGTCCTTAACAGTAACTGACCACAATATTCCTCCATTTTCCCAAGCTTCCTGACCACCAGAGAGACCAGTCTGCCATGACATCCTTTTCAGTCTGGTTCAGAAAGTTCTGCACCCTCAGTTCCTCCAGCTGTGGCTGCAAGGCAATCCTCACTGAATCAAGGCAAAGTTGGATAGAAAAAAGGGACAAAATTCCTGCACAACCATGTGAGAAGCTCCTTCAGAAAACAACCACTTCAGGTTATTTATGCTGAAGTGGCTTCAACCTATTGATTCAGGAGGCTTCTCCTGATTGTATTTGCAGTCAGAGAAACTTTCACCTTCCCATCACTATTATATACTCACTCACTATAACTATATGTGGCTGTCTGACTGACTGTTATAACAACAGTATGCATACACATGGTGAATGTGTACAATGTGAATTCATGAAAGGACAGAGCCTGAACAGAAGCATAAAGTGTGAAGTGCCATATTCAAGGAAAACTCCATTCCAGGTCACATCACTGAATAAATGCAGAATTCACTGGATCGCCTCTCCTGTCAACTCCTGTACGATTATCCTGATTGTAGAGACTGAAAAAGCATGTCATGGCAGACTGGTCTCTATGGTGGTCAGAAAACGTTTTTTTCTTGGCTCACAATTACTTTATATGCTTTGATTTTTACTAATACATCTGGTGAACATCTTCCCAGATATCTCCAAGACAATACAGTTTCTGTGCATAGAGCTTATCACATTCGCATTGAATGTGTTTCACGTTCTCGTAAGAACAGGTATTACAGTCTAAAACAAAACATAACTCAGAAAAGCTGAGTCACTCTTACCTATGAACAGATAAGAGTTCATAGGTACGTTGAAGTGTTTGATTAAGGCTTCTATTTTGCTGATTTGAAAAGATTGCACCCCTCTGAATGAAACAAAAGTATTTCAATGCTTTGCAAAGATGCTAAAGCCAAAGTAAATGTTGAAGTGATTTCCAGCCACTGTTTGAAACACAGCCTGTTTTTTTTATTATTATTTTTATTTTTAGACAGGAGGACCTATTACAGAGTTCATGGTTTAAAACCACAGGTGATGAAGGAATGACCAGCGAACAGCAAGCACACTTCAGTAATTACAATTACTGACTTGCCCTTGTGAGCCTGTCGGAAACCTTCATACTGAACTAAATAAATGCTTTTAGCTTTCCTGCTGTTTCAACCTCTCAGGTCAGTTGGTTTTACTTAAGAAATGACATCACAAAAATCAAAACGTCTCAGCGATCAAATCGTTCTAACTGGACCGGAGTAAAGTGGATACAGCTTGACACACTCTCCACATCTTCTGCTTGCTTTTTTACCTTGTCTGATTGAAATCTGGCATCAGGATTGACTATAGTTCTACATATTACAGCAGGTTCCCTCATAGATAACTGATGAACTCATATAAAAACAGAAATCCAGTTGGGTTTCATGAATAAAGAGCAACTGAACAATACTGAACAGGGAGGAGTCCATATCCCAGATTTTCTATCTGATAATAACTTGTAACATGTGCTTTTCAGTGATTTTGTAGTTTGTATTATGTTGCTATGGTTTAGAAATAGACTTCTGTTGACTTGTATTCTCTGCAAGGTAATTTCTCTCCTCTACTCTCGTCTTCTTCTTTCCCTTTAACCCAGGGGTCCCCAAACTTTTTCTTGTGAGGGCCACATAACTTTTCCCTTCTCTGGTGGGGGGCCAGAGTCAGTTTGTAACAGAAAAAGTGTGATGATTGCAGGAGTGCCTAAATGTAAAAATGTATTGTTTTCCAGAAAGCAAAATCAAATAACCCTCTCTGGGTTCTTCACAGAGAAATTCCAGGAAATAATACTATTTATGAAGTAAATATTTTCCGGACTATAAGCCACACCCCCAAAGTTAAAAAAAAAAAAAAAAAAAAAAAAAAAAACAGTAAACATACAGATATAAGCCGCACCGGACTATAAACCGCAGATATCCCTACCACTCCAGGTTTTCCACAACGATGCAGCAGCAGCAGAGGGGGGCGGACACCCAAAATTTGAGTCATAACAGGTCAATTGAATATCACATTTATTACGGTTGAAAAAGAAAAAGTTGTCAAGTTTAGATTTAACTTAACTTAACGGTAGTTTCCGAACGGTAACTTTAACAGTAAAAATGCTGACCCTTCGTGTCTGCTACTAACCTGTGCTAAATGAAAATGGGCGCGTTCTTCTTCTTCTTCTTCTTCTTCTTCTTCTTCTTCTTCTTCGGATTTCAACGGCAGCTTGTATCCATTATTGTTGCACTACTGCTATCTATTGGATCCTAATATCTATGCCTCAATTTCTCATAATGATCCCAGTATTATTTAAAAAAAATTAAAAGTCTTCTTTTTCCCCTCAATGCTATTAACTGATCAACAACATTTTCAAATTTCAATTCCCTATTAAAACCTAATTCCGTTTTAATGGGCAGAATAGTGCCCATTATTCTGGGTCAGAATAGTGACATATGTAAATCTACATAACAATAAGCACATTTAGGTCTGGTTCTGCTTTGCATGTTTTAATGCTACACTCTAAAAACTGTATTTGGGTTGTAGTTCAATTTATGGACTTATTTATATTACCGTAATCTCAATTCTTTTGGCTTAGTGACAACAACGTACTTTGTTGTGTTGAATTAACTTAAAAGTTTCACATTTATTACTTTATGGAGCTTGTTACTTTGACTTTACTTGTAACCAGGGTGCTGTGGCGGCCCAGGGGTAGAGCACAACCATAAGGAGACCTTAGTCATCAACATCGCAGGTTCAATTCCCAGCCTGATGACCTTTGCGGCATGTCTAGCACCACTTTCCTGTCTAAATAAAGGTTGCCTGAGTGGAAAAAATTTAAACAAGAGATAATTTATTAGTTTACTTCTTTATATGAAGTAAATGAAATTATTTGAGTAAGACTGGCTTAAATTAGTTAAATCAACTTAATAAATCAAGTTGGATAAACTTCACTGAATTACTTGTTACCAATTGAAGCAGTTCAGTGAAGTTGGTTCAGCTATTTTCTTTTTCCAGTGTACATCTACAACATGCTTAGATACACTGTTACTATGGTTCATTTAGAGTGAGAGCAGGAGTCAGAGCAGGTAACAGGAAGGCTAAACAGATCACAGTAAAGCTGCTCTGCTTTATCTCTTTACATTTTCAACCTTTTCTGTCACAGGTCTGTTCACTGTGGAGAAGACAGAGACTGCTTTAGAGATGTGGGTCATGCTAACTATGCTAATAATAGATTCTAAACACAGATTGAAACTTCAGTTATTTCATTTTTAATTCTGGTTTTAAAATAATAGTAAAACTGTGTGTGACACCAAATATTCTCTCACATATTGTATTGAATGAATGGTTAATGATAGTGTAGTGGTATAGAAATATACATAATTCCCCACAAATAGTTTCCAGGTGAGAAGTTCCGGTTCTTGAAGTGGGCGTGGTGTATATAAGAGAGCTGCGGCGTTCATTCAGGCATGTGTCTTTGTTCTCCCACTGTGTGGCTTGCGTAGTGTGGAACCTGGCAGCAGAAATCAACAGATCGCTGGCTGGTGCATGTTGCGCTGATGTTCTGGTGGTAGGTGTTCTCTCTCCCTGCACTTTAGCTGACCTTGGTCAGAAAATCTAAACTGAAGTGTGATCGTAGGTAAAACGCCACTGCGCTGCGTTCCTTCTCTTCCTCGGTCTGCGAGTGTGTGTGCATGTTTTGTGGATCAGCAGGTAAGAAATTAACACTCATCTAAGCTCCAGTTTCTTGTTTTATTTAAAATGGTGACAAATTTTTTATAGGTTCCTCACAGTTGAACCATTGCTGCTCTGTCTACGTTCGTTTCCCGGATCTGTTCGGCTGTGGCGGCGTTATCCGCCCTGATTGGAGCGCGCGCCCGTTTCATCTCCCGCTCTTAATGTTTTAACTTGTATTTTCTGATTTTTATTTTTCTACTTTTGTTCACAGCCCTTTTGTTTATTTAGTCGGGCTGATATTGTTATATTGGTTAACTGTTTTTGTTTGCAGTTGCTGAGATCCGGTGTTGGTGTGGTGACGGTGTCTTCCTCTTCTGTGTGCTGTGATTCTGGAGTTTGGCTTGTCTCACTGCGTCTGGTGTTGAAGGTTTTTGTTTTGATTTGCTGTGTTTGGTGGATGTCGTCCCCATAGCGCCCCCTCCGACCGGTAACCTCAACTGCTGCAGCTCTTCTATTTTCTTTGATTTCTTTAGTTTAATTTTTAAAAAGAAACTGATTTTAAAAATATTTTCAAAAGAATTTGATAAACGTTTTTTATAATTTTGAAATGGTCTCAGATGTTTTGATCCATGCTGAACCTGTGTGCCTTAACCAAGAGGTAATATTCTCTGAGTGAAATTCCCAGGGTGGTGTTGTTGAGCAATTTACTAAAATTAAACTTCCACAAAATCTGAATTTTCATCTAGTGTCGCCACAATAGGAAGGCAAGAAAAATACTTTCATTGCTGTTCTATTTTCTATTTCATATTTCTATAAGGGTTTCAGCAGTCAAAGCATTGCATATTTTCAATCTTCAGTTCATAGAGGAAGTTTTGTTCTTGATTTAATTTTTAACCTGACCTGGTGTCAGCCGTGTGGTACTGGAGCTGAACAGCTGTTGTCCACAGTTGGGTTTTTTCTAAGGTGTGTTCATTTCTGTGTGTGCCACTGGCTTTAAAACAAAAGCTGCTTCATGAGGCTGGTGCTGGGTACAAACAGAAGGATGAATTAGGAAGGAGTGGAGGAAGGGCCAGACAGCTCGAAGTGTGAAACAACCTGATGTTGTAACTAAATCTCACAAACCATTTCACGTGAGTCTTCTCCCACTCAACCTCTTACCTTTCATACCCATACCTCTTATTTCCCTTCACACCCTTTGTTCCTAACATCCATCTCTTGTTCCTCCTTCCCTCTTCACTCCGTCTCCCTCTCCAGTCTCCAAATGTCACGCTGAACGTCTCTCCCTCTTTATCCTCCTCAAGATGCCCTCCGCCTCCTCGCGTCTTCTTCTCGTTACCATTTTATAGGCTTGTTAGTTCCACTTGAAATGCTAAATGACAAACAATCTAAACCCAGTGAGCCGCTACCTTGCTACCCTCAAAGAACTGCAGAGCCGAAACAAACAGGATGTGAGCTGAAACACTCACACAGTCTGCCCACACCCTCCCACTTTAAAGCCTCGTATAGGATTTGGACACTTAAGATATGCATGAGCTGTGGAATGACAAACGCCAAATCTATTCCCTACCTTGGATTCACAGGTGGAGGGGAGAGTGAACTGGTTGGAGCTCTGTTCTTGTTCTTCTACTTTCACATTTGGTCCTTTCTGTCTGAAGTGCATCTGAAACACTCAGAAATACACACTTCCTTATGAGCAGAAACATCTTTTCTAAAACAGTCTCTGACATCCGCTGAGGAAAACCCATCACATTCATCAGTCTCTAAAGCTTCCATTAAGACTAATGGATTAATGGCTGAAGAATTCATTCTGTGTTTGCTAGTCGAGTCACAGGGATAAGATGCAGTTCTAAAGAGTAAGCTAAAATCCTGGTAAAGGCAGATGTCCAAGCTTCATCACACACACACACACCCAGAATGCACTGCTTGGCTATCAAACATCTGCTGTTACTGTCTCCATGTAGGCTCAGGTCTGCGGTGACTACTGCTCCGTGCTATCAGTGTCATCGGCACCCTGCGTGAGTGTAAGTTTGGAGTGTGTTTGTTTTCTGTATGGGGGGTGAGGGGTGAACAAATATGTCCTTTTGAGTTGAGGCTGCAGAGCTAATATTGACCAGCAGGTCAAATTAAGCACAGTAGCGATGGCCGCAGAGCACAAAGAGCCAATGGCACACCTTATCACCTGGATGAATTAGCCTCCGTCTGTCAGACCTGTCACCCACACGGCATGGCGGGTGGAGGGGGGGCACTCCACACACAGACATCCTGCAGCTGTGCAGGACCTGCATGAGGACCAGGCTTCAGTTTGATTTTATAGGCTGCTCTTTACCCTTGCTTCATCTTTCTCACCACCACATACAAATGACGGCATGGGATGTTGCTAAATGGGCTTTTCTTATTATATATTTATTTAGTTATTTTTAACCTGGCCATACAAAAGCCAAGAAAGAAAACACAAAATGACAGAAATGCAATACAAAACTAGAACAGAGATGGAGAGACAATATTTAAGTTCCTGTCAATGGCAAGAACACAAAGTGTAGACGGGACAAAAGTGTAGGTAGAAGCACAAGGTTATTATACTTTCACTGCGTTATACACAAAGCATCATCAAAGTAAAAGTAGCAGAATCTCAAAAACAAAGCCAGATTTGCACTAACTGTCATTTTCACCTACAAATTGTTGCTTTAAAAAAAATATTGTAATAAATGAGCCTTTAGGTCAGGGGTCCCCAAACTTTTTCTTGAGGGCCACATAACTTTTCCCTTCTCTTGTGGGGGGCCAGAGTCAGTTTGTAACAGAAAAAGTGTGATGATTGCATGAATATCACATTTATTACGGTTGAAAAAGAAAAAGTTGCCAAGTTCAGATTTAATTGAACTGATTACGGTAGTTTCCGAATGGTAACTTTAACAGTAAAAATGCTGACCCTTCGTGTCTGCTACTAGCATGCGCTAAATGAAAATGGGCGCCTTCTTCTTCTTTGGATTTCAACGGCAGCTTGTATCCGTTCTTCTTCTTCTTCTACTTATTCTTCTTCTTCGTGTAAGAGGACGGTGAGTGGGGAGTGGAAGAAGAGCGAGAGTGAGAGCGAGTGTTTAACTATCTTTGTGTTTTTTTTCTTACTGTTTTTTCATTTGGTGTTTATGTTAATTGTTTAGTTGTGATTTTGAGTTTTTGTCATGTTTTATGGGGTTTTTGTTTGGGTTCAGGTGTGGCCGTCAGGCGTGCCTGGCTGGCCGGTGTCTGACGACGCCATGGTGTCTGGTAGTGATGGGTCCGGCAACACCGATGTGTCGGCGCATGTGTCAAGCCCATAGACCAAAACCCGTGTCGGTGCCCGTATTGGTTTCAGCAAGTCACGTGACCGATACAGGAACTGTTTTGAAATGACATTAACGCGCCAAACTGTTAATAAGGAACCAAATCTGTCAAAAGCATTTGCCAAGCATCACCTATGCAGCAGCTTCAAAGAAAAGGTTTCCGCAGTGTGGGACCATTTTGAACTTATATTGGAAAATAAATTTGTTTTCATTTTTGTTGTTTCATCCGGTTCTTGTCAGTTTCTACTTATCTGAATCCAAATTCAGCTGAAATTGACTCTTAGTTTATTTAATATTATGTTCTGCAGGTTAAGTGTCGCATATGTTTGACTAAACTGTCTTATTTAAATAAATCCACCTCCTCATTGCTGAGGCATTATGAGGTCAGGCATGAGAATGAAGTCCCAGATAAACTCGGATATGCAGCCATTCTACAAATTACTCAGTTGCTTTTGATACAGTGATCCCTCGCTATAACGTGGTTCACCTTTCACGGTATCGCTACTTCTCAGATTTTTTTGTGCAGTTTTTTTCCACAGTGTTCTGCGTCCTGATTGACCGTATGATTGGTAAAAACAGTCTCCGCGCTTCTTCTCTACCTGAGTGCCAATAAAGTTACGGTATTTAATACAGATTGGCCATTCAGGAGATGGAAACTGAAACTTAGAATGCCTGCTGGAAAAAAAAACTGGCCAGAGGCAGCGCAACACCCGACCGGAGGCTCGGTTGATGAGATCCATCACTCTGCTGTAGATACAGCTGTGAATCTCCCGGGGCAGCTTGGAGGAGACCCTTTAATGACATTACTCCGGATCACATTAAGGCCCGATTGATGAACACGCACATCCGCATACCTGAAAACAGGTTTTGTTATTTAGTTTAAATGCAGAGTATTTATTTATGCTGTGTAATAACTGTAAAAAATAAAGGTAACTACTTAACGGATTTCGCCTATTTTCAGAACACAACCGCTAAGAAAAACAAAGCTTCACTGTAAATGTAGCATTTACTTCATTTTTTTCTACAGCAAAAGTTTTGTTAAAAAAGCGTAAAAGGCTAAATTTCAAAATGTTGTAAAAACTTTTTTTTTTTTTATAAAAATCTGGGGGGTGGGGGGGAACTGTCCACAATTCCAAACACATTCACTTAAATTTTCACTTTATGGTACATGTTCACATTTTTTATTGGCTGTATATCAAATATATTTTAAATTTAACTGAAGATATGACATAATACAATATATAATATTCAATAAAATACGAAGACTTAAATCTTATTGTATAGACTAGGTCATCAAATCACTACGTTGCCTGTAGGAATTTTTAATGTCCAGCAGGTGTCGGTATTGAGTGACACAGTATCGAGACAGAATCGACACCGTTTTGCTATGTGTCGAAACGATACATGACGCCTCATCTACCCATCACTAGTGTATGGTGGTGGGACTTTCTCCACGCTGACACGGAAGAACGGCGTCAAGGTGGGCGCTGGTTCTCCGTGCAGCTGGGAGGAAGTTTGTTTGGCGGTTGGGAAAGTAATCGGACATGAGTCCATAAAGTCGGCAGCTCGCATGAATGGTGCTGTCGTCTTGTTTGTAGAAAAGGTCGAGCAGGCTCAACGTTTGGTTGAGGTGGGCGTTTCTGAAGATGGCTTGTTTCTTCAAGTGTCACCACTCACATTACCAGCAACAAAGGTAACTCTGTCAAACGTACCTCCGTTTATTAGTGATGAGTTTCTCGTTAAAGAACTGTCTAGGCACTGTAAAGTGGTGTCACCGATGGGGAAAAAAAAAAAAAAATGTTCCTTCGGGGTGTAAATCACCTTTGCTTAAGCATGTTGTCTCTCACAGGAGACAACTATTTATGACTGTAAACCGACGTGACGAGGAACTTAACCTGCGTTTTCATGTTAGATTAGACGAGTTTGATTATGTACTTTTTGCAACATCTTCTAACATGAAATGCTTTGGTTGTGGTCAGGAGGGTCACATTATTAAGATGTGTCCCGACAGGGCCGAGTGCTCAGCAGCAACCCGCTGCTGCTGACCAGGTGGGGAGCCCACCTGGTGAAGCTGCCCGCGGCGGCTGCGGGGGCGCCCGCAATTGCGGCGGAGGAATCCGCAGCGGGGAGGCCCGCTGCCGGTGCAGAGAGAGCACCTGTGGTGATGGCGAAAATGCTCACTGCAGAGGAATTGACAGAAGGTGTTGAGGGATCAGTAGTGGACGGTGAGGAAGCTTTGGAAATGAGTGTGTATGTGGAAAGGGATAGGAGCACGGTGTTGTGTGGTGGTGGGGTGAATGCAGAGGCGGAGCCAGAGGGGGGCCCGGAGGGGCCAGTGCCCCCCCTGTCATCTGATTGGACCCCCCAGTGGCCCCTCCTGATGATTGACATGTAACAGCACCAGGTCATTCCTGTACATTATTTGAAATCATTCTAAGCCAACCTAATATCTAAAGAAGAAAAACAATAATAAATATATGAAAAGAAAATGTATAAAACTTTATATAAGTCCATGTGATGACATAAATAAATAGTTACATAAGGCGCGATACCAGCCTCCTTTATACTTGTACTCATAAAAACGAGCTGACATTGTTCTCCTGTATGTTTCAAATGTGCTGCAGTGTGGTGCAACTCAAAGGCTAAAGCCCTTCATACCCGGTGGTTGTAAAACACCAAGAAGTTATTTACTGATCCTCCACAAAAAAAAAAAAAAAAACGAAGAGGGGCCGACAATGTTCATAGTTTGGAGCAGAGGTTGCGCTAGAGATTTTTCGTTGTCCGTCAAAGAAAAAAATAATTTTATTTCCAATTTGTAGTCATCAAACGAAACATTTAGTATTAGAAATAAAGTCACATCAGGTTTTACAGATCCGGAAGTCTTTAGATTGAAGAAATAATGTCGAGAGTCAGAAAACAACGTTAGGTAAAAATGAAGCAAAGTAGCATCTTTTTTTCAAATATAGGTTTTTTGTACATAGTTTTAAGCCTCTCTTTTTACATGGATTCTTTTAAAATAGCATCTTTGAATTTAAATGGGGCAAGAGAGGCTGAAAAGAGAGCTTTGATTTATCAAACTATGAATCAGAAAAAAATTGATGTTATTTATCTGCAAGAGACGCACAGTGATCAACCAATAGAAGCAGACTGGGGTAGAGAGTGGAGGGGGGAGGTTGTTTTAAGTCACAGCACCTCCCAGAGTGCAGGAGTGGGTTTTCTCTTCTCCAAATTCAATAGAGGTTGAACATGCCATTCAAGGGAGGTGTCTTTTAGTCAAGACAAAGTTTGATTATTTTAGTATAGTTTTTATTAATATTTATGCTTCTATCACCAATCCAGAGAAAAAGCGTTTTTATGAAAAAACTGGGGAAAGGTTGGGTGATTGTGGGTCTGAGGATTATGTTTTTATAGGTGGGGATTTTAATTGCACTGAAAATGAGTTTTTAGACCGTAATCATGCAGAGCCGCATCCAGCAGCCCAACATGCTCTGCGGCAGCTGGTCTCGTCTCATGGCCTGGTGGATGTATGGAGAAGGATGCATGCAGGCTCCAGGCTCCCACATTAAAGAAAACCGAATCTCTTTAGTTTGTCTTGATCGTTTTTATTGTTTTAAACACCATTTTAATGTGTTTAAAACATGCCAGATTTTACCGGTGGCTTTTACAGATCACTCGTTGCTTCTAGGTAGTGTTACCTAGAAGCGCTTACTGGCATTTTAATTCAGCTTTAACTTATGATCAGGGTTTTAAAGAAATTTTACGTTATTTTTGGACTCGTTTTAGGCAAAGAAAGTCTAATTTTACCTGTCTTAAACAGTGGTGGTACTACGGAAAAGTACAGATAAAACTTCTAAGTCAGCAGCACACTCTGAATGTCACCCGTGACATTACCAGATCTGTCAGAGATCTGGAGATGAACATCGTGGAATTAGAACGACTTAGTGAATCCACAGGAAATAGAGAGCACATTGAAGCTCTCAAATCTAAAAGGCTAACTTTAGCAAACCTGCTGGAAAATAAAGTCCAAGGCGTATTGGTCAGGTCCCGGATCCAGAACATCACGGAGATGGATGCTCCCTCTAGCTTCTTCTTCAGCTTGGAGAGGAAGCACGAGCAGAGGAAGCTAATCCACTCCTTGCTGTTGGACACAGGGCAGCAACTGAGTGAACCAGGTGAGATCAGGAGGAGGGCTGTGAGTTTTTAACGTTCTCTGTTCAACAGTGAATACAAAGAGAACGAGGAACTGTTCAGGGAGTTCTGCAACGAACTACCCCAGGTCTCTGAGGAGACCAACTCTGAGCTGGAGCGCCCCCTGGGGCTCCAAGAACTCCACACAGCCCTCCTCAGTATGCAGGGCCAGAAGTCCCCGGGCGTTGACGGGCTAACGGTCGAGTTCTACAAGGCCTATTGGGACATTCTGGCCACAGACCTGCTCGACGTCTATAATGGGAGTCTGTCCACTGGTTCACTCCCCTTGTCCTGCCACAGGGCGGTCATCACCCTGCTGCCCAAAAAGGGTAACCTGCAGGACATCAAGAACTGGCACCCTGTGTCCCTCCTCTGTACCGACTACAAAATCCTCTCCAAGGCCCTGGCAACGAGGCTAGGGAAAGCTATGGAGCAGGTCATCCACCGGGATCAGACCTATTGCGTCCCCAGCAGGTCTATGGTAGATAACATCTACCTGATTCGGGACGTTTTGGAGGTCTCCGGTTCATTGGGTTTACAAACTGGCTTGATTTCATTAGATCAAGAAAAGGCATTTGACCGCGTTGAACACGGCTTCCTCTGGAAAACCATGAGGGGGTTTGGGTTCAGCGAGGGTCTTGCCAAGATCCAGGTACTGTACAGTGACATTGAGAGTGTGCTGAAGATCAACGGTAGCCTGTGTACTCCTTTTAGGGTGTGTAGAGGCGTTCGACAGGGCTGCACGCTCTCGGGGATCCTCTACACACTCTCCCTGGAACCCCTCCTCCAAAAACTACGCTCGAGTGTTTACGGTCTGGTTTTACCTGGTTTTAAGAACAATATGGTTTTATTTGCCTATGGTGATGATGTTGTTGTTTTTATAAAAGATCAGCAAGATGTCAGTGTTTTAACCAAGATCACAGAAAAGTTCTCTGTACTGTCTGCTGCGAGGGTGAACTGGGGATAGAGTGAAGCCCTGGCCATCGGCGAGTGGTCTGATGGGCTCCCGGTTCTCCCTCAAGGTCTTATTTGGAAAAGAGTTTTAAATATCTTGGTGTGTTTTTAGGCAGTAAGGATATTGTAAATAAAAACTGGGAAAACGTCGAGCAGAAAATTAAAAACAAATTGTCAAAATGGAGATGGCTGCACTCTCAGATGTCCTACCGGGGCAGAGTGTTGGTTTTAAACAACCTGGTGGCATCGCAGTTGTGGCACATACTCAATGTTTTAGACCCACCATCTGGCTTACTTGTAAAAATACAATCAGAGATGGTCAATTTTTTTCTGGAACGGTCTACACTGGGTACCACAGTCTGTGTTGTTTTTACCAAGAGAGGAAGGGGGCCAGGGCCTTGTCCACCTGGCCAGCAGAACAGCAACTTTTCGTTTACAGTTCCTTGTAAAGTAGGTTAGGCTCAAGGGTCAGAAGTGAGCAGAAAATCAGGACCAGCCACTGCTTCAGTTTCTTCCAGTTATAATTTTTATTCAGTCATTTCTCAGACTTCTCTCTCAGCATT
This sequence comes from Poecilia mexicana, assembly GCF_051168715.1. NCBI lineage: Eukaryota > Metazoa > Chordata > Actinopteri > Cyprinodontiformes > Poeciliidae > Poecilia > Poecilia mexicana. Next base: position 2,075,704 of record NW_028263379.1, on the reverse strand, counting down.
CAAAAACTCACTGGTTTTATACACATTTGGCACCACACCTGTGCTTAATTGGACACAGCCACCAAGGAACAGGTCAAACAAACAAATTCTAAACAAAGAAACACCAAAACTACAAATCAATTTACAAACTCCTACCTAATGAAATTATCTGCAAAATAAGTCACATAATTCAAAATAACTCAAAAGATTATTTTTAAAGAAAAACAAACAAAGCAATACACAAAAGAAAAACCCTCTAATTGGTAGAACCCAATAAGGTAATCAATGACATCATCCAGCCACTTAATCAGGAATTACTGGGTTGGCCCCTCCCACACTCCTGCAGATCTATAAGGACAAGTGATGGTGAGTACAAAGAAAAAATAAATACACCTTGAAACAAATTCAACCCACAATCCAGAAATAATAACCAACCTAAACATAGATAGATCCTGCAACATAATGCTAACACAAACAAACCCGGGATAGTAAGTAAAGCAAAATTGCAATGTTTACATTAATTATTATAACCAACTATAAAAATAAGTGAATGATAAAATATAAGGGACAAGTGGTGAACATAAACTGAACCACTTTGTGCAGCTCCTCCACAAAAAAAAGGCTTCGCCGGACTCGACAGACCCGGTCCCTGATGTGACCCTGAACACCGGCTTTACAAAGGACAGTGGTTCCCTGCTATACAGCAAAGACTCACAGATAAGCCTCCAGAGTACGGGTCCAAAAGTACTCTACAAAAACTGTGTCAAAGTCCTGAATGAAAGAACTCTACGAAACAGACCAGTGAGCGTGTGGGCGGACAGTCTGAGAGGACAAACCCAGAGGACATCTGAGAGTGCAGCCATCTCCATTTTGACAATTTGTTTTTAATTTTCTGCTCGACGTTTTCCCAGTTTTTATTTACAATATCCTTACTGCCTAAAAACACACCAAGATATTTAAAACTCTTTTCCAAATAAGACCTTGAGGGAGAACCGGGAGCCCATCAGACCACTCGCCGACGGCCAGGGCTTCACTCTATCCCCAGTTCACCCTCGCAGCAGACAGTACAGAGAACTTTTCTGTGATCTTGGTTAAAACACTGACATCTTGCTGATCTTTTATAAAAACAACAACATCATCACCATAGGCAGATAAAACCATATTGTTCTTAAAACCAGGTAAAACCAGACCGTAAAGTGGAGGACGCTCTACAAGCCTCCCATAAAAAAACGGACTGGCGACCTCCAATGGAGGATTTTACATGGCACCATTGCTACCAACTCGATTTTATTGGTTTTTAGTCCAAGGGTTTTAAATGAGTGTCCTTTCTGTGGTCTGTCTGAGAGTGTTTTTCATGTTTTTATTGATTGTAAGAGACTGATGACATTTTTTAGTTTATTGATGAGTGTTTTTAACTGTTTTGGCATTGTTTTTTACCAGTTCTTTATTTATTTATGGACTGCGTTTTAACAAAGCCAACAAACCAAAAGGCCAGATTTTAAATTTTTTAATTGCTGAAGCCAAAATGGCGATTTATTTATCTCGAAGAGACAGACTCCAGGCTGGACTTCATCTTGATGCTGTGGCTCTGTGGAAGTGCAACGTGAAGGCCAGGCTGAGGCTGGAGTTTTTCTTCCACTGAGCCACTGGGAACATGGGAAATTTCATGCAGCTATGGGGTTTTAATGAGATTCTGTGCAATATATCAACTCAGGGAAAACTGCTATTTAACAAGCACCTTATATAATTATTTTATTTTGAGCTTGTCCTTATCTAAATATCTTGTGTTTTTAATTGTATTCTGTGCACTTTATTATTGTAAATAAATGTTTTGTTAAAAATAATTAAAAAAAAATCTTCTTCTTCTTCTTCTTCTTCTTCTTTGGATTTCAACGGCAGCTTGTATCCATTATTGTTGCACTACTGCCATCTATTGGATCCTAATATCTATGCCTCAAATTCTCATAATGATGAATGATTATTTTAAAAAAATAATCATTTATTTAAAAAAAACGAAAAATCTTCTTTTTCCCCTCAATGCTATTTAACTGATCAACAACATTCTCAAATTTCAATTCCTTATTAAAACCTAATTCCGTTTTAATGGGCAATTTCTTCTTTTATTTCCAATTTTGACTTCCAATGATTCACTTCCTGCTAAAGAGCCCCCTGCTGGTTGAAAAAAAATCTTCATGTAAGCTGCACAGGGCTATAAACCGCAAGATTCAAAGCTTAGGAAAAAAAGTGGCGGCTTATAGTCTGAAAAATACAGTATATGAAAAAAAATCTAAATGCTCTCTGGTATTGTTCAGGGGGCTGGACCAAATGTGGAGGTGGGCCGGATCCGGCCTTCAGGCCGTAGTTTGAGGACCACTGCTTTAGGTGGTACTCATATACTCTAATGGCCAAGACTGTAAGGAATTAGTCTTCTGTTTTCTCTGACCCATAAGTTGTAACCCGTCTGTAATCCTGACATGGATTGTGACTAGGAACAAACTACATCCAAAAGTCTTTAAATGATATTAGTTTTTCTCTCTTAACAAGCCAGACAGGTGTTCCTTTGTGTACTCATGAAGTGTAAGGGAGAATTCAGGAGTTAAAACAACGTGTCAAGATTGAGTAAGATATGTTATTTTTTAAGATGTACGCAGTGGACATGGAAACACCAAAATTTTGAGTTTTTAAAAACCAAAACCTGTTTACTTGTGTATAACAGGTGCAAACACAATTTAAAAAATTTTAATGTGTGCAATATATATATATATATAAACAAATAAATAAAAAATCAATCAAAATGTGCATGTTGACCAGGTTGGGTTCCGTGTGTACAATGGGAGATGTCGCTTGTTGTTCCAGCACAGACCGATAGTGAGGGGACATTTGAGTTGAGCATAGATGCAGAGCTATGAGCATCAGCTCTTCTCATTTGGGTTGGGACAGAATATTCCAGAGATTTTGCATTCATCAAAGACCAGAATATAACACACCCCGTCACCAAGACCCGTCTCTTTCAGTCTCTGCGTTATCCTTGATTCCATTTTCACACAAGATGCCACGAATTCCGACTCCCCAACATTTGTTAGGAAGCTGTTTTTCTGTTTGTGTTTCCTTAATGAGTGAGAGGGAAAAAGTGAGTGTTATTCTCAATCAGAGTTAAGAGTCAGCTGGATAATTATGACACAATTCACCATCATTCAACTCCTGCACCCAGTTGTCCCAGTGTCATGTGTGATAAGCTAATTGGAAAACAAGGAGTGTGGGAGGGTTGTGTAATGGGGAAATTATTAAGTTACACCAAAGCTAAATGATTTCTTCCACGAAGGACTGCCTCTTTTGTCCCAAACTGTATTACTGTAATTTCATGATGTCAACTTTATGTACAGACTGTATTTTAATATGCTGTTGGTATTTTAAGGTCCAATGTTTCCAGCTGCCTGATATGGAGGACCAAAACCGACGTAATAAAAAATTAAAAGAATAAATATATAAATAAAAGAATAAATGTATAAGTAAAAGAATAAATATATATTTTGATAAGAAATAAAAGCATAAATATATTTTTGGAAGACCAAAACTGACATAAGAAATAAAATAATATATATATAAATAAAAGAATAAATATATAAATAAATGAATAAATAAAAGCATAAATATATATTTTGATAAGAAATAAAAGCATAAATATATAGTTTTTCCTTTTCCTTACACACGAGTTTCCGTCAAGTAATGTATAGCTATATTTTCTTTTTCATTTCCCCTAAACATTGTCAAGAAAAATAGATATTTTGCTTTGTCTTTTTTTGCTTCTCCCTTTTCTGCTTGCTGTATTTCTACTTGGTCTTTTTCCGTTTGCTGTATTTCTGCTGCATCAATATGTTAATGAGGAGAGCTGTCCAGCTCCTCTACTATTGGCCAATAGAGCTTTGGAACCAACGTCACTGCCGCCCGGTGCCATCTTTACAGGCCACAGACTAAAACAAACTTTATCCCGGTGGTTTTAATGTGTTACCAACTGCAGTGACGTTAGTTGTAAATTGGATATTCCAATGTCTGCCGAGAAAGCAGCGTTTAGCTCTAGGTTGATCCGATTTATGAACGCTAATTTCGGCCAGCCGTTCTCTAGCTCCCTCCTCAGCGCTCGGAGGTTCACTTAGGGCTGTCAACAAATTTCCGAACTGACCACTCCTGTCAAACAAATATTAATAAATGCCTTGCCTTATGACCAACTGATCCTAAAAAGTGGTAATTCATGCTTTTACATGAAACAGACTTAGACTTATAGGGCCAGGGGTGAGAAATATATATATATATATATATATATATATATATATATATATATATATGGAATATTCAATATTCCATAATGTGTGCCACATTCTTTTATTTTTTATTATGTCGCTTTTGGTCCTCCATAGCCTGACTCAGGGCCACATCGTCGAGTCCTGCTCTCTGGTCCCTCGTCTCCACCCAGTGAGCTTTCTACAAGTTTTTGCATATTATATTTTTTGTCTTTGTGCAAAATTAATCCATACAATCTTCACTGCTGCGACATATTTTAAAGAAACGCACCCTTTTCAAGCTCTGAATGATCTACTACTGTTTAAACAAATTCACCCATCACCTAGGTGCACCAGACTTCTACTTTTAAGTTTATCATTGCCAAAGTAAATCACACTACTAACTCAGGTCCTGTCCACCTAAAGCCAGATGTAGTCTTTAACCAATTGTTAGCCGTTTTTCAGCAGCATTTAGGTTAATTTGATTTGTCTGGTGTGTGTATGAGAGGGACACAGAGGAGCCGGGGGAGCAGGACTGTGACACGTTGAAGTAATGCAATCAAAACAAGCACAAAATGTTGTCGATGCGAGCCCACATCAACTTCAGGAACCAGCCTAGAAAACACCCAGAACGCCTCAAATTTATTCAGAAAGGCTCTAATAATACACAGACCTAGGAATTCTGCCTGTCTGTCTCAGTTTATATCGAAACATGACATTTGTCACTGTGAGAATATGGTCATAAAATTATAATGTACTCTTATTGCAATTACCACAAGAAAGTGTAAACCTTTGTTCTGCAATCTTCCCTCTGCTACTCCTCAGCTCAGTGAGCTGCAGTAGAGTCAGCCCATCTAGCCCATCAGAGGACTCCCACCAGGCTGCAGGCTCACCCAGACGCCCTACAGAATCTTCTGTAAGTTCCCATTCACCTGCTTGACTTCCATCATGAATCCTTCAACCTCAGTGATGATCCATGGCTGAGTGCCTGGCTCTAGAGACCAACTGGCCTGAGCCTGACACCTAAACTGTGTCTTTGGATTTTGTTTCTGTACATCTAAGCCTGGCGCAATAAGCAATAAATCAATTAATCACATAATAAATTAAAATGAGCTCCATAATTTCTATTTAGAAAATAGTTTTTTCATCCCTCTCTCTCTTTCTCTCTCTCTCTGGATGGCAAAATGTCTCCAGTCTGGTGATTTGGTCTCAACTAGCCCCTTATTTTGAAAACTATTTTGTATACAGAGACTCCAGTGTCTTTTTTTATTAGTTTTTTCTGATGTTTTGTTAATTTATTTTGGATATTTAAAATGTCTTCTCATTTCAGTGTTAAATTTTTGCAAGAAATTAAAGTTTCTTGATCTTAAAGGGTGAGTCCTTGCATTATTATCATGCCATTACCATTATAATACTTGAAAATGGTCTCCAAACAACAATATTATTGTTTGTCACAATAACTTCTGGGAGAATTTATTGTCTACCAAAATTTGTTATCCTGATAAGCCCATGTACATCCATTTGCAGCGCTCTCCAAGTTACCGGTTTCAGGTTGCATTTTGAATTTTCAACCCTAAGGCATCTGGAGAGCTCAGGCGTGCTTCACTCCGGGGACATCCACTCATACTATAAGGAGACTCAGTGTGGATTCAAAGTGGACGTCTGTCAGATATGTCCTCCACACGAAGGTCAATTTTCACAACCGCATACCCATCCTCTGTAAACCGTTCAGTCAGAACCAGTATTCACATCAAACTGTTTTTTATGCAACCCTGATAAAGTTGAGATTTGCACAGACTCACATCAACATGATTGCTACGCCGTGTGACCACACTCAGCTATAGACATATTAACAAGTGTGCACATTTTACACTCTTCACTGTGACATTTGTTGAATGTTGCAGTTTTCCAGTTGATCGTAGACTTTTGAGTCCCTGGACCAGAGGTGGGGAGTGTGTACAATATTGGCCAAAGCATTTTTATGGAAAGATTACTTCACCAGAAATAATTCAGTACTTATTATGTAGCATAGTCAGTTCATTGTTAGGCAAAGGTAGGTGGGTTATTGTGCAAAATGTGAGAGCAGTTACATCACTTAATCTTGTGCCTTCCACCTTCTCAGAGGATTTCTCTCTAGCTGCAAGCTATCCTGAATGACACTGAAAAGTTCTTTCCCCTGCAGATTTCCACATTCTAATCACACTTTTAGAAAGTCCTCCCTTCACATCAAAATGCAGCGTGCCAAAATCTTTAGTATGCACGCCAACAACAAGTCCCTTGAGAGAAATTACTGAGCCTATTATTGTTGCTAATTGAACAAAGCAGTTTCAGCAAGATGTGTCTTGATACAAAGAGACAAATAAAGGGGTGCAGCCGGCAGCTAAATTAAGGTGGAAAAGATGATAGAAATCAAAAGAATTGCACCAAGAACTGAGCATAAAGTTTGTGAAATTCACACAATATGCTCTGCTAAAAAAAAGAGAGAAAACACGTTCTCATCCGGACCTCAGTTCTAACTCAGAAGTCTGAGTGAAGCAGATGCTCTTTACAGGTCAGTGTTTATGTTCTAACATCAGATGTAAAGTGGAGACGTTGGCGTGAACCCGTCCTTTCATTTTCTTTTGAATTATTTCATTTCTACACTGGTGAAAAACACATTTTTAAAAATCTAAAACCAAATAAAGGTTTTCAAAAGAGAACAGAGGGAGTCTAGAATCAGGTCTTCCTGGATTTAAACCAGGAACAGATTCATTTAACAGAACATTTCATTTTAAAACTGTATTACAAATGGCCTTAACAGGGTCAGAGACAGGACTGACTGACAACAAGTGAACAATAACACAAGCAATTCTTTTTTTGTTGAGTAATTTACACATTTTTCAACTGGTGTTATTCAGTATCTATTAAAATCCTAATCACTTTAAACCTATTTTCCTAAATAAAATATCAGTCTTCATGAACGTGTTTTACGAGTGAAGAATGGTTGATGTGTTCTCATTGAAAGCTGAGGCCTCGACTATAAATAATTAGTAAATGTAAATATTTCCAGTATCTCCCACAGACAAAGTTTTTGATACTACTGCTGGGAAAGTCGATGATTTTATTTTCTCCATCTACAGTGAAACAGAAAAAAAAAAATTCTGCATGAACAGAAATAAAAACAAAGTAAAAGCAAAGTGTGCAACACAAATCACAAAAGTAATCATTACGCTTTACACATTTTATCACAAAGATTATTTATATTTTATGCAACGGACTGTGCTGTGTGAAACGACCCAAGGCCTTTGAGTATTATGTTTACCTCCTCGCCTGTAGGGGCGCTGCACCAAGAACCACTGAAGAAATGACACAAAAACCTCTGAAGACACTGAAAGTGTCCTCACAAAATATTAACAAAAATAAAACAGTGTCAGATGTTAGCAGCTGCAAGATTTCTCTTTCGTCTTTGGTAAAAGATCACAAACCATTTCTCCCGCCAGCGCTAGACTCAGATGTTTGTTTTGGTTGTATTTACCCAGAATGCCCTGCGCTGTAGTCCGCTTCCTGCTTTTGAAGCGGGGTCCAGTCCGCTTGCCGTTCACATATGCATTCCAAGTGCACCAGAGTTCACTTCAACCAAACCCAGATGGAGGTTTATAGTCGGACCAGAGTTCATTTTCTTGTTCTGCCTCAGGTCAGTTGGGAGCACCTGGTGAATGGACAAGTATTAGTCATGTGACTCATCAAAGATGATTATAAGAAGAAAACCAGAGAAATATGGAGTCACAGTAATGAGAACTAGTTGAATCGAGATAAAGGCATTCTGCTGTGTATCTTATAGAAACATGGAACTATCAGTCATGTACATTTCCACAGAGCTGAATCTAATTTATAACCCATCCTGACCTTTGTAAAGAACACCTGGAATACTTTGAATCTCCTTCAGCATACTATAATGTGATCGAAAGA